>NW_027422039.1:0-351679 GCF_037893015.1 Macrotis lagotis | reverse complement strand
CCTTGCCTTCCTTACCTTCCGTTACTCTTTGCTTGCCTTCCGTGCATTGCCTAGCCTTGCGTTGTCGTGCCTTAGCCTTGCATCGCCTGACCGTGCTTTCCCATGCGTTACCCTTTCCTTGCCTTGCCGTGCATTGCCTAGCGTGCGTTGTCGTAGCCTTAGCCTTGTTACCCCTTGCCGTGCCGTTCCTTCCGTTACCCTTGCCTTCCCTTGCTTTCCCTTGCCTTCCTTGCCTTCCGTTACTCTTTGCTTGCTTTCCGTGCATTGCCTAGCCTTGCGTTGTCATGCCTTAGGCTTGCCTCGCCTGACCGTGCTTTCCCATGCGTTACCCTTTCCTTGCCTTGCCGTGCATTGCCTAGCGTGCGTTGTCGTGCCTTAGCCTTGTTTCCCCTTGCCGTGCCGTTCCTTCCGTTACACTTGCCTTTCTTTGCTTTCCCTTGCCTTCCTTACCTTCCGTTACTCTTTGCTTGCCTTCCCTGAATTTCCTAGCCTTGCGTTGTCGTGCCTTAGCCTTATCTCGCCTGACCTTGCCTTCCTTTGCTTTAAGCTTTCCTTGCATTGTCGTGCATCGCCTAGCCTTGCGTTTTCGTGCATTAGTCTTGCCTAGCCTCACCGTGCCTTTCCTTGCGTTACTTTTTGCTTGCCTTGCCGTGCATTGCCCAGCCGTGCGTTGTCGTGCCTTAGCCTTGTTTCCCCTTGCCGTGCCGTTCCTGCCGTTACACTTGCCTTTCTTTGCTTTCCCTTTCCTTCCTTATCTTCCGTTACTCTTGCTTGCCTTCCGTGCATTGCCTAGCCTTGCATTGTCGTGCCTTATCCTTGCCTCACCTGACCGTGCCTTCCCCTGCGTTACCATTTCCTTGCCTTGCCGTGCATTGCCTAACCCTGCGTTGCCGTGCCTTAGCCTTGTTACCCCTTGCCGTGCCGTTCCTTCCGTTACCCTTGCCTTCCCTTGCTTTCCCATGCCTTCCTTGCGTTCCGTTACTCTTTGCTTGCTTTCCGTGCATTGCCTAGCCTTGCGTTGTCATGCCTTAGCCTTGCATCGCCTGACCGTGCTTTCCCATGCGTTACCCTTTCCTTGCCTTGCCGTGCATTGCCTAGCCGTGCGTTGTCGTGCCTTAGCCTTGTTTCCCCTTGCCGTGCCGTTCCTTCCGTTACACTTGCCTTTCCTTGCTTTCCCTTGCCTTCCTTACCTTCCGTTACTCTTTGCTTGCCTTCCGTGCATTGCCTAGCCTTGCGTTGTTGTGCCTTAGCCTTGCCTCGCCTGAACGTGCTTTCCCATGCGTTACCCTTTCCTTGCCTTGCCGTGCATTGCCTAGCCTGCGTTGCCGTGCTTTAGCCTTGTTTCCCCTTGCCGTGCCGTTCCTTCCGTTACCCTGGACTTTCCTTCCTTTTCCTTGCCTTGCTTACATTCCGTTACTCTTTGCTTGCCTTCCCTGAATTTCCTAGCCTTGCGTTGTCGTGCCTTAGACTTATCTCGCCTGACCTTGCCTTCCTTTGCTTTAAGCTTTCCTTGCATTGTCGTGCATCGCCTAGCCTTGCGTTTTCGTGCATTCGCCTTGCCTAGCCTCACCGTGCCTTTCCTTGCGTTACCCTTTACTTGCCTTGCCGTGCATTGCCTAGCGTGCGTTGTCGTGCCTTAGCCTTGTTTCCCCTTGCCGTGCCGTTCTTTCCGTTACCATTGCCTTTCCTTGCTTTCCCTTGCCTTCCTTACCTTCCGTTACTCTTTGCTTGCCTTCCGTGCATTGCCTAGCCTTGCGTTGTCGTGCCTTAGCCTTATCTCGCCTGACCGTGCCTTCCTTTGCTTTAAGCTTTCCTTGCATTGTCGTGCCTTGCCTAGCCTTGCGTTGTCGTGCATTAACCTTGCCTAGCCTCACCGTGCCTTGCCTTGCGTTACCCTTTCCTTGCCTTGCCGTGCATTTCCTAGCCGTGTGTTGTCGTGCCTTAGCCTTGTTACCCCTTGCCGTGCCGTTCCTTCCGTTACCCTTGCCTTCCCTTGCTTTCACTTTCCTTCCTTGCATTCCGTTACTCCTTGCTTGCTTTCCGTGCATTGCCTAGCCTTGCGTTGGCTTTCCTTAGCCTTGCCTCGCCTGACCGTGCTTTCCCATGCGTTACCCTTTCCTTGCCTTGCCGTGCATTGCCTAGCGTACGTTGTCGTACCTTAGCCTTGTTTCCCCTTGCCGTGCCGTTCCTTCCGTTACCCTTGCCTTCCCTTGCTTTCTCTTTCCTTCCTTGCATTCTGTTACTCCTTGCTTGCTTTCCGTGCATTGCCTAGCCTTGCGTTGGCTTTCCTTAGCCTTGCCTCGCCTGACCGTGCTTTCCCATGCGTTACCCTTTCCTTGCCTTGCCGTGCATTGCCTAGCGTGCGTTGTCGTGCCTTAGCCTTGTTTCCCCTTGCCGTGCCGTTCCTTCCGTTACACTTGCCTTTCTTTGCTTTCCCTTGCCTTCCTTACCTTCCGTTACTCTTTGCTTGCCTTCCGTGCATTGCCTAGCCTTGCGTTGTCGTGCCTTAGCCTTATCTCGCCTGACCGTGCCTTCCTTTGCTTTAAGCTTTACTTGCATTGTCGTGCATCGCCTAGCCTTGCGTTGTCGTGCATTAGCCTTGCCTAGCCTCACCGTGCCTTGCCTTGCGTTACCCTTTCCTTGCCTTGCCGTGCATTTCCTAGCCGTGTGTTGTCGTGCCTTAGCCTTGTTACCCCTTGCCGTGGCGTGCCTTTTGTTACACTTGCCTTGCCTGGCATTGCCTTGCCTTCCTTTCCTTCCGTTACTCTTTCCTTGCCTTGCCGTGCATTGCCTAGCCCTGCGTTGTCGTGCCTTAGCCTTGTTACCCCTTGCCGTGCCGTTCCTTCCGTTACCCTTGCCTTCCCTTGCTTTCCCTTTCCTTCCTTGCATTCCGTTACTCCTTGCTTGCTTTCCGTGCATTGCCTAGCCTTGCGTTGTCATTCCTTAGCCTTGCCTCGCCTGACCGTGCTTTCCCATGCGTTACCCTTTCCTTGCCTTGCCGTGCATTGCCTGGCGTGCGTTGTCGTGCCTTAGCCTTGTTTCCCCTTGCCGTGCCGTTCCTTCCGTTACCCTTGCCTTCCCTTGCTTTCCCTTGCCTTCCTTGCCTTCCGTTACTCTTTGCTTGCTTTCCGTGCATTGCCTAGCCTTGCGTTGTCGTGCCTTAGCCTTGCCTCGCCTGACCGTGCTTTCCCATGCGTTACCCTTTCCTTGCCTTGCCGTGCATTGCCTAGCGTGCGTTGTCGTGCCTTAGCCTTGTTTCCCCTTGCCGTGCCGTTCCTTCCGTTACCCTTGCCTTCCCTTGCTTTCCCTTGCCTTCCTTGCGTTCCGTTACTCTTTGCTTGCTTTCCGTGCATTGCCTAGCCTTGCGTTGTCATGCCTTAGGCTTGCCTCGCCTGACCGTGCTTTCCCATGCGTTACCCTTTCCTTGCCTTGCCGTGCATTGCCTAGCGTGCGTTGTCGTGCCTTAGCCTTGTTTCCCCTTGCCGTGCCGTTCCTTCCGTTACACTTGCCTTTCTTTGCTTTCCCTTGCCTTCCTTACCTTCCGTTACTCTTTGCTTGCCTTCCCTGAATTTCCTAGCCTTGCGTTGTCGTGCCTTAGCCTTATCTCGCCTGACCTTGCCTTCCTTTGCTTTAAGCTTTCCTTGCATTGTCGTGCATCGCCTAGCCTTGCGTTTTCGTGCATTAGCCTTGCCTAGCCTCACCGTGCCTTTCTTTGCGTTACTTTTTGCTTGCCTTGCCGTGCATTGCCTAGCCGTGCGTTGTCGTGCCTTAGCCTTGTTTCCCCTTGCCGTGCCGTTCCTGCCGTTACACTTGCCTTTCTTTGCTTTCCCTTTCCTTCCTTATCTTCCGTTACTCTTTGCTTGCCTTCCGTGCATTGCCTAGCCTTGGGTTGTCGTGCCTTAGCCTTGCCTCGCCTGACCGTGCTTTCCCATGCGTTACCCTTTCCTTGCCTTGCCGTGCATTGCCTGGCGTGCGTTGTCGTGCCTTAGCCTTGTTTCCCCTTGCCGTGCCGTTCCTTCCGTTACCATTGCCTTTCCTTGCTTTCCCTTGCCTTCCTTACCTTCCGTTACTCTTTGCTTGCCTTCCGTGCATTGCCTAGCCTTGCGTTGTCGTGCCTTCGCCTTATCTCGCCTGACCGTGCCTTCCTTTGCTTTAAGCTTTCCTTGCATTGTCGTGCATTGCCTAGCCTTGCGTTGTCGTGCATTAACCTTGCCTAGCCTCACCGTGCCTTGCCTTGCGTTACCCTTTCCTTGCCTTGCCGTGCATTTCCTAGCCGTGTGTTGTTGTGCCTTAGCCTTGTTACCCCTTGCCGTGCCGTTCCTTCCGTTACCCTTGCCTTCCCTTGCTTTCCCTTTCCTTCCTTGCATTCCGTTACTCCTTGCTAGCTTTCCGTGCATTGCCTAGCCTTTCGTTGGCTTTCCTTAGCCTTGCCTCGCCTGACCGTGCTTTCCCATGCTTTACCCTTTCCTTGCCTTGCCGTGCATTGCCTTGCGTGCGTTGTCGTGCCTTAGCCTTGTTTCCCCTTGCCGTGCCGTTCCTTCCGTTACACTTGCCTTTCCTTGCTTTCCCTTGCCTTCCTTACCTTCCGTTACTCTTTGCTTGCCTTCCGTGCATTGCCTAGCCTTGCGTTGTCGTGCCTTAGCCTTATCTCGCCTGACCGTGCCTTCCTTTGCTTTAAGCTTTCCTTGCATTGTCGTGCATTGCCTAGCCTTGCGTTGTCGTGCATTAACCTTGCCTAGCCTCACCGTGCCTTGCCTTGCGTTACCCTTTCCTTGCCTTGCCGTGCATTTCCTAGCCGTGTGTTGTCGTGCCTTAGCCTTGTTACCCCTTGCCGTGCCGTTCCTTCCGTTACCCTTGCCTTCCCTTGCTTTCCCTTTCCTTCCTTGCATTCCGTTACTCCTTGCTTGCTTTCCGTGCATTGCCTAGCCTTGCGTTGGCTTTCCTTAGCCTTGCCTCGCCTGACCGTGCTTTCCCATGCGTTACCCTTTCCTTGCCTTGCCGTGCATTGCCTAGCCTTGCGTTGTCGTACCTTAGCCTTGTTTCCCCTTGCCGTGCCGTTCCTTCCGTTACCCTTGCCTTCCCTTGCTTTCCCTTTCCTTCCTTGCATTCCGTTACTCCTTGCTTGCTTTCCGTGCATTGCCTAGCCTTGCGTTGGCTTTCCTTAGCCTTGCCTCGCCTGACCGTGCTTTCCCATGCGTTACCCTTTCCTTGCCTTGCCGTGCATTGCCTAGCGTGCGTTGTCGTGCCTTAGCCTTGTTTCCCCTTGCCGTGCCGTTCCTTCCGTTACACTTGCCTTTCCTTGGTTTCCCTTGCCTTCCTTACCTTCCGTTACTCTTTGCTTGCCTTCCGTGCATTGCCTAGCCTTGCGTTGTCGTGCCTTAGCCTTGCATCGCCTGACCGTGCTTTCCCATGCGTTACCCTTTCCTTGCCTTGCCGTGCATTGCCTAGCGTGCGTTGTCGTGCCTTAGCCTTGTTACCCCTTGCCGTGCCGTTCCTTCCGTTACCCTTGCCTTCCCTTGCTTTCCCTTGCCTTCCTTGCCTTCCGTTACTCTTTGCTTGCTTTCCGTGCATTGCCTAGCCTTGCGTTGTCATGCCTTAGGCTTGCCTCGCCTGACCGTGCTTTCCCATGCGTTACCCTTTCCTTGCCTTGCCGTGCATTGCCTAGCGTGCGTTGTCGTGCCTTAGCCTTGTTTCCCCTTGCCGTGCCGTTCCTTCCGTTACACTTGCCTTTCTTTGCTTTCCCTTGCCTTCCTTACCTTCCGTTACTCTTTGCTTGCCTTCCCTGAATTTCCTAGCCTTGCGTTGTCGTGCCTTAGCCTTATCTCGCCTGACCTTGCCTTCCTTTGCTTTAAGCTTTCCTTGCATTGTCGTGCATCGCCTAGCCTTGCGTTTTCGTGCATTAGCCTTGCCTAGCCTCACCGTGCCTTTCCTTGCGTTACCCTTTGCTTGCCTTGCCGTGCATTGCCCAGCCGTGCGTTGTCGTGCCTTAGCCTTGTTTCCCCTTGCCGTGCCGTTCCTGCCGTTACACTTGCCTTTCTTTGCTTTCCCTTTCCTTCCTTATCTTCCGTTACTCTTAGCTTGCCTTCCGTGCATTGCCTAGCCTTGCATTGTCGTGCCTTATCCTTGCCTCACCTGACCGTGCCTTCCCCTGCGTTACCCTTTCCTTGCCTTGCCGTGCATTGCCTAGCCTGCGTTGTCGTGCCTTAGCCTTGTTACCCCTTGCCGTGCCGTTCCTTCCGTTACCCTTGCCTTCCCTTGCTTTCCCTTGCCTTCCTTGCGTTCCGTTACTCTTTGCTTGCTTTCCGTGCATTGCCTAGCCTTGCGTTGTCATGCCTTAGCCTTGCATCGCCTGACCGTGCTTTCCCATGCGTTACCCTTTCCTTGCCTTGCCGTGCATTGCCTAGCCGTGCGTTGTCGTGCCTTAGCCTTGTTTCCCCTTGCCGTGCCGTTCCTTCCGTTACACTTGCCTTTCCTTGCTTTCCCTTGCCTTCCTTACCTTCCGTTACTCTTTGCTTGCCTTCCGTGCATTGCCTAGCCTTGCGTTGTGCCTTAGCCTTGCCTCGCCTGACCGTGCTTTCCCATGCGTTACCCTTTCCTTGCCTTGCCGTGCATTGCCTAGCCTGCGTTGCCGTGCCTTAGCCTTGTTTCCCCTTGCCGTGCCGTTCCTTCCGTTACCCTTGCCTTTCCTTGCTTTTCCTTGCCTTGCTTACCTTCCGTTACTCTTTGCTTGCCTTCCCTGCATTGCCTAGCCTTGCGTTGTCGTGCCTTAGACTTATCTCGCCTGACCTTGCCTTCCTTTGCTTTAAGCTTTCCTTGCATTGTCGTGCATCGCCTAGCCTTGCGTTTTCGTGCATTCGCCTTGCCTAGCCTCACCGTGCCTTTCCTTGCGTTACCCTTTACTTGCCTTGCCGTGCATTGCCTAGCGTGCGTTGTCGTGCCTTAGCCTTGTTTCCCCTTGCCGTGCCGTTCCTTCCGTTACCATTGCCTTTCCTTGCTTTCCCTTGCCTTCCTTACCTTCCGTTACTCTTTGCTTGCCTTCCGTGCATTGCCTAGCCTTGCGTTGTCGTGCCTTAGCCTTATCTCGCCTGACCGTGCCTTCCTTTGCTTTAAGCTTTCCTTGCATTGTCGTGCATTGCCTAGCCTTGCGTTGTCGTGCATTAACCTTGCCTAGCCTCACCGTGCCTTGCCTTGCGTTACCCTTTCCTTGCCTTGCCGTGCATTTCCTAGCCGTGTGTTGTCGTGCCTTAGCCTTGTTACCCCTTGCCGTGCCGTTCCTTCCGTTACCCTTGCCTTCCCTTGCTTTCACTTTCCTTCCTTGCATTCCGTTACTCCTTGCTTGCTTTCCGTGCATTGCCTAGCCTTGCGTTGGCTTTCCTTAGCCTTGCCTCGCCTGACCGTGCTTTCCCATGCGTTACCCTTTCCTTGCCTTGCCGTGCATTGCCTAGCGTACGTTGTCGTACCTTAGCCTTGTTTCCCCTTGCCGTGCCGTTCCTTCCGTTACCCTTGCCTTCCCTTGATTTCCCTTTCCTTCCTTGCATTCCGTTACTCCTTGCTTGCTTTCCGTGCATTGCCTAGCCTTGCGTTGGCTTTCCTTAGCCTTGCCTCGCCTGACCGTGCTTTCCCATGCGTTACCCTTTCCTTGCCTTGCCGTGTATTGCCTAGCGTGCGTTGTCGTGCCTTAGCCTTGTTTCCCCTTGCCGTGCCGTTCCTTCCGTTACACTTGCCTTTCTTTGCTTTCCCTTGACTTCCTTACCTTCCGTTACTCTTTGCTTGCCTTCCGTGCATTGCCTAGCCTTGCGTTGTCGTGCCTTAGCCTTATCTCGCCTGACCGTGCCTTCCTTTGCTTTAAGCTTTACTTGCATTGTCGTGCATTGCCTAGCCTTGCGTTGTCGTGCATTAGCCTTGCCTAGCCTCACCGTGCCTTGCCTTGCGTTACCCTTTCCTTGCCTTGCCGTGCATTTCCTAGCCGTGTGTTGTCGTGCCTTACCCTTGTTTCCCCTTGCCGTTGCGTGCCTTTTGTTACACTTGCCTTGCCTGGCATTGCCTTGCCTTCCTTTCCTTCCGTTACTCTTTCCTTGCCTTGCCGTGCATTGCCTAGCCCTGCGTTGTCGTGCCTTAGCCTTGTTACCCCATGCCGTGCCGTTCCTTCCGTTACCCTTGCCTTCCCTTGCTTTCCCTTTCCTTCCTTGCGTTCCGTTACTCTTTGCTTGCTTTCCGTGCATTGCCTAGCCTTGCGTTGTCATGCCTTAGGCTTGCCTCGCCTGACCGTGCTTTCCCATGCGTTACCCTTTCCTTGCCTTGCCGTGCATTGCCTGGCGTGCGTTGTCGTACCTTAGCCTTGTTTCCCCTTGCCGTGCCGTTCCTTCCGTTACCCTTGCCTTCCCTTGCTTTCCCTTGCCTTCCTTGCATTCCGTTACTCTTTGCTTGCTTTCCGTGCATTGCCTAGCCTTGCGTTGTCGTGCCTTAGCCTTGCATCGCCTGACCGTGCTTTCCCATGCGTTACCCTTTCCTTGCCTTGCCGTGCATTGCCTAGCGTGCGTTGTCGTGCCTTAGCCTTGTTTCCCCTTGCCGTGCCGTTCCTTCCGTTACCCTTGCCTTCCCTTGCTTTCCCTTGCCTTCCTTGCCTTCCGTTACTCTTTGCTTGCTTTCCGTGCATTGCCTAGCCTTGCGTTGTCATGCCTTAGGCTTGCCTCGCCTGACCGTGCTTTCCCATGCGTTACCCTTTCCTTGCCTTGCCGTGCATTGCCTAGCGTGCGTTGTCGTGCCTTAGCCTTGTTTCCCCTTGCCGTGCCGTTCCTTCCGTTACACTTGCCTTTCTTTGCTTTCCCTTGCCTTCCTTACCTTCCGTTACTCTTTGCTTGCCTTCCGTGCATTGCCTAGCCTTGCGTTGTCGTGCCTTAGCCTTATCTCGCCTGACCTTGCCTTCCTTTGCTTTAAGCTTTCCTTGCATTGTCGTGCATCGCCTAGCCTTGCGTTTTCGTGCATTAGCCTTGCCTAGCCTCACCGTGCATTGCCTTGCGTTACTTTTTGCTTGCCTTGCCGTGCATTGCCTAGCCGTGCGTTGTCGTGCCTTAGCCTTGTTTCCCCTTGCCGTGCCGTTCCTGCCGTTACACTTGCCTTTCTTTGCTTTCCCTTTCCTTCCTTATCTTCCGTTACTCTTTGCTTGCCTTCCGTGCATTGCCTAGCCTTGGGTTGTCGTGCCTTAGCCTTGCCTCGCCTGACCGTGCTTTCCCATGCGTTACCCTTTCCTTGCCTTGCCGTGCATTGCCTGGCGTGCGTTGTCGTGCCTTAGCCTTGTTTCCCCTTGCCGTGCCGTTCCTTCCGTTACCCTTGCCTTTCCTTGCTTTCCCTTGCCTTCCTTACCTTCCGTTACTCTTTGCTTGCCTTCCGTGCATTGCCTAGCCTTGCGTTGTCGTGCCTTAGCCTTATCTCGCCTGACCGTGCCTTCCTTTGCTTTAAGCTTTCCTTGCATTGTCGTGCATTGCCTAGCCTTGCGTTGTCGTGCATTAACCTTGCCTAGCCTCACCGTGCCTTGCCTTGCGTTACCCTTTCCTTGCCTTGCCGTGCATTTCCTAGCCGTGTGTTGTTGTGCCTTAGCCTTGTTACCCCTTGCCGTGCCGTTCCTTCCGTTACCCTTGCCTTCCCTTGCTTTCCCTTTCCTTCCTTGCATTCCGTTACTCCTTGCTAGCTTTCCGTGCATTGCCTAGCCTTTCGTTGGCTTTCCTTAGCCTTGCCTCACCTGACCGTGCTTTCCCATGCGTTACCCTTTCCTTGCCTTGCCGTGCATTGCCTAGCGTGCGTTGTCGTGCCTTAGCCCTGTTTCCCCTTGCCGTGCCTTTCCTTCCGTTACCATTGCCTTTCCTTGCTTTCCCTTGCCTTCCTTACCTTCCGTTACTCTTTGCTTGCCTTCCGTGCATTGCCTAGCCTTGCGTTGTCGTGCCTTAGCCTTATCTCGCCTGACCGTGCCTTCCTTTGCTTTAAGCTTTCCTTGCATTGTCGTGCATTGCCTAGCCTTGCGTTGTCGTGCATTAACCTTGCCTAGCCTCACCGTGCCTTGCCTTGCGTTACCCTTTCCTTGCCTTGCCGTGCATTTCCTAGCCGTGTGTTGTCGTGCCTTAGCCTTGTTACCCCTTGCCGTGCCGTTCCTTCCGTTACCCTTGCCTTCCCTTGCTTTCCCTTTCCTTCCTTGCATTCCGTTACTCCTTGCTTGCCTTCCGTGCATTGCCTAGCCTTGCGTTGGCTTGCCTTAGCCTTGCCTCGCCTGACCGTGCTTTCCCATGCGTTACCCTTTCCTTGCCTTGCCGTGCATTGCCTGGCGTGCGTTGTCGTACCTTAGCCTTGTTTCCCCTTGCCGTGCCGTTCCTTCCGTTACCCTTGCCTTCCCTTGCTTTCCCTTTCCTTCCTTGCATTCCGTTACTCCTTGCTTGCTTTCCGTGCATTGCCTAGCCTTGCGTTGGCTTTCCTTAGCCTTGCCTCGCCTGACCGTGCTTTCCCATGCGTTACCCTTTCCTTGCCTTGCCGTGCATTGCCTAGCGTGCGTTGTCGTGCCTTAGCCTTGTTTCCCCTTGCCGTGCCGTTCCTTCCGTTACACTTGCCTTTCCTTGCTTTCCCTTGCCTTCCTTACCTTCCGTTACTCTTTGCTTGCCTTCCGTGCATTGCCTAGCCTTGCGTTGTCGTGCCTTAGCCTTGCATCGCCTGACCGTGCTTTCCCATGCGTTACCCTTTCCTTGCCTTGCCGTGCATTGCCTAGCGTGCGTTGTCGTGCCTTAGCCTTGTTACCCCTTGCCGTGCCGTTCCTTCCGTTACCCTTGCCTTCCCTTGCTTTCCCTTGCCTTCCTTGCCTTCCGTTACTCTTTGCTTGCTTTCCGTGCATTGCCTAGCCTTGCGTTGTCATGCCTTAGGCTTGCCTCGCCTGACCGTGCTTTCCCATGCGTTACCCTTTCCTTGCCTTGCCGTGCATTGCCTAGCGTGCGTTGTCGTGCCTTAGCCTTGTTTCCCCTTGCCGTGCCGTTCCTTCCGTTACACTTGCCTTTCTTTGCTTTCCCTTGCCTTCCTTACCTTCCGTTACTCTTTACTTGCCTTCCCTGAATTTCCTAGCCTTGCGTTGTCGTGCCTTAGCCTTATCTCGCCTGACCTTGCCTTCCTTTGCTTTAAGCTTTCCTTGCATTGTCGTGCATCGCCTAGCCTTGCGTTTTCGTGCATTAGTCTTGCCTAGCCTCACCGTGCCTTTCCTTGCGTTACTTTTTGCTTGCCTTGCCGTGCATTGCCTAGCCGTGCGTTGTCGTGCCTTAGCCTTGTTTCCCCTTGCCGTGCCGTTCCTGCCGTTACACTTGCCTTTCTTTGCTTTCCCTTTCCTTCCTTATCTTCCGTTACTCTTAGCTTGCCTTCCGTGCATTGCCTAGCCTTGCATTGTCGTGCCTTATCCTTGCCTCACCTGACCGTGCCTTCCCCTGCGTTACCATTTCCTTGCCTTGCCGTGCATTGCCTAACCCTGCGTTGCCGTGCCTTAGCCTTGTTACCCCTTGCCGTGCCGTTCCTTCCGTTACCCTTGCCTTCCCTTGCTTTCCCATGCCTTCCTTGCGTTCCGTTACTCTTTGCTTGCTTTCCGTGCATTGCCTAGCCTTGCGTTGTCATGCCTTAGCCTTGCATCGCCTGACCGTGCTTTCTCATGCGTTACCCTTTCCTTGCCTTGCCGTGCATTGCCTAGCCGTGCGTTGTCGTGCCTTAGCCTTGTTTCCCCTTGCCGTGCCGTTCCTTCCGTTACACTTGCCTTTCCTTCCTTTCCCTTGCCTTCCTTACCTTCCGTTACTCTTTGCTTGCCTTCCGTGCATTGCCTAGCCTTGCGTTGTGCCTTAGCCTTGCCTCGCCTGAACGTGCTTTCCCATGCGTTACCCTTTCCTTGCCTTGCCGTGCATTGCCTAGCCTGCGTTGCCGTGCTTTAGCTTTGTTTCCCCTTGCCGTGCCGTTCCTTCCGTTACCCTGGACTTTCCTTCCTTTTCCTTGCCTTGCTTACCTTCCGTTACTCTTTGCTTGCCTTCCCTGAATTTCCTAGCCTTGCGTTGTCGTGCCTTAGACTTATCTCGCCTGACCTTGCCTTCCTTTGCTTTAAGCTTTCCTTGCATTGTCGTGCATCGCCTAGCCTTGCGTTTTCGTGCATTAGCCTTGCCTAGCCTCACCGTGCCTTTCCTTGCGTTACCCTTTACTTGCCTTGCCGTGCATTGCCTAGCGTGCGTTGTCGTGCCTTAGCCTTGTTTCCCCTTGCCGTGCCGTTCCTTCCGTTACCCTTGCCTTGCCTTGCTTTCCCTTGCCTTGCCTTGCCGTGCATTGCCTAGCCGTGCGTTGTCGTGCCTTAGCCTTATCTCGCCTGACCGTGCCTTCCTTTGCTTTAAGCTTTCCTTGCATTGTCGTGCATTGCCTAGCCTTGCGTTGTCGTGCATTAGCCTTGCCTAGCCTCACCGTGCTTTGCCTTGCGTTACCCTTTCCTTGCCTTGCCGTGCATTGCCTAGCCGTGCGTTGTCGTGCCTTAGCCTTGTTACCCCTTGCCGTGCCGTTCCTTCCGTTACCCTTGCCTTCCCTTGCTTTCCCTTTCCTTCCTTGCATTCCGTTACTCTTTGCTTGCTTTCCGTGCATTGCCTAGCCTTGCGTTGGCTTTCCTTAGCCTTGCCTCGCCTGACCGTGCTTTCCCATGCGTTACCCTTTCCTTGCCTTGCCGTGCATTGCCTAGCGTGCGTTGTCGTACCTTAGCCTTGTTTCCCCTTGCCGTGCCGTTCCTTCCGTTACCCTTGCCTTCCCTTGCTTTCTCTTTCCTTCCTTGCATTCCGTTACTCCTTGCTTGCTTTCCGTGCATTGCCTAGCCTTGCGTTGTCTGCCTTAGCCTTGCCTCGCCTGACCGTGCTTTCCCATGCGTTACCCTTTCCTTGCCTTGCCGTGCATTGCCTAGCGTGCGTTGTCGTGCCTTAGCCTTGTTTCCCCTTGCCGTGCCGTTCCTTCCGTTACACTTGCCTTTCTTTGCTTTCCCTTGCCTTCCTTACCTTCCGTTACTCTTTGCTTGCCTTCCGTGCATTGCCTAGCCTTGCGTTGTCGTGCCTTAGCCTTATCTCGCCTGACCGTGCCTTCCTTTGCTTTAAGCTTTACTTGCATTGTCGTGCATCGCCTAGCCTTGCGTTGTCGTGCATTAGCCTTGCCTAGCCTCACCGTGCCTTGCCTTGCGTTACCCTTTCCTTGCCTTGCCGTGCATTTCCTAGCCGTGTGTTGTCGTGCCTTACCCTTGTTTCCCCTTGCCGTTGCGTGCCTTTTGTTACACTTGCCTTGCCTGGCATTGCCTTGCCTTCCTTTCCTTCCGTTACTCTTTCCTTGCCTTGCCGTGCATTGCCTAGCCCTGCGTTGTCGTGCCTTAGCCTTGTTACCCCTTGCCGTGCCGTTCCTTCCGTTACCCTTGCCTTCCCTTGCTTTCCCTTTCCTTCCTTGCGTTCCGTTACTCTTTGCTTGCTTTCCGTGCATTGCCTAGCCTTGCGTTGTCATGCCTTAGGCTTGCCTCGCCTGACCGTGCTTTCCCATGCGTTACCCTTTCCTTGCCTTGCCGTGCATTGCCTAGCGTGCGTTGTCGTGCCTTAGCCTTGTTTCCCCTTGCCGTGCCGTTCCTTCCGTTACACTTGCCTTTCGTTGCTTTCCCTTGCCTTCCTTACCTTCCGTTACTCTTTGCTTGCCTTCCGTGCATTGCCTAGCCTTGCGTTGTCGTGCCTTAGCCTTATCTCGCCTGACCGTGCCTTCCTTTGCTTTAAGCTTTACTTGCATTGTCGTGCATTGCCTAGCCTTGCGTTGTCGTGCATTAGCCTTGCCTAGCCTCACCGTGCATTCCCTTGCGTTAACCTTTCCTTGCCTTGCCGTGCATTGCCTAGCCGTGCGTTGTCGTGCCTTAGCCTTGTTTCCCCTTGCCGTTGCGTGCCTTTTGTTACACTTGCCTTGCCTGGCTTTGCCTTGCCTTCCTTTCCTTCCGTTACTCTTTGCTTGCCTTGCCGTGCATTGCCTAGCCCTGCGTTGTCGTGCCTTAGCCTTGTTACCCCTTGCCGTGCCGTCCCTTCCGTTACCCTTGCCTTCCCTTGCTTTCCCTTGCCTTCCTTGCATTCCGTTACTCTTTGCTTGCTTTCCGTGCATTGCCTAGCCTTGCGTTGGCTTTCCTTAGCCTTGCCTCGCCTGACCGTGCTTTCCCATGCGTTACCCTTTCCTTGCCTTGCCGTGCATTGCCTAGCGTGCGTTGTCGTGCCTTAGCCTTGTTTCCCCTTGCCGTGCCGTTCCTTCCGTTACACTTGCCTTTCTTTGCTTTCCCTTGCCTTCCTTACCTTCCGTTACTCTTTGCTTGCCTTCCGTGCATTGCCTAGACTTGCGTTGTCGTGCCTTAGCCTTATCTCGCCTGACCGTGCCTTCCTTTGCTTTAAGCTTTCCTTGCATTGTCGTGCATTGCCTAGCCTTGCGTTGTCGTGCATTAGCCTTGCCTAGCCTCACCGTGCCTTGCCTTGCGTTACCCTTTCCTTGCCTTGCCGTGCATTTCCTAGCCGTGTGTTGTCGTGCCTTAGCCTTGTTTCCCCTTGCCGTTGCGTGCCTTTTGTTACACTTGCCTTGCCTGGCTTTGCCTTGCCTTCCTTTCCTTCCGTTACTCTTTCCTTGCCTTGCCGTGCATTGTCTAGCCCTGCGTTGTCGTGCCTTAGCCTTGTTACCCCTTGCCGTGCCGTTCCTTCCGTTACCCTTGCCTTCCCTTGCTTTCCCTGTCCTTCCTTGCGTTCCGTTACTCTTTGCTTGCTTTCCGTGCATTGCCTAGCCTTGCGTTGTCATGCCTTATGCTTGCCTCGCCTGACCGTGCTTTCCCATGCGTTACCCTTTCCTTGCCTTGCCGTGCATTGCCTAGCGTGCGTTGTCGTGCCTTAGCCTTGTTTCCCCTTGCCGTGCCGTTCCTTCCGTTACACTTGCCTTTCCTTGCTTTCCCTTGCCTTCCTTACCTTCCGTTACTCTTTGCTTGCCTTCCGTGCATTGCCTAGCCTTGCGTTGTCGTGCCTTAGCCTTATCTCGCCTGACCGTGCCTTCCTTTGCTTTAAGCTTTCCTTGCATTGTCGTACATTGCCTAGCCTTGCGTTGTCGTGCATTAGCCTTGCCTAGCCTCACCGTGCCTTGCCTTGCGTTACCCTTTCCTTGCCTTGCCGTGCATTTCCTAGCCGTGTGTTGTCGTGCCTTAGCCTTGTTACCCCTTGCCGTGCCGTTCCTTCCGTTACCCTTGCCTTCCCTTGCTTTCCCTTTCCTTCCTTGCATTCCGTTACTCCTTGCTTGCTTTCCGTGCATTGCCTAGCCTTGCGTTGGCTTTCCTTAGCCTTGCCTCGCCTGACCGTGCTTTCCCATGCGTTACCCTTTCCTTGCCTTGCCGTGCATTGCCTGGCGTGCGTTGTCGTACCTTAGCCTTGTTTCCCCTTGCCGTGCCGTTCCTTCCGTTACCCTTGCCTTCCCTTGCTTTCCCTTGCCTTCCTTACCATCCGTTACTCTTTGCTTGCCTTCCGTGCATTGCCAAGCCTTGCGTTGTCGTGCCTTAGCCTTGCTTCCCCTGACCGTGCTTTCCCATGCGTTACCCTTTCCTTGCCTTGCCGTGCATTGCCCAGCCTGCGTTGCCGTGCCTTAACCTTGTTTCCCCTTGCCGTGCAGTTCCTTCCGTTACCCTTGCCTTTCCTTGCTTTTCCTTGCCTTGCTTACCTTCCGTTACTCTTTGCTTCCCTTCCCTGCATTGCCTAGCCTTGCGTTGTCGTGCCTTAGCCTTATCTCGCCTGACCGTGCCTTCCTTTGCTTTAAGCTTTCCTTGCATTGTCGTACATTGCCTAGCCTTGCGTTGTCGTGCATTAGCCTTGCCTAGCCTCACCGTGCCTTGCCTTGCGTTACCCTTTCCTTGCCTTGCCGTGCATTGCCTAGCCGTGCGTTGTCGTGCCTTAGCCTTGTTTCCCCTTGCCGTGGCGTGCCTTTTGTTACACTTGCCTTTTTTGCTTTCCCTTGCCTTCCTTACCTTCCGTTACTCTTTGCTTGCCTTCCGTGCATTGCCTAGCCTTGCATTGTCGTGCATTATCCTTGCCTCACCTGACCGTGCCTTCCCCTGCGTTACCATTTCCTTGCCTTGCCGTGCATTGCCTAACCCTGCGTTGCCGTGCCTTAGCCTTGTTACCCCTTGCCGTGACGTTCCTTCCGTTACCCTTGCCTTCCCTTGCTTTCCCATGCCTTCCTTGCGTTCCGTTACTCTTTGCTTGCTTTCCGTGCATTGCCTAGCCTTGCGTTGTCATGCCTTAGCCTTGCATCGCCTGACCGTGCTTTCCCATGCGTTACCCTTTCCTTGCCTTGCCGTGCATTGCCTAGCCGTGCGTTGTCGTGCCTTAGCCTTGTTACCCCTTGCCGTGCCGTTCCTTCCGTTACACTTGCCTTTCCTTGCTTTCCCTTGCCTTCCTTACCTTCCGTTACTCTTTGCTTGCCTTCCGTGCATTGCCTAGCCTTGCGTTGTTGTGCCTTAGCCTTGCCTCGCCTGAACGTGCTTTCCCATGCGTTACCCTTTACTTGCCTTGCCGTGCATTGCCTAGCCTGCGTTGCCGTGCTTTAGCTTTGTTTCCCCTTGCCGTGCCGTTCCTTCCGTTACCCTGGACTTTCCTTCCTTTTCCTTGCCTTGCTTACCTTCCGTTACTCTTTGCTTGCCTTCCCTGAATTTCCTAGCCTTGCGTTGTCGTGCCTTAGACTTATCTCGCCTGACCTTGCCTTCCTTTGCTTTAAGCTTTCCTTGCATTGTCGTGCATCGCCTAGCCTTGCGTTTTCGTGCATTAGCCTTGCCTAGCCTCACCGTGCCTTTCCTTGCGTTACCCTTTCCTTGCCTTGCCGTGCATTGCCTAGCGTGCGTTGTCGTGCCTTAGCCTTGTTTCCCCTTGCCGTGCCGTTCCTTCCGTTACCATTGCCTTTCCTTGCTTTCCCTTGCCTTCCTTACCTTCCGTTACTCTTTGCTTGCCTTCCGTGCATTGCCTAGCCTTGCGTTGTCGTGCCTTAGCCTTATCTCGCCTGACCGTGCCTTCCTTTGCTTTAAGCTTTCCTTGCATTGTCGTGCATTGCCTAGCCTTGCGTTGTCGTGCATTAACCTTGCCTAGCCTCACCGTGCCTTGCCTTGCGTTACCCTTTCCTTGCCTTGCCGTGCATTTCCTAGCCGTGTGTTGTCGTGCCTTAGCCTTGTTACCCCTTGCCGTGCCGTTCTTTCCGTTACCCTTGCCTTCCCTTGCTTTCCCTTTCCTTCCTTGCATTCCGTTACTCCTTGCTTGCTTTCCGTGCATTGCCTAGCCTTGCGTTGGCTTTCCTTAGCCTTGCCTCGCCTGACCGTGCTTTCCCATGCGTTACCCTTTCCTTGCCTTCCCGTGCATTGCCTGGCGTGCGTTGTCGTACCTTAGCCTTGTTTCCCCTTGCCGTGCCGTTCCTTCCGTTACCCTTGCCTTCCCTTGCTTTCCCTTTCCTTCCTTGCATTCCGTTACTCCTTGCTTGCTTTCCGTGCATTGCCTAGCCTTGCGTTGTCGTGCCTTAGCCTTGCATCGCCTGACCGTGCTTTCCCATGCGTTACCCTTTCCTTGCCTTGCCGTGCATTGCCTAGCCGTGCGTTGTCGTGCCTTAGTCTTGTTACCCCTTGCCGTGCCGTTCCTTCCGTTACCCTTGCCTTCCCTTGCTTTCCCTTGCCTTCCTTGCGTTCCGTTACTCTTTGCTTGCTTACCGTGCATTGCCTAGCCTTGCGTTGGCTTTCCTTAGCCTTGCCTCGCCTGACCGTGCTTTCCCATGCGTTACCCTTTCCTTGCCTTGCCGTGCATTGCCTAGCGTGCGTTGTCGTGCCTTAGCCTTGTTTCCCCTTGCCGTGCCGTTCCTTCCGTTACACTTGCCTTTCTTTGCTTTCCCTTGCCTTCCTTACCTTCCGTTACTCTTTGCTTGCCTTCCCTGAATTTCCTAGCCTTGCGTTGTCGTGCCTTAGCCTTATCTCGCCTGACCTTGCCTTCCTTTGCTTTAAGCTTTCCTTGCATTGTCGTGCATCGCCTAGCCTTGCGTTTTCGTGCATTAGCCTTGCCTAGCCTCACCGTGCCTTTCCTTGCGTTACTTTTTGCTTGCCTTGCCGTGCATTGCCTAGCCGTGCGTTTTCGTGCCTTAGCCTTGTTTCCCCTTGCCGTGCCGTTCCTGCCGTTACACTTGCCTTTCTTTGCTTTCCCTTTCCTTCCTTATCTTCCGTTACTCTTTGCTTGCCTTCCGTGCATTGCCTAGCCTTGCGTTGTCGTGCCTTAGCCTTGCCTCGCCTGACCGTGCTTTCCCATGCGTTACCCTTTCCTTGCCTTGCCGTGCATTGCCTAGCGTGCGTTGTCGTGCCTTAGCCTTGTTTCCCCTTGCCGTGCCGTTCCTTCCGTTACCATTGCCTTTCCTTGCTTTCCCTTGCCTTCCTTACCTTCCGTTACTCTTTGCTTGCCTTCCGTGCATTGCCTAGCCTTGCGTTGTCGTGCCTTAGCCTTATCTCGCCTGACCGTGCCTTCCTTTGCTTTAAGCTTTCCTTGCATTGTCGTGCATTGCCTAGCCTTGCGTTGTCGTGCATTAACCTTGCCTAGCCTCACCGTGCCTTGCCTTGCGTTACCCTTTCCTTGCCTTGCCGTGCATTTCCTAGCCGTGTGTTGTTGTGCCTTAGCCTTGTTACCCCTTGCCGTGCCGTTCCTTCCGTTACCCTTGCCTTCCCTTGCTTTCCCTTTCCTTCCTTGCATTCCGTTACTCCTTGCTAGCTTTCCGTGCATTGCCTAGCCTTTCGTTGGCTTTCCTTAGCCTTGCCTCGCCTGACCGTGCTTTCCCATGCGTTACCCTTTCCTTGCCTTGCCGTGCATTGCCTAGCGTGCGTTGTCGTGCCTTAGCCTTGTTTCCCCTTGCCGTGCCGTTCCTTCCGTTACACTTGCCTTTCTTTGCTTTCCCTTGCCTTCCTTACCTTCCGTTACTCTTTGCTTGCCTTCCGTGCATTGCCAAGCCTTGCGTTGTCGTGCCTTAGCCTTGCCTCCCCTGACCGTGCTTTCCCATGCGTTACCCTTTCCTTGCCTTGCCGTGCATTGCCCAGCCTGCGTTGCCGTGCCTTAACCTTGTTTCCCCTTGCCGTGCAGTTCCTTCCGTTACCCTTGCCTTTCCTTGCTTTTCCTTGCCTTGCTTACCTTCCGTTACTCTTTGCTTCCCTTCCCTGCATTGCCTAGCCTTGCGTTGTCGTGCCTTAGCCTTATCTCGCCTGACCGTGCCTTCCTTTGCTTTAAGCTTTCCTTGCATTGTCGTACATTGCCTAGCCTTGCGTTGTCGTGCATTAGCCTTGCCTAGCCTCACCGTGCCTTGCCTTGCGTTACCCTTTCCTTGCCTTGCCGTGCATTGCCTAGCCGTGCGTTGTCGTGCCTTAGCCTTGTTTCCCCTTGCCGTGGCGTGCCTTTTGTTACACTTGCCTTGACTGGCTTTGACTTGCCTTCCTTTCCTTCCGTTACTCTTTCCTTGCCTTGCCGTGCATTGCCTAGCCTTGCATTGTCGTGCCTTATCCTTGCCTCACCTGACCGTGCCTTCCCCTGCGTTACCATTTCCTTGCCTTGCCGTGCATTGCCTAACCCTGCGTTGCCGTGTCTTAGCCTTGTTACCCCTTGCCGTGCCGTTCCTTCCGTTACCCTTGCCTTCCCTTGCTTTCCCATGCCTTCCTACCCTTTCCTTGCCTTGCCGTGCATTGCCTAGCCTTGCGTTGTCGTGCCTTAGCCTTGCATCGCCTGACCGTGCTTTCCCATGCGTTACCCTTTCCTTGCCTTGCCGTGCATTGCCTAGCCGTGCGTTGTCGTGCCTTAGCCTTGTTTCCCCTTGCCGTGCCGTTCCTTCCGTTACACTTGCCTTTCCTTCCTTTCCCTTGCCTTCCTTACCTTCCGTTACTCTTTGCTTGCCTTCCGTGCATTGCCTAGCCTTGCGTTGTTGTGCCTTAGCCTTGCCTCGCCTGAACGTGCTTTCCCATGCGTTACCCTTTCCTTGCCTTGCCGTGCATTTCCTAGCCTGCGTTGCCGTGCTTTAGCTTTGTTTCCCCTTGCCGTGCCGTTCCTTCCGTTACCCTGGACTTTCCTTCCTTTTCCTTGCCTTGCTTACCTTCCGTTACTCTTTGCTTGCCTTCCCTGAATTTCCTAGCCTTGCGTTGTCGTGCCTTAGACTTATCTCGCCTGACCTTGCCTTCCTTTGCTTTAAGCTTTCCTTGCATTGTCGTGCATCGCCTAGCCTTGCGTTTTCGTGCATTAGCCTTGCCTAGCCTCACCGTGCCTTTCCTTGCGTTACCCTTTGCTTGCCTTGCCGTGCATTGCCTAGCGTGCGTTGTCGTGCCTTAGCCTTGTTTCCCCTTGCCGTGCCGTTCCTTCCGTTACCATTGCCTTTCCTTGCTTTCCCTTGCCTTCCTTACCTTCCGTTACTCTTTGCTTGCCTTCCGTGCATTGCCTAGCCTTGCGTTGTCGTGCCTTAGCCTTATCTCGCCTGACCGTGCCTTCCTTTGCTTTAAGCTTTCCTTGCATTGTCGTGCATTGCCTAGCCTTGCGTTGTCGTGCATTAACCTTGCCTAGCCTCACCGTGCCTTGCGTTGCGTTACCCTTTCCTTGCCTTGCCGTGCATTTCCTAGCCGTGTGTTGTCGTGCCTTAGCCTTGTTACCCCTTGCCGTGCCGTTCTTTCCGTTACCCTTGCCTTCCCTTGCTTTCCCTTTCCTTCCTTGCATTCCGTTACTCCTTGCTTGCTTTCCGTGCATTGCCTAGCCTTGCGTTGGCTTTCCTTAGCCTTGCCTCGCCTGACCGTGCTTTCCCATGCGTTACCCTTTCCTTGCCTTGCCGTGCATTGCCTGGCGTGCGTTGTCGTACCTTAGCCTTGTTTCCCCTTGCCGTGCCGTTCCTTCCGTTACCCTTGACTTCCCTTGCTTTCCCTTTCCTTCCTTGCATTCCGTTACTCCTTGCTTGCTTTCCGTGCATTGCCTAGCCTTGCGTTGGCTTTCCTTAGCCTTGCCTCGCCTGACCGTGCTTTCCCATGCGTTACCCTTTCCTTGCCTTGCCGTGCATTGCCTAGCGTGCGTTGTCGTGCCTTAGCCTTGTTTCCCCTTGCCGTGCCGTTCCTTCCGTTACACTTGCCTTTCCTTGCTTTCCCTTGCCTTCCTTACCTTCCGTTACTCTTTGCTTGCCTTCCGTGCATTGCCTAGCCTTGCGTTGTCATGCCTTAGGCTTGCCTCGCCTGACCGTGCTTTCCCATGCGTTACCCTTTCCTTGCCTTGCCGTGCATTGCCTAGCGTGCGTTGTCGTGCCTTAGCCTTGTTTCCCCTTGCCGTGCCGTTCCTTCCGTTACACTTGCCTTTCTTTGCTTTCCCTTCCCTGCATTGCCTAGCCTTGCGTTGTCGTGCCTTAGCCTTATCTCGCCTGACCTTGCCTTCCTTTGCTTTAAGCTTTCCTTGCATTGTCGTGCATCGCCTAGCCTTGCGTTTTCGTGCATTAGCCTTGCCTAGCCTCACCGTGCCTTTCCTTGCGTTACTTTTTGCTTGCCTTGCCGTGCATTGCCTAGCCGTGCGTTGTCGTGCCTTAGCCTTGTTTCCCCTTGCCGTGCCGTTCCTACCGTTACACTTGCCTTTCTTTGCTTTCCCTTTCCTTCCTTATCTTCCGTTACTCTTTGCTTGCCTTCCGTGCATTGCCTAGGCTTGGGTTGTCGTGCCTTAGCCTTGCCTCGCCTGACCGTGCTTTCCCATGCGTTACCCTTTCCTTGCCTTGCCGTGCATTGCCTAGCCTGCGTTGCCGTGCTTTATATTTGTTTCCCCTTGCCGTGCCGTTCCTTCCGTTACCCTGGACTTTCCTTCCTTTTCCTTGCCTTGCTTACCTTCCGTTACTCTTTGCTTGCCTTCCCTGAATTTCCTAGCCTTGCGTTGTCGTGCCTTAGACTTATCTCGCCTGACCTTGCCTTCCTTTGCTTTAAGCTTTCCTTGCATTGTCGTGCATCGCCTAGCCTTGCGTTTTCGTGCATTAGCCTTGCCTAGCCTCACCGTGCCTTTCCTTGCGTTACCCTTTGCTTCCCTTGCCGTGCATTGCCTAGCGTGCGTTGTCGTGCCTTAGCCTTGTTTCCCCTTGCCGTGCCGTTCCTTCCGTTACCATTGCCTTTCCTTGCTTTCCCTTGCCTTCCTTACCTTCCGTTACTCTTTGCTTGCCTTCCGTGCATTGCCTAGCCTTGCGTTGTCGTGCCTTAGCCTTATCTCGCCTGACCGTGCCTTCCTTTGCTTTAAGCTTTCCTTGCATTGTCGTGCATTGCTTAGCCTTGCGTTGTCGTGCATTAACCTTGCCTAGCCTCACCGTGCCTTGCCTTGCGTTACCCTTTCCTTGCCTTGCCGTGCATTTCCTAGCCGTGTGTTGTCGTGCCTTAGCCTTGTTACCCCTTGCCGTGCCGTTCCTTCCGTTACCCTTGCCTTCCCTTGCTTTCCCTTTCCTTCCTTGCATTCCGTTACTCCTTGCTTGCTTTCCGTGCATTGCCTAGCCTTGCGTTGGCTTTCCTTAGCCTTGCCTCGCCTGACCGTGCTTTCCCATGCGTTACCCTTTCCTTGCCTTGCCGTGCATTGCCTGGCGTGCGTTGTCGTACCTTAGCCTTGTTTCCCCTTGCCGTGCCGTTCCTTCCGTTACCCTTGCCTTCCCTTGCTTTCCCTTTCCTTCCTTGCAATCCGTTACTCCTTGCTTGCTTTCCGTGCATTGCCTAGCCTTGCGTTGGCTTTCCTTAGCCTTGCCTCGCCTGACCGTGCTTTCCCATGCGTTACCCTTTCCTTGCCTTGCCGGGCATTGCCTAGCGTGCGTTGTCGTGCCTTAGCCTTGTTTCCCCTTGCCGTGCCGTTCCTTCCGTTACATTTGCCTTTCCTTGCTTTCCCTTGCCTTCCTTACCTTCCGTTACTCTTTGCTTGCCTTCCGTGCATTGCCTAGCCTTGCGTTGTCGTGCCTTAGCCTTGCATCGCCTGACCGTGCTTTCCCATGCGTTACCCTTTCCTTGCCTTGCCGTGCATTGCCTAGCGTGCGTTGTCGTGCCTTAGCCTTGTTTCCCCTTGCCGTGCCGTTCCTTCCGTTACACTTGCCTTTCTTTGCTTTCCCTTGCCTTCCTTACCTTCCGTTACTCTTTGCTTGCCTTCCCTGAATTTCCTAGCCTTGCGTTGTCGTGCCTTAGCCTTATCTCGCCTGACCTTCCCTTCCTTTGCTTTAAGCTTTCCTTGCATTGTCGTGCATCGCCTAGCCTTGCGTTTTCGTGGATTAGCCTTGCCTAGCCTCACCGTGCCTTTCCTTGCGTTACTTTTTGCTTGCCTTGCCGTGCATTGCCTAGCCGTGCGTTGTCGTGCCTTAGCCTTGTTTCCCCTTGCCGTGCCGTTCCTACCGTTACACTTGCCTTTCTTTGCTTTCCCTTTCCTTCCTTATCTTCCGTTACTCTTTGCTTGCCTTCCGTGCATTGCCTAGCCTTGGGTTGTCGTGCCTTAGCCTTGCCTCGCCTGACCGTGCTTTCCCATGCGTTACCCTTTCCTTGCCTTGCCGTGCATTGCCTAGCGTGCGTTGTCGTGCCTTAGCCTTGTTTCCCCTTGCCGTGCCGTTCCTTCCGTTACCATTGCCTTTCCTTGCTTTCCCTTGCCTTCCTTACCTTCCGTTACTCTTTGCTTGCCTTCCGTGCATTGCCTAGCCTTGCGTTGTCGTGCCTTAGCCTTATCTCGCCTGACCGTGCCTTCCTTTGCTTTAAGCTTTCCTTGCATTGTCGTGCATTGCCTAGCCTTGCGTTGTCGTGCATTAACCTTGCCTAGCCTCACCGTGCCTTGCCTTGCGTTACCCTTTCCTTGCCTTGCCGTGCATTTCCTACCCGTGCGTTGTTGTGCCTTAGCCTTGTTACCCCTTGCCGTGCCGTTCCTTCCGTTACCCTTGCCTTCCCTTGCTTTCCCTTTCCTTCCTTGCATTCCGTTACTCCTTGCTTGCCTTCCGTGCATTGCCTAGCCTTGGGTTGTCGTGCCTTAGCCTTGCCTCGCCTGACCGTGCTTTCCCATGCGTTACCCTTTCCTTGCCTTGCCGTGCATTGCCTAGCGTGCGTTGTCGTGCCTTAGCCTTGTTTCCCATTCCCGTGCCGTTCCTTCCGTTACCATTGCCTTTCCTTGCTTTCCCTTGCCTTCCTTACCTTCCGTTACTCTTTGCTTGCCTTCCGTGCATTGCCTAGCCTTGCGTTGTCGTGCCTTAGCCTTATCTCGCCTGACCGTGCCTTCCTTTGCTTTAAGCTTTCCTTGCATTGTCGTGCATTGCCTAGCCTTGCGTTGTCGTGCATTACCCTTGCCTAGCCTCACCGTGCCTTGCCTTGCGTTACCCTTTCCTTGCCTTGCCGTGCATTGCCTAGCCGTGCGTTGTCGTGCCTTAGCCTTGTTTCCCCTTGCCGTGCCGTTCCTTCCGTTACCCTTGCCTTCCCTTGCTTTCCCATGCCTTCCTTGCGTTCCGTTACTCTTTGCTTGCTTTCCGTGCATTGCCTAGCCTTGCGTTGTCATGCCTTACCCTTGCATCGCCTGACCGTGCTTTCCCATGCGTTACCCTTTCCTTGCCTTGCCGTGCATTGCCGAGCCGTGCGTTGTCGTGCCTTAGCCTTGTTTCCCCTTGCCGTGCCGTTCCTTCCGTTACACTTGCCTTTCCTTCCTTTCCCTTGCCTTCCTTACCTTCCGTTACTCTTTGCTTGCCTTCCGTGCATTGCCTAGCCTTGCGTTGTTGTGCCTTAGCCTTGCCTCGCCTGAACGTGCTTTCCCATGCGTTACCCTTTCCTTGCCTTGCCGTGCATTGCCTAGCCTGCGTTGCCGTGCTTTAGCTTTGTTTCCCCTTGCCGTGCCGTTCCTTCCGTTACCCTGGACTTTCCTTCCTTTTCCTTGCCTTGCTTACCTTCCGTTACTCTTTGCTTGCCTTCCCTGAATTTCCTAGCCTTGCGTTGTCGTGCCTTAGACTTATCTCGCCTGACCTTGCCTTCCTTTGCTTTAAGCTTTCCTTGCATTGTCGTGCATCGCCTAGCCTTGCGTTGTCGTGCATTAACCTTGCCTAGCCTCACCGTGCCTTGCCTTGCGTTACCCTTTCCTTGCCTTACCGTGCATTTCCTAGCCGTGTGTTGTCGTGCCTTAGCCTTGTTACCCCTTGCCGTGCCGTTCTTTCCGTTACCCTTGCCTTCCCTTGCTTTCCCTTTCCTTCCTTGCATTCCGTTACTCCTTGCTTGCTTTCCGTGCATTGCCTAGCCTTGCGTTGTCGTGCCTTAGCCTTGCCTCGCCTGACCGTGCTTTCCCATGCGTTACCCTTTCCTTGCCTTGCCGTGCATTGCCTAGCGTGCGTTGTCGTGCCTTAGCCTTGTTTCCCCTTGCCGTGCCGTTCCTTCCGTTACCATTGCCTTTCCTTGCTTTCCCTTGCCTTCCTTACCTTCCGTTACTCTTTGCTTGCCTTCCGTGCATTGCCTAGCCTTGCGTTGTCGTGCCTTAGCCTTATCTCGCCTGACCTTGCCTTCCTTTGCTTTAAGCTTTCCTTGCATTGTCGTGCATCGCCTAGCCTTGCGTTTTCGTGCATTAGCCTTGCCTAGCCTCACCGTGCCTTTCCTTGCGTTACTTTTTGCTTGCCTTGCCGTGCATTGCCTAGCCGTGCGTTGTCGTGCCTTAGCCTTGTTTCCCCTTGCCGTGCCGTTCCTGCCGTTACACTTGCCTTTCTTTGCTTTCCCTTTCCTTCCTTATCTTCCGTTACTCTTTGCTTGCCTTCCGTGCATTGCCTAGCCTTGGGTTGTCGTGCCTTAGCCTTGCCTCGCCTGACCGTGCTTTCCCATGCGTTACCCTTTCCTTGCCTTGCCGTGCATTGCCTAGCCTGCGTTGCCGTGCTTTAGCTTTGTTTCCCCTTGCCGTGCCGTTCCTTCCGTTACCCTGGACTTTCCTTCCTTTTCCTTGCCTTGCTTACCTTCCGTTACTCTTTGCTTGCCTTCCGTGCATTGCCTAGCCTTGCGTTGTCGTGCCTTAGCCTTGCATCGCCTGACCGTGCTTTCCCATGCGTTACCCTTTCCTTGCCTTGCCGTGCATTGCCTAGCGTGCGTTGTCGTGCCTTAGCCTTGTTTCCCCTTGCCGTGCCGTTCCTTCCGTTACCATTGCCTTTCCTTGCTTTCCCTTGCCTTCCTTACCTTCCGTTACTCTTTGCTTGCCTTCCGTGCATTGCCTAGCCTTGCGTTGTCGTGCCTTAGCCTTATCTCGCCTGACCGTGCCTTCCTTTGCTTTAAGCTTTCCTTGCATTGTCGTGCATTGCCTAGCCTTGCGTTGTCGTGCATTAACCTTGCCTAGCCTCACCGTGCCTTGCCTTGCGTTACCCTTTCCTTGCCTTGCCGTGCATTTCCTAGCCGTGCGTTGTTGTGCCTTAGCCTTGTTACCCCTTGCCGTGCCGTTCCTTCCGTTACCCTTGCCTTCCCTTGCTTTCCCTTTCCTTCCTTGCATTCCGTTACTCCTTGCTTGCTTTCCGTGCATTGCCTAGCCTTGCGTTGGCTTTCCTTACCCTTGCCTCGCCTGACCGTGCTTTCCCATGCGTTACCCTTTCCTTGCCTTGCCGTGCATTGCCTAGCGTGCGTTGTCGTGCCTTAGCCTTGTTTCCCCTTGCCGTGCCGTTCCTTCCGTTACACTTGCCTTTCTTTGCTTTCCCTTGCCTTCCTTACCTTCCGTTACTCTTTGCTTGCCTTCCGTGCATTGCCAAGCCTTGCGTTGTCGTGCCTTAGCCTTGCCTCCCCTGACCGTGCTTTCCCACGCGTTACCCTTTCCTTGCCTTGCCGTGCATTGCCCAGCCTGCGTTGCCGTGCCTTAACCTTGTTTCCCCTTGCCGTGCAGTTCCTTCCGTTACCCTTGCCTTTCCTTGCTTTCCCTTGCCTTCCTTACCTTCCGTTACTCTTTGCTTGCCTTCCGTGCATTGCCTAGCCTTGCGTTGTCGTGCCTTAGCCTTTCATCGCCTGACCGTGCTTTCCCATGCGTTACCCTTTCCTTGCCTTGCCGTGCATTGCCTAGCGTGCGTTGTCGTGCCTTAGCCTTGTTACCCCTTGCCGTGCCGTTCCTTCCGTTACCCTTGCCTTCCCTTGCTTTCCCTTGCCTTCCTTGCGTTCCGTTACTCTTTGCTTGCTTTCCGTGCATTGCCTAGCCTTGCGTTGTCATGCCTTAGGCTTGCCTCGCCTGACCGTGCTTTCCCATGCGTTACCCTTTCCTTGCCTTGCCGTGCATTGCCTAGCGTGCGTTGTCGTGCCTTAGCCTTGTTTCCCCTTGCCGTGCCGTTCCTTCCGTTACCATTGCCTTTCCTTGCTTTCCCTTGCCTTCCTTACCTTCCGTTACTCTTTGCTTGCCTTCCGTGCATTGCCTAGCCTTGCGTTGTCGTGCCTTAGCCTTATCTCGCCTGACCGTGCCTTCCTTTGCTTTAAGCTTTCCTTGCATTGTCGTGCATTGCCTAGCCTTGCGTTGTCGTGCATTAACCTTGCCTAGCCTCACCGTGCCTTGCCTTGCGTTACCCTTTCCTTGCCTTGCCGTGCATTGCCTAGCCGTGCGTTGTCGTGCCTTAGCCTTGTTTCCCCTTGCCGTGGCGTGCCTTTTGTTACACTTGCCTTGACTGGCTTTGACTTGCCTTCCTTTCCTTCCGTTACTCTTTCCTTGCCTTGCCGTGCATTGCCTAGCCTTGCATTGTCGTGCCTTATCCTTGCCTCACCTGACCGTGCCTTCCCCTGCGTTACCATTTCCTTGCCTTGCCGTGCATTGCCTAGCCTTGCGTTGTCATGCCTTAGCCTTGCAGCGCCTGACCGTGCTTTCCCATGCGTTACCCTTTCCTTGCCTTGCCGTGCATTGCCTAGCCGTGCGTTGTCGTGCCTTAGCCTTGTTTCCCCTTGCCGTGCCGTTCCTTCCGTTACACTTGCCTTTCCTTCCTTTCCCTTGCTTTCCTTACCTTCCGTTACTCTTTGCTTGCCTTCCGTGCATTGCCTAGCCTTGCGTTGTTGTGCCTTAGCCTTGCCTCGCCTGAACGTGCTTTCCCATGCGTTACCCTTTCCTTGCCTTGCCGTGCATTGCCTAGCCTGCGTTGCCGTGCTTTAGCTTTGTTTCCCCTTGCCGTGCCGTTCCTTCCGTTACCCTGGACTTTCCTTCCTTTTCCTTGCCTTGCTTACCTTCCGTTACTCTTTGCTTGCCTTCCCTGAATTTCCTAGCCTTGCGTTGTCGTGCCTTAGACTTATCTCGCCTGACCTTGCCTTCCTTTGCTTTAAGCTTTCCTTGCATTGTCGTGCATCGCCTAGCCTTGCGTTTTCGTGCATTAGCCTTGCCTAGCCTCACCGTGCCTTTCCTTGCGTTACCCTTTGCTTGCCTTGCCGTGCATTGCCTAGCGTGCGTTGTCGTGCCTTAGCCTTGTTTCCCCTTGCCGTGCCGTTCCTTCCGTTACCATTGCCTTTCCTTGCTTTCCCTTGCCTTCCTTACCATCCGTTACTCTTTGCTTGCCTTCCGTGCATTGCCTAGCCTTGCGTTGTCGTACCTTAGCCTTATCTCGCCTGACCGTGCCTTCCTTTGCTTTAAGCTTTCCTTGCATTGTCGTGCATTGCCTAGCCTTGCGTTGTCGTGCATTAACCTTGCCTAGCCTCACCGTGCCTTGCCTTGCGTTACCCTTTCCTTGCCTTGCCGTGCATTTCCTAGCCGTGTGTTGTCGTGCCTTAGCCTTGTTACCCCTTGCCGTGCCGTTCCTTCCGTTACCCTTGCCTTCCCTTGCTTTCCCTTTCCTTCCTTGCATTCCGTTACTCCTTGCTTGCTTTCCGTGCATTGCCTAGCCTTGCGTTGGCTTTCCGTAGCATTGCCTCGCCTGACCGTGCTTTCCCATGCGTTACCCTTTCCTTGCCTTGCCGTGCATTGCCTGGCGTGCGTTGTCGTACCTTAGCCTTGTTTCCCCTTGCCGTGCCGTTCCTTCCGTTACCCTTGCCTTCCCTTGCTTTCCCTTTCCTTCCTTGCATTCCGTTACTCCTTGCTTGCTTTCCGTGCATTGCCTAGCCTTGCGTTGGCTTTCCTTAGCCTTGCCTCGCCTGACCGTGCTTTCCCATGCGTTACCCTTTCCTTGCCTTGCCGTGCATTGCCTAGCGTGCGTTGTCGTGCCTTAGCCTTGTTTCCCCTTGCCGTGCCGTTCCTTCCGTTACACTTGCCTTTCTTTGCTTTCCCTTGCCTTCCTTTCCTTCCGTTACTCTTTGCTTGCCTTCCCTGAATTTCCTAGCCTTGCGTTGTCGTGCCTTAGCCTTATCTCGCCTGACCTTGCCTTCCCTTGCTTTAAGCTTTCCTTGCATTGTCGTGCATCGCCTAGCCTTGCGTTTTCGTGCATTAGCCTTGCCTAGCCTCACCGTGCCTTTCCTTGCGTTACTTTTTGCTTGCCTTGCCGTGCATTGCCTAGCCGTGCGTTGTCGTGCCTTAGCCTTGTTTCCCCTTGCCGTGCCGTTCCTACCGTTACACTTGCCTTTCTTTGCTTTCCCTTTCCTTCCTTGTCTTCCGTTACTCTTTGCTTGCCTTCCGTGCAATGCCTAGCCTTGGGTTGTCGTGCCTTAGCCTTGCCTCGCCTGACCGTGCTTTCCCATGCGTTACCCTTTCCTTGCCTTGCCGTGCATTGCCTAGCCTGCGTTGCCGTGCTTTAGATTTGTTTCCCCTTGCCGTGCCGTTCCTTCCGTTACCCTGGACTTTCCTTCCTTTTCCTTGCCTTGCTTACCTTCCGTTACTCTTTGCTTGCCTTCCCTGAATTTCCTAGCCTTGCGTTGGCTTTCCTTAGCCTTGCCTCGCCTGACCGTGCTTTCCCATGCGTTACCCTTTCCTTGCCTTGCCGTGCATTGCCTAGCGTGCGTTGTCGTGCCTTAGCCTTGTTTCCCCTTGCCGTGCCGTTCCTTCCGTTACACTTGCCTTTCTTTGCTTTCCCTTGCCTTCCTTTCCTTCCGTTACTCTTTGCTTGCCTTCCCTGAATTTCCTAGCCTTGCGTTGTCGTGCCTTAGCCTTATCTCGCCTGACCTTGCCTTCCTTTGCTTTAAGCTTTCCTTGCATTGTCGTGCATCGCCTAGCCTTGCGTTTTCGTGCATTAGCCTTGCCTAGCCTCACCGTGCCTTTCCTTGCGTTACCCTTTGCTTGCCTTGCCGTGCATTGCCTAGCGTGCGTTGTCGTGCCTTAGCCTTGTTTCCCCTTGCCGTGCCGTTCCTTCCGTTACCATTGCCTTTCCTTGCTTTCCCTTGCCTTCCTTACCTTCCGTTACTCTTTGCTTGCCTTCCGTGCATTGCCTAGCCTTGCGTTGTCGTGCCTTAGCCTTATCTCGCCTGACCGTGCCTTCCTTTGCTTTAAGCTTTCCTTGCATTGTCGTGCATTGCCTAGCCTTGCGTTTTCGTGCATTAGCCTTGCCTAGCCTCACCGTGCCTTTCCTTGCGTTACTTTTTGCTTGCCTTGCCGTGCATTGCCTAGCCGTGCGTTGTCGTGCCTTAGCCTTGTTTCCCCTTGCCGTGCCGTTCCTGCCGTTACACTTGCCTTTCTTTGCTTTCCCTTTCCTTCCTTATCTTCCGTTACTCTTTGCTTGCCTTCCGTGCATTGCCTAGCCTTGGGTTGTCGTGCCTTAGCCTTGCCTCGCCTGACCGTGCTTTCCCATGCGTTACCCTTTCCTTGCCTTGCCGTGCATTGCCTAGCCTGCGTTGCCGTGCTTTATATTTGTTTCCCCTTGCCGTGCCGTTCCTTCCGTTACCCTGGACTTTCCTTCCTTTTCCTTGCCTTGCTTACCTTCCGTTACTCTTTGCTTGCCTTCCCTGAATTTCCTAGCCTTGCGTTGTCGTGCCTTATCCTTGCCTCACCTGACCGTGCCTTCCCCTGCGTTACCCTTTCCTTGCCTTGCCGTGCATTGCCTAGCGTGCGTTGTCGTGCCTTAGCCTTGTTTCCCCTTGCCGTGCCGTTCCTTCCGTTACCATTGCCTTTCCTTGCTTTCCCTTGCCTTCCTTACCTTCCGTTACTCTTTGCTTGCCTTCCGTGCATTGCCTAGCCTTGCGTTGTCGTGCCTTAGCCTTATCTCGCCTGACCGTGCCTTCCTTTGCTTTAAGCTTTCCTTGCATTGTCGTGCATTGCCTAGCCTTGCGTTGTCGTGCATTAACCTTGCCTAGCCTCACCGTGCCTTGCCTTGCGTTACCCTTTCCTTGCCTTGCCGTGCATTTCCTAGCCGTGCGTTGTTGTGCCTTAGCCTTGTTACCCCTTGCCGTGCCGTTCCTTCCGTTACCCTTGCCTTCCCTTGCTTTCCCTTTCCTTCCTTGCATTCCGTTACTCCTTGCTTGCTTTCCGTGCATTGCCTAGCCTTGCGTTGGCTTTCCTTAGCCTTGCCTCGCCTGACCGTGCTTTCCCATGCGTTACCCTTTCCTTGCCTTGCCGTGCATTGCCTAGCGTGCGTTGTCGTGCCTTAGCCTTGTTTCCCCTTGCCGTGCCGTTCCTTCCGTTACCCTTGCCTTTCCTTGCTTTCCCTTGCCTTCCTTACCTTCCGTTACTCTTTGCTTGCCTTCCGTGCATTGCCAAGCCTTGCGTTGTCGTGCCTTAGCCTTGCCTCCCCTGACCGTGCTTTCCCACGCGTTACCCTTTCCTTGCCTTGCCGTGCATTGCCCAGCCTGCGTTGCCGTGCCTTAACCTTGTTTCCCCTTGCCGTGCAGTTCCTTCCGTTACCCTTGCCTTTCCTTGCTTTCCCTTGCCTTCCTTGCGTTCCGTTACTCTTTGCTTGCCTTCCGTGCATTGCCTAGCCTTGCGTTGTCGTGCCTTAGCCTTTCATCGCCTGACCGTGCTTTCCCATGCGTTACCCTTTCCTTGCCTTGCCGTGCATTGCCTAGCGTGCGTTGTCGTGCCTTAGCCTTGTTACCCCTTGCCGTGCCGTTCCTTCCGTTACCCTTGCCTTCCCTTGCTTTCCCTTGCCTTCCTTGCGTTCCGTTACTCTTTGCTTGCTTTCCGTGCATTGCCTAGCCTTGCGTTGTCATGCCTTAGGCTTGCCTCGCCTGACCGTGCTTTCCCATGCGTTACCCTTTCCTTGCCTTGCCGTGCATTGCCTAGCGTGCGTTGTCGTGCCTTAGCCTTGTTTCCCCTTGCCGTGCCGTTCCTTCCGTTACCATTGCCTTTCCTTGCTTTCCCTTGCCTTCCTTACCTTCCGTTACTCTTTGCTTGCCTTCCGTGCATTGCCTAGCCTTGCGTTGTCGTGCCTTAGCCTTATCTCGCCTGACCGTGCCTTCCTTTGCTTTAAGCTTTCCTTGCATTGTCGTGCATTGCCTAGCCTTGCGTTGTCGTGCATTAACCTTGCCTAGCCTCACCGTGCCTTGCCTTGCGTTACCCTTTCCTTGCCTTGCCGTGCATTGCCTAGCCGTGCGTTGTCGTGCCTTAGCCTTGTTTCCCCTTGCCGTGCCGTGCCTTTTGTTACACTTGCCTTGCCTGGCTTTCCCTTGCCTTCCTTTCCTTCCGTTACTCTTTGCTTGCCTTCCGTGCATTGCCTAGCCTTGCGTTGTCGTGCCTTAGCCTTGCCTCGCCTGACCGTGCCTTCCCATGCGTTACCCTTTCCTTGCCTTGCCGTGCATTGCCTAGCGTGCGTTGTCGTGCCTTAGCCTTGTTTCCCCTTGCCGTGCCGTTCCTTCCGTTACCCTTGCCTTCCCTTGCTTTCCCTTGCCTTCCTTACCTTCCGTTACTCTTTGCTTGCCTTCCGTGCATTGCCTAGCCTTGCGTTGTCTTTCCTTAGCCTTGCCTCGCCTGACCGTGCTTTCCCATGCGTTACCCTTTCCTTGCCTTGCCGTGCATTGCCTAGCGTGCGTTGTCGTGCCTTAGCCTTGTTTCCCCTTGCCGTGCCGTTCCTTCCGTTACACTTGCTTTTCCTTGCTTTCCCTTGCCTTCCTTACCTTCCGTTACTCTTTGCTTGCCTTCCGTGCATTGCCTAGCCTTGCGTTGTCGTGCCTTAGCCTTGCATCGCCTGACCGTGCTTTCCCATGCGTTACCCTTTCCTTGCCTTGCCGTGCATTGCCTAGCGTGCGTTGTCGTGCCTTAGCCTTGTTACCCCTTGCCGTGCCGTTCCTTCCGTTACCCTTGCCTTCCCTTGCTTTCCCTTGCCTTCCTTGCGTTCCGTTACTCTTTGCTTGCTTTCCGTGCATTGCCTAGCCTTGCGTTGTCATGCCTTAGGCTTGCCTCGCCTGACCGTGCTTTCCCATGCGTTCCCCTTTCCTTGCCTTGCCGTGCATTGCCTAGCGTGCGTTGTCGTGCCTTAGCCTTGTTTCCCCTTGCCGTGCCGTTCCTTCCGTTACACTTGCCTTTCTTTGCTTTCCCTTGCCTTCCTTACCTTCCGTCACTCTTTGCTTGCCTTCCCTGAATTTCCTAGCCTTGCGTTGTCGTGCCTTAGCCTTATCTCGCCTGACCTTGCCTTCCTTTGCTTTAAGCTTTCCTTGCATTGTCGTGCATCGCCTAGCCTTGCGTTTTCGTGCATTAGCCTTGCCTAGCCTCACCGTGCCTTTCCTTGCGTTACTTTTTGCTTGCCTTGCCGTGCATTGCCTAGCCGTGCGTTGTCGTGCCTTAGCCTTGTTTCCCCTTGCCGTGCCGTTCCTGCCGTTACACTTGCCTTTCTTTGCTTTCCCTTTCCTTCCTTATCTTCCGTTACTCTTTGCTTGCCTTCCGTGCATTGCCTAGCCTTGCGTTGTCGTGCCTTAGCCTTGCCTCGCCTGACCGTGCTTTCCCATGCGTTACCCTTTCCTTGCCTTGCCGTGCATTGCCTAGCGTGCGTTGTCGTGCCTTAGCCTTGTTTCCCCTTGCCGTGCCGTTCCTTCCGTTACCCCTTTCCTTGCTTTCCCTTGCCTTCCTTACCTTCCGTTACTCTTTGCTTGCCTTCCGTGCATTGCCTAGCCTTGCGTTGTCGTGCCTTAGCCTTATCTCGCCTGACCGTGCCTTCCTTTGCTTTAAGCTTTCCTTGCATTGTCGTGCATTGCCTAGCCTTGCGTTGTCGTGCATTAACCTTGCCTAGCCTCACCGTGCCTTGCCTTGCGTTACCCTTTCCTTGCCTTGCCGTGCATTGCCTAGCCGTGCGTTGTCGTGCCTTAGCCTTGTTTCCCCTTGCCGTGGCGTGCCTTTTGTTACACTTGCCTTGACTGGCTTTGACTTGCCTTCCTTTCCTTCCGTTACTCTTTCCTTGCCTTGCCGTGCATTGCCTAGCCTTGCATTGTCGTGCCTTATCCTTGCCTCACCTGACCGTGCCTTCCCCTGCGTTACCATTTCCTTGCCTTGCCGTGCATTGCCTAACCCTGCGTTGCCGTGCCTTAGCCTTGTTACCCCTTGCCGTGCCGTTCCTTCCGTTACCCTTGCCTTCCCTTGCTTTCCCATGCCTTCCTTGCGTTCCGTTACTCTTTGCTTGCTTTCCGTGCATTGCCTAGCCTTGCGTTGTCATGCCTTAGCCTTGCATCGCCTGACCGTGCTTTCCCATGCGTTACCCTTTCCTTGCCTTGCCGTGCATTGCCTAGCCGTGCGTTGTCGTGCCTTAGCCTTGTTTCCCCTTGCCGTGCCGTTCCTTCCGTTACACTTGCCTTTCCTTCCTTTCCCTTGCCTTCCTTACCTTCCGTTACTCTTTGCTTGCCTTCCGTGCATTGCCTAGCCTTGCGTTGTTGTGCCTTAGCCTTGCCTCGCCTGAACGTGCTTTCCCATGCGTTACCCTTTCCTTGCCTTGCCGTGCATTGCCTAGCCTGCGTTGCCGTGCTTTAGCTTTGTTTCCCCTTGCCGTGCCGTTCCTTCCGTTACCCTGGACTTTCCTTCCTTTTCCTTGCCTTGCTTACCTTCCGTTACTCTTTGCTTGCCTTCCCTGAATTTCCTAGCCTTGCGTTGTCGTGCCTTAGACTTATCTCGCCTGACCTTGCCTTCCTTTGCTTTAAGCTTTCCTTGCATTGTCGTGCATCGCCTAGCCTTGCGTTTTCGTGCATTAGCCTTGCCTAGCCTCACCGTGCCTTTCCTTGCGTTACCCTTTGCTTGCCTTGCCGTGCATTGCCTAGCGTGCGTTGTCGTGCCTTAGCCTTGTTTCCCCTTGCCGTGCCGTTCCTTCCGTTACCATTGCCTTTCCTTGCTTTCCCTTGCCTTCCTTACCATCCGTTACTCTTTGCTTGCCTTCCGTGCATTGCCTAGCCTTGCGTTGTCGTGCCTTAGCCTTATCTCGCCTGACCGTGCCTTCCTTTGCTTTAAGCTTTCCTTGCATTGTCGTGCATTGCCTAGCCTTGCGTTGTCGTCCATTAACCTTGCCTAGCCTCACCGTGCCTTGCCTTGCGTTACCCTTTCCTTGCCTTGCCGTGCATTTCCTAGCCGTGTGTTGTCGTGCCTTAGCCTTGTTACCCCTTGCCGTGCCGTTCCTTCCGTTACCCTTGCCTTCCCTTGCTTTCCCTTTCCTTCCTTGCATTCCGTTACTCCTTGCTTGCTTTCCGTGCATTGCCTAGCCTTGCGTTCGCTTTCCGTAGCATTGCCTCGCCTGACCGTGCTTTCCCATGCGTTACCCTTTCCTTGCCTTGCCGTGCATTGCCTGGCGTGCGTTGTCGTACCTTAGCCTTGTTTCCCCTTGCCGTGCCGTTCCTTCCGTTACCCTTGCCTTCCCTTGCTTTCCCTTTCCTTCCTTGCATTCCGTTACTCCTTGCTTGCTTTCCGTGCATTGCCTAGCCTTGCGTTGGCTTTCCTTAGCCTTGCCTCGCCTGACCGTGCTTTCCCATGCGTTACCCTTTCCTTGCCTTGCCGTGCATTGCCTAGCGTGCGTTGTCGTGCCTTAGCCTTGTTTCCCCTTGCCGTGCCGTTCCTTCCGTTACACTTGCCTTTCCTTGCTTTCCCTTGCCTTCCTTACCTTCCGTTACTCTTTGCTTGCCTTCCGTGCATTGCCTAGCCTTGCGTTGTCGTGCCTTAGCCTTGCATCGCCTGACCGTGCTTTCCCATGCATTACCCTTTCCTTGCCTTGCCGTGCATTGCCTAGCGTGCGTTGTCGTGCCTTAGCCTTGTTACCCCTTGCCGTGCCGTTCCTTCCGTTACCCTTGCCTTCCATTGCTTTCCCTTGCCTTCCTTGCGTTCCGTTACTCTTTGCTTGCTTTCCGTGCATTGCCTAGCCTTGCGTTGTCATGCCTTAGGCTTGCCTCGCCTGACCGTGCTTTCCCATGCGTTACCCTTTCCTTGCCTTGCCGTGCATTGCCTAGCGTGCGTTGTCGTGCCTTAGCCTTGTTTCCCCTTGCCGTGCCGTTCCTTCCGTTACACTTGCCTTTCTTTGCTTTCCCTTGCCTTCCTTACCTTCCGTTACTCTTTGCTTGCCTTCCCTGAATTTCCTAGCCTTGCGTTGTCGTGCCTTAGCCTTATATCGCCTGACCTTGCCTTCCTTTGCTTTAAGCTTTCCTTGCATTGTCGTGCATCGCCTAGCCTTGCGTTTTCGTGCATTAGCCTTGCCTAGCCTCACCGTGCCTTTCCTTGCGTTACTTTTTGCTTGCCTTGCCGTGCATTGCCTAGCCGTGCGTTGTCGTGCCTTTGCCTTGTTTCCCCTTGCCGTGCCGTTCCTACCGTTACACTTGCCTTTCTTTGCTTTCCCTTTCCTTCCTTGTCTTCCGTTACTCTTTGCTTGCCTTCCGTGCATTGCCTAGCCTTGGGTTGTCGTGCCTTAGCCTTGCCTCGCCTGACCGTGCTTTCCCATGCGTTACCCTTTCCTTGCCTTGCCGTGCATTGCCTAGCCTGCGTTGCCGTGCTTTAAATTTGTTTCCCCTTGCCGTGCCGTTCCTTCCGTTACCCTGGACTTTCCTTCCTTTTCCTTGCCTTGCTTACCTTCCGTTACTCTTTGCTTGCCTTCCCTGAATTTCCTAGCCTTGCGTTGGCTTTCCTTAGCCTTGCCTCGCCTGACCGTGCTTTCCCATGCGTAACCCTTTCCTTGCCTTGCCGTGCATTGCCTAGCGTGCGTTGTCGTGCCTTAGCCTTGTTTCCCCTTGCCGTGCCGTTCCTTCCGTTACACTTGCCTTTCCTTGCTTTCCCTTGCCTTCCTTTCCTTCCGTTACTCTTTGCTTGCCTTCCGTGCATTGCCTAGGCTTGCGTTGTCGTGCCTTAGCCTTATCTCGCCTGACCGTGCCTTCCTTTGCTTTAAGCTTTCCTTGCATTGTCGTGCATCGCCTAGCCTTGCGTTTTCGTGCATTAGCCTTGCCTAGCCTCACCGTGCCTTTCCTTGCGTTACCCTTTGCTTGCCTTGCCGTGCATTGCCTAGCGTGCGTTGTCGTGCCTTAGCCTTGTTTCCCCTTGCCGTGCCGTTCCTTCCGTTACCATTGCCTTTCCTTGCTTTCCCTTGCCTTCCTTACCTTCCGTTACTCTTTGCTTGCCTTCCGTGCATTGCCTAGGCTTGCGTTGTCGTGCCTTAGCCTTATCTCGCCTGACCGTGCCTTCCTTTGCTTTAAGCTTTCCTTGCATTGTCGTGCATTGCCTAGCCTTGCGTTGTCGTGCATTAACCTTGCCTAGCCTCACCGTGCCTTGCCTTGCGTTACCCTTTCCTTGCCTTGCCGTGCATTTCCTAGCCGTGTGTTGTCGTGCCTTAGCCTTGTTACCCCTTGCCGTGCCGTTCCTTCCGTTACCCTTGCCTTCCCTTGCTTTCCCTTTCCTTCCTTGCATTCCGTTACTCCTTGCTTGCTTTCCGTGCATTGCCTAGCCTTGCGTTGGCTTTCCTTAGCCTTGCCTCGCCTGACCGTGCTTTCCCATGCGTTACCCTTTCCTTGCCTTGCCGTGCATTGCCTAGCGTGCGTTGTCGTGCCTTAGCCTTGTTTCCCCTTGCCGTGCCGTTCCTTCCGTTACATTTGCCTTTCCTTGCTTTCCCTTGCCTTCCTTACCTTCCGTTACTCTTTGCTTGCCTTCCGTGCATTGCCTAGCCTTGCGTTGTCGTGCCTTAGCCTTGCATCGCCTGACCGTGCTTTCCCATGCGTTACCCTTTCCTTGCCTTGCCGTGCATTGCCTAGCGTGCGTTGTCGTGCCTTAGCCTTGTTACCCCTTGCCGTGCCGTTCCTTCCGTTACCCTTGCCTTCCCTTGCTTTCCCTTGCCTTCCTTGCGTTCCGTTACTCTTTGCTTGCTTTCCGTGCATTGCCTAGCCTTGCGTTGTCATGCCTTAGGCTTGCCTCGCCTGACCGTGCTTTCCCATGCGTTACCCTTTCCTTGCCTTGCCGTGCATTGCCTAGCGTGCGTTGTCGTGCCTTAGCCTTGTTTCCCCTTGCCGTGCCGTTCCTTCCGTTACACTTGCCTTTCTTTGCTTTCCCTTGCCTTCCTTACCTTCTGTTACTCTTTGCTTGACTTCCCTGAATTTCCTAGCCTTGCGTTGTCGTGCCTTAGCCTTATCTCGCCTGACCTTGCCTTCCTTTGCTTTAAGCTTTCCTTGCATTGTCGTGCATCGCCTAGCCTTGCGTTTTCGTGCATTAGCCTTGCCTAGCCTCACCGTGCCTTTCCTTGCGTTACTTTTTGCTTGCCTTGCCGTGCATTGCCTAGCCGTGCGTTGTCGTGCCTTAGCCTTGTTTCCCCTTGCCGTGCCGTTCCTACCGTTACACTTGCCTTTCTTTGCTTTCCCTTTCCTTCCTTATCTTCCGTTACGCTTTGCTTGCTTTCCGTGCATTGCCTAGCCTTGGGTTGTCGTGCCTTAGCCTTGCCTCGCCTGACCGTGCTTTCTCATGCGTTACCCTTTCCTTGCCTTGCCGTGCATTGCCTAGCGTGCGTTGTCGTGCCTTAGCCTTGTTTCCCCTTGCCGTGCCGTTGCTTCCGTTACCATTGCCTTTCCTTGCTTTCCCTTGCCTTCCTTACCTTCCGTTACTCTTTGCTTGCCTTCCGTGCATTGCCTAGCCTTGCGTTGTCGTGCCTTAGCCTTATCTCGCCTGACCGTGCCTTCCTTTGCTTTAAGCTTTCCTTGCATTGTCGTGCATTGCCTAGCCTTGCGTTGTCGTGCATTAACCTTGCCTAGCCTCACCGTGCCTTGCCTTGCGTTACCCTTTCCTTGCCTTGCCGTGCATTTCCTAGCCGTGTGTTGTTGTGCCTTAGCCTTGTTACCCCTTGCCGTGCCGTTCCTTCCGTTACCCTTGCCTTCCCTTGCTTTCCCTTTCCTTCCTTGCATTCCGTTACTCCTTGCTTGCTTTCCGTGCATTGCCTAGCCTTGCGTTGGCTTTCCTTAGCCTTGCCTCGCCTGACCGTGCTTTCCCATGCGTTACGCTTTCCTTGCCTTGCCGTGCATTGCCTAGCGTGCGTTGTCGTGCCTTAGACTTGTTTCCCCTTGCCGTGCCGTTCCTTCCGTTACACTTGCCTTTCTTTGCTTTCCCTTGCCTTCCTTACCTTCCGTTACTCTTTGCTTGCCTTCCGTGCATTGCCAAGCCTTGCGTTGTCGTGCCTTAGCCTTGCCTCCCCTGACCGTGCTTTCCCACGCGTTACCCTTTCCTTGCCTTGCCGTGCATTGCCCAGCCTGCGTTGCCGTGCCTTAACCTTGTTTCCCCTTGCTGTGCAGTTCCTTCCGTTACCCTTGCCTTTCCTTGCTTTTCCTTGCCTTGCTTACCTTCCGTTACTCTTTGCTTCCCTTCCGTGCATTGCCTAGCCTTGCGTTGTCGTGCCTTAGCCTTATCTCGCCTGACCGTGCCTTCCTTTGCTTTAAGCTTTCCTTGCATTGTCGTGCATTGCCTAGCCTTGCGTTGTCGTGCATTAGCCTTGCCTAGCCTCACCGTGCCTTGCCTTGCGTTACCCTTTCCTTGCCTTGCCGTGCATTGCCTAGCCGTGCGTTGTCATGCCTTAGCCTTGTTTCCCCTTGCCGTGGCGTGCCTTTTGTTACACTTGCCTTGACTGGCTTTGACTTGCCTTCCTTTCCTTCCGTTACCCTTTCCTTGCCTTGTCGTGCATTGCCTAGCCGTGCGTTGTCGTGACTTAGCCTTGTTTCCCCTTGCCGTGCCGTTCCTTCCGTTACACTTGCCTTTCCTTCCTTTCCCTTGCCTTCCTTACCTTCCGTTACTCTTTGCTTGCCTTCCGTGCATTGCCTAGCCTTGCGTTGTTGTGCCTTAGCCTTGCCTCGCCTGAACGTGCTTTCCCATGCGTTACCCTTTCCTTGCCTTGCCGTACATTGCCTAGCCTGCGTTGCCGTGCTTTAGCTTTGTTTCCCCTTGCCGTGCCGTTCCTTCCGTTACCCTGGAGTTGCCTTCCTTTTCCTTGCCTTGCTTACCTTCCGTTACTGTTTGCTTGCCTTCCCTGAATTTCGTAGCCTTGCGTTGTCGTGCCTTAGACTTATCTCGCCTGACCTTGCCTTCCTTTGCTTTAAGCTTTCCTTGCATTGTCGTGCATCGCCTAGCCTTGCGTTTTCGTGCATTAGCCTTGCCTAGCCTCACCGTGCCTTTCCTTGCGTTACCCTTTGCTTGCCTTGCCGTGCATTGCCTAGCGTGCGTTGTCGTGCCTTAGCCTTGTTTCCCCTTGCCGTGCCGTTCCTTCCGTTACCATTGACTTTCCTTGCTTTCCCTTGCCTTCCTTACCTTCCGTTACTCTTTGCTTGCCTTCTGTGCATTGCCTAGCCTTGCGTTGTCGTGCCTTAGCCTTATCTCGCCTGACCGTGCCTTCCTTTGCTTTAAGCTTTCCTTGCATTGTCGTGCATTGCCTAGCCTTGCGTTGTCGTGCATTAACCTTGCCTAGCCTCACCGTGCCTTGCCTTGCGTTACCCTTTCCTTGCCTTGCCGTGCATTTCCTAGCCGTGTGTTGTCGTGCCTTAGCCTTGTTACCCCTTGCCGTGCCGTTCCTTCCGTTACCCTTGCCTTCCCTTGCTTTCCCTTTCCTTCCTTGCATTCCGTTACTCCTTGCTTGCTTTCCGTGCATTGCCTAGCCTTGCGTTGGCTTTCCTTAGCCTTGCCTCGCCTGACCGTGCTTTCCCATGCGTTACCCTTTCCTTGCCTTGCCGTGCATTGCCTGGCGTGCGTTGTCGTACCTTAGCCTTGTTTCCCCTTGCCGTGCCGTTCCTTCCGTTACCCTTGCCTTCCCTTGCTTTCCCTTTCCTTCCCTGCATTCCGTTACTCCTTGCTTGCTTTCCGTGCATTGCCTAGCCTTGCGTTGGCTTTCCTTAGCCTTGCCTCGCCTGACCGTGCTTTCCCATGCGTTACCCTTTCCTTGCCTTGCCGTGCATTGCCTAGCGTGCGTTGTCGTGCCTTAGCCTTGTTTCCCCTTGCCGTGCCGTTCCTTCCCTTACACTTGCCTTTCTTTGCTTTCCCTTGCCTTCCTTACCTTCCGTTACTCTTTGCTTGCCTTCCGTGCATTGCCTAGCCTTGCGTTGTCGTGCCTTAGCCTTATCTCGCCTGACCGTGCCTTCCTTTGCTTTAAGCTTTACTTGCATTGTCGTGCATTGCCTAGCCTTGCGTTGTCGTGCATTAGCCTTGCCTAGCCTCACCGTGCCTTGCCTTGCGTTACCCTTTCCTTGCCTTGCCGTGCATTTCCTAGCCGTGTGTTGTCGTGCCTTAGCCTTGTTTCCCATTGCCGTTGCGTGCCTTTTGTTACACTTGCCTTGCCTGGCTTTGCCTTGCCTTCCGTTCCTTCCGTTACTCTTTGCTTGCCTTCCGTGCATTGCCTAGCCTTGCGCTGTCGTGCATTAGCCTTGCCTTGCCTCAGAGTGCCTTGCCTTGCTTTACATTTTCCTTGGCTGGCCGTGCATTGTCTAGCCGTGCGTTGTGGTGCCTTAGCCTTGTTTCACCTTGCCATAGACTTGCTTGCTTTGCCTTGCTTTGCCTTGCATTCCTTGCCTTCCGTTACTCTTTGCTTGCCTTCCGTGCATTGCCTAGCCTTGCGTTGTCGTGCCTTAGCCTTGCCACGCCTGACAGTGCCTTGCCTTGCGTTACCCTTTCCTTGCCTGGCCGTGCATTGCTTAGTCTTGCGTTGCCGTGCCTTAGCCTTGTTTCCCCTTGCCGTGCCGTGCCTTTTGTTACACTTGCCTTGCCTTGCTTTGCCTTGCCTTCCTTTCCTTCCGTTACTCTTTCCTTGCCTAGCCGTGCACTGCGTAGCCTTGCGTTTTCGTGCATTACCCTTGCCTCGCCTGACCGTGCCTTGCCTTGCGTTACCCTTTCCTTGACTTGCCGTGCATTGCCTAGCCCTTCGTTACCGTGCCTTAGCCTTGTTTCCCCTTGCCGAGCCGTTCCTTCCGTTACCCTTCCCTTCCCCTGCTTTCCCTTGCCTTCCTTGCCTTCCGTTACTCTTTGCTTGCCTTCCGTGCATTGCCTAGCCTTGCGTTGTCGTGCCTTAGCCTTGCCTCGCCTCACCGTGCCTTGCCTTGCGTTACCCTTTCCTTGCCTTGCCGTGCATTGCCTAGCCGTGCGTTGTCGTGCCTTAGCCTTGTTTCCCCTTGCCGTGCCGTTCCTTCCGTTACCCTTGCCTTGCCTTGCTTTCCCTTGCCTTCCTTGGTTTCCGTTACTCTTTGCTAGCCTTCCGTGCATTGCCTAGCCTTGCGCTGTCGTGCATTAGCCTTGCCTTGCCTCACAGTGCCTTGCCTTGCGTTACCTTTTCCTTGGCTGGCCGTGCATTGCCTAGCCGTGCGTTGTGGTGCCTTAGCCTTGTTTCACCTTGCCATAGCCTAGCTTGCTTTGCCTTGCTTTGCCTTGCCTTCCTTCCATTCCGTTACTCTTTGCTTGCCTTCCGTGCATTGCCTAGCCTTGCGTTGTCGTGCCTTAGCCTTTTTTCTCTTTGCCATAGCCTTGCTTGCGTTGCCTTGCTTTGCCTTGACTTCCTTGCCTTCCGTTTCTCTTTGCTTGCCTTCCGTGCATTGCCTAGCCTTGCGTTGTCGTGCCTTAGCCTTGCCTCGCCTAACCGTGCCTTGCCTTGCGTTACCCTTTCCTTGCCTTGCCGTGCATTGCCTAGCCGTGCGTTGTCGTGCATTAGCCTCGCCTTACCTTACCGTGCCTTGCCTTGCGTTACCCTTTCCTTGCCTGGCCGTGCATTGCTTAGCCTTGCGTGGCCGTGCCTTCGCCTTGTTTCCCCTTGCCGTGCCGTGCCTTTGTTACACTTGCCTTGCCTTGCTTTGCCTTGCCTTCCTTTCCTTCCGTTACTCTTTCCTTGCCTAGCCGTGCACTGCGTAGCCTTGCATTGTTGTGCATTACGCTTGCCTCGCCTGACCGTGCCTTGCCTTGCGTTACCCTTTCCTTGCCTTGCCTTGGATTGCCTAGCCCTGCGTTGTCGTGCCTTAGCCTTGTTTCCCCTTACCGTGCCGTTCCTTCCGTTACCCTTGCCTTCCCCTGCTTTCCCTTGCCTTCCTTGCCTTCCGTTACTCTTTGCTTGCCTTTCGTGCATTGTCTAGCCTTGCGTTGTCGTGCCTTAGCCTTGCCTCGCCTGACCGTGCCTTGCCTTGCGTTACCCTTTCCTTGCCTTGCCGTGCATTGCCTAGCCGTGCGTTGTCGTGCATCAGCCTTGCCTTGCCTCAAGGTGCCTTGCCTTGCGTTACCTTTTCCTTGCCTTGCCGTGCATTGCCTAGCCGTGCGTTGCCGTGCCTTAGGCTTGTTTCCCCTTGCCGTGCCGTTCCTTCCGTTACCCTTGCCTTGCCTTGCTTTCCCTTGCCTTCCTTGGTTTCCGATACTCTTTGCTTGCCTTCCGTGCATTGCCTAGCCTTGCGCTGTCGTGCATTAGCCTTGCCTTGCCTCAGAGTGCCTTGCCTTGCGTTACCTTTTCCTTGGCTGGCCGTGCATTGCCTAGCCGTGCGTTGTGGTGCCTTAGCCTTGTTTCACCTTGCCATAGCATTGCTTGCTTTGCCTTGCATTCCTTGCCTTCCGTTACTCTTTGCTTGCCTTCCGTGCATTGCCTAGCCTTGCGTTGTCGTGCCTTAGCCTTGCCTCGCCTGACAGTGCCTTGCCTTGCGTTACCCTTTCCTTGCCTGGCCGTGCATTGCTTAGTCTTGCGTTGCCGTGCCTTAGACTTGTTTCCCCTTGCCGTGCCGTGCCTTTTGTTACACTTGCCTTGCCTTGCTTTGCCTTGCCTTCCTTTCCTTCCGTTACTCTTTCCTTGCCTAGCCGTGCACTGCCTAACCTTGCGTTGTCGTGCATTAGCCTAGCCTCCCCAAACCGTGCCTTGCCTTGCGTTACCATTTCCTTGCCTTGCCCTGCATTGCCTAGCCGTGCGTTACCGCGCCTTAGCCTTGTTTCCCCTTGCCGTGCCGTTCCTTCCGTTAACCTTGCCTTGCATTCCCTTGCCTTCCTTGCGTTCCGTTACTCTTTGCTTGCCTTCCGTGCATTGCCTAGCCTTGCGTTGTCGTGCCTTAGCCTTGCCTCGCCTGACCGTGCCTTGCCTTGCGTTACCCTTACCTTGCCTTGCCCTGCTTTGCCTAGCCCTGTGTTGTCGTGCCTTAGCCTTGTTTCCCCTTACCGTGCCGTTCCTTTCGTTACCCTTGCATTCCCCTGCTTTCCCTTGCATTCCTTGCCTTCCGTTACTCTTTGCTTGCCTTCCGTGCATTGCCTAGCCTTGCGTAGTCGTGCCTTAGCCTTGCCTCGCCTGACCGTGCCTTGCCTTGCGTTACCCTTTCCTTGCCTTGCCGTGCATTGCCTAGCCGTTCGTTGTCGTGCCTTAGCCTTGTTTGCCCTTGCCGTGCCGTTCCTTCCGTTACCCTTGCCTTGCTTTCCCTTGCCTTCCTTGCCTTCCGTTACTCTTTGCTTGCCTTCCGTGCATTGCCTAGCCTTGCGTTGTCGTGTCTTAGCCTTTTTTCACCTTGCCATAGCCTTGCTTGCGTTGCCTTGCTTTGCCTTGCCTTCCTTGCCTTCCGTTACTCTTTGCTTGCCTTCCGTGCATTGCCTAGACTTGCGTGGTCGTGCCTTAGCCTTTTTTCACCTTGCCATAGTCTTGCTTGCGTTGCCTTGCTTTGCCTTGCATTCCTTGCCTTCCGTTACTCTTTGCTTGCCTTCCGTGCATTGCCTAGCCTTGGGTTGTCGTGCATTAGCCTTGCCTCCCCAAACCGTGCCTTGCCTTGCGTTACCCTTTCCTTGCCTTGCCCTGCATTGCCTAGCCCTGTGTTGTCGTGCCTTAGCCTTGTTTCCCCTTGCCGTGCCGTTCCTTCCGTTACCTTTGCCTTGCCTTGCTTTCCCTTGCCTTCCTTGCCTTCCGTTACTCTTTGCTTGCCTTCCGTGCATTGCCTAGCCTTGCGTTGTCGTGCCTTAGCCTTGTTTCCCCTTGCCGTGCCGTGCCTGTTGTTACACTTGCCTTGCCGTGCTTTCCCTTGCCTTCCTTGGTTTCCGTTACTCTTTGCTTGCCTTCCGTGCATTGCCTAGCCTTGCGCTGTCGTATATTAGCCTTGCCTTGCCTCACAGTGCCTTGACTTGCGTTACCTTTTCTTTGGCTGGCCGTGCATTGCCTAGGCGTGCGTTGTGGTGCCTTGGCCTTGTTTCACCTTGCCATAGCCTTGCTTGCTTTGCCTTGCTTTGCCTTGCCTTCCTTCCATTCCGTTACTCTTTGCTTGCCTTCCGTGCATTGCCTAGCCTTGCGTTGTCCTGCCTTAGCCTTTTTTCACCTTGCCATAGCCTTGCTTGCGTTGCCTTGCTTTGCGTTGCATTCCTTTCCTTCCGTTACTCTTTCCTTGCCTAACCGTGCACTGCCTAGCCTTGCGTTGTCGTGCATTACGCTTGCCTCGCCTGACCGTGCCTTGCCTTGCGTTACCCTTTCTTTGCCTTGCCGTGCATTGCCTAGCCGTGCGTTGTCGTGCATCAGCCTTGCCTCGCCTGACCGTGCCTTGCCTTGCGTTACCCTTTCCTTGCCTTGCCGTGCATTGCCTAGCCCTGCGTTGTCGTGCCTTAGCCTTGTTTCCCCTTGCCGTGCCGTTGCTTCCGTTACCCTTGCCTTGCCTTGCTTTCCCTTGCCTTCCTTGGTTTCCGTTACTCTTTGCTTGCATTCCGTGCATTGCCTAGCCTTGCGCTGTCGTGCATTAGCCTTGCCTTGCCTCACAGTGCCTTGCCTTGCGTTACCTTTTCCTTGGCTGGCCGTGCATTGCCTAGCCGTGCGTTGTGGTGCCTTAGCCTTGTTTCACCTTGCCATAGCCTTGCTTGCTTTGCCTTGCTTTGCCTTGCCTTCCTTCCATTCCGTTACTCTTTGCTTGCCTTCCGTGCATTGCCTAGCCTTGCGTTGTCGTGCCTTAGCCTTGTTTCACGTTGCCATAGCCTTGCTTGCGTTGCCTTGCTTTGCCTTGACTTCCTTGCCTTCCGTTTCTCTTTCCTTGCCTTGCCGTGCATTGCCTAGCCGTGCGTTGTCGTGCATTAGCCTCGCCTTGCCTTACCGTGCCTTGCCTTGCGTTACCCTTTCCTTGCCTAGCCGTGCATTGCTTAGCCTTGCGTTGCCGTGCCTTAGCCTTGTTTCCCCTTGCCGTGCCGTGCCTTTGTTACACTTGCCTTGCCTTGCTTTGCCTTGCCTTCCTTTCCTTCCGTTACTCTTTCCTTGCCTATCCCTGCACTGCGTAGCCTTGCATTGTCGTGCATTACCCTTGCGTCGCCAGACCGTGCCTTGCCTTGCGTTACCCTTTCCTTGCCTTGCCTTGGATTGCCTAGCCCTACGTTGTCGTGCCTTAGCCTTGGTTCCCCTTACCGTGCCGTTCCTTCCGTTACCCTTGCCTTCCCCTGCTTTCCCTTGCCTTCCTTGCCTTCCGTTACTCTTTGCTTGCCTTTCGTGCATTGTCTAGCCTTGCGTTGTCGTGCCTTAGCCTTGCCTCGCCTGACCGTGCCTTGCCTTGCGTTACCCTTTCCTTGCCTTGCCGTGCATTGCCTAGCCGTGCGTTGTCGTGCCTTAGCCTTGTTTCCCCTTGCCGTGCCGTTCCTTCCGTTACCCTTGCCTTGCCTTGCTTTCCCTTGCCTTCCTTGCCTTCCGTTCCCCTTTGCTTGCCTTCCGTCCATTGCCTAGCCTTGCGTTGTCGTGCATTAGCCTTGCCTCCCCAAACCGTGCCTTGCCTTGCGTTACCCTTTCCTTGCCTTGCCCTGCATTGCCTAGCCCTGTGTTGTCGTGCCTTAGCCTTGTTTCCCCTTACCGTGCCGTTCCTTTCGTTGCCCTTCCCTTCCCCTGCTTTCCTTTGCATTCCTTGACTTCCGTTACTCTTTGCTTGCCTTCCGTGCATTGCCTAGCCTTGCGTTGTCGTGCCTTATCCTTGTTTCCCCTTGCCGTGCCGTGCCTGTTGTTACACTTGCCTTGCCATGCTTTTCCTTGCCTTCCTTTCCTTCCATTACTCTTTCCTTGCCTAGCCGTGCACTGCCTAGCCTTGCGATGTCGTGCATTAGCTTTGCCTCGCCTGACAGTGCCTTGCCTTGCGTTACCCTTTCCTTACCTTGCCGTGGATTGCCTAGCCCTGCGTTGTCGTGCCTTAGCCTTGTTTCCCCTTACCGTGCCGTTCCTTCCGTTACCCTTGCCTTCCCCTGCTTTCCCTTGCCTTCCTTGCCTTCCGTTACTCTTTGCTTGCCTTTCGTGCATTGTCTAGCCTTGCGTTGTCGTGCCTTAGCCTTGCCTTGCTTGACCGTGCCTTGCCTTGCGTTACCCTTTCCTTGCCTTCCCGTGCATTGCCTAGCCGTGCGTTGTCGTGCATCAGCCTTGCCTTGCCTCAAGGTGCCTTGCCTTGCGTTACCTTCTCCTTGCCTTGCCGTGCATTGCCTAGCCGTGCGTTGCCGTGCCTTAGCCTTGTTTCCCCTTGCCGTGCCGTTCCTTCCGTTACCCTTGCCTTGCCTTGCTTTCCCTTGCCTTCCTTGGTTTCCGTTACTCTTTGCTTGCCTTCCGTGCATTGCCTAGCCTTGCGCTGTCGTGCATTAGCATTGCCTTGCCTCACAGTGCGTTGCCTTGCGTTACCTTTTCCTTGGCTGGGCGTGCATTGCCTAGCCGTGCGTTGTGGTGCCTTAGCCTTGTTTCACCTTGCCATAGCCTTGCTTGCTTTGCCTTGCTTTGCCTTGCCTTCCTTCCATTCCGTTACTCTTTGCTTGCCTTCCGTGCATTGCCTAGCCTTGCGTTGTCGTGCCTTAGCCTTTTTTCTCCTTGCCATAGCCTTGCTTGCGTTGCCTTGCTTTGCCTTGACTTCCTTGCCTTCCGTTTCTCTTTGCTTGCCTTCCGTGCATTGCCTAGCCTTGCGTTGTCGTGCCTTAGCCTTGCCACGCCTGACAGTGCCTTGCCTTGCGTTACCCTTTCCTTGCCTGGCCGTGCATTGCTTAGTCTTGCGTTGCCGTGCCTTAGCCTTGTTTCCCCTTGCCGTGCCGTGCCTTTTGTTACACTTGCCTTGCCTTGCTTTGCCTTGAATCCTTTCCTTCCGTTACTCTTTCCTTGCCTAGCCGTGCACTGCGTAGCCTTGCGTTTTCGTGCATTACCCTTGCCTCGCCTGACCGTGCCTTGCCTTGCGTTACCCTTTCCTTGCCTTGCCGTGCATTGCCTAGACCTTCGTTACCGTGCCTTAGCCTTGTTTCCCCTTGCCGAGCCGTTCCTTCCGTTACCCTTCCCTTCCCCTGCTTTCCCTTGCCTTCCTTGCCTTCCGTTACTCTTTGCTTGCCTTCCGTGCATTGCCTAGCCTTGCGTTGTCGTGCCTTAGCCTTGCCTCGCCTCACCGTGCCTTGCCTTGCGTTACCCTTTCCTTGCCTTGCCGTGCATTGCCTAGCCGTGCGTTGTCGTGCATCAGCCTTGCCTTGCCTCACCGTGCCTTGCCTTGCGTTACCCTTTCCTTGCCTTGCCCTGCATTGCCTAGCCCTGTGTTGTCGTGCCTTAGCCTTGTTTCCCCTTACCGTGCCGTTCCTTTCGTTACCCTTGCCTTCCCCTGCTTTCCTTTGCATTCCTTCCCTTCCGTTACTCTTTGCTTGCCTTCCGTGCATTGCCTAGCCTTGCGTTGTCGTGCCTTAGCCTTGTTTCCCCTTGCCGTGCCGTGCCTGTTGTTTCACTTGCCTTGCCATGCTTTTCCTTACCTTCCTTTCCTTCCATTACTCTTTCCTTGCCTAGCCGTGCACTGCCTAGCCTTGCGATGTCGTGCATTAGCTTTGCCTCGCCTGACAGTGCCTTGCCTTGCGTTACCCTTTCCTTGCCTTGCCGTGCATTGCCTAGCCGTGCGTTGTCGTGCATCAGCCTTGCCTTGCCTCACCGTGCCTTGCCTTGCGTTACCCTTTCCTTGCCTTGCCTGCATTGCCTAGCCGTGCGTTGCCGTGCCTTAGCATTGTTTCCCCTTGCCGTGCCGTTCCTTCTGTTACCCTTGCCTTGCCTTGCTTTCCCTTGCCTTCCTTGCCTTCCGTTACTCTTTGCTTGTCTTCCGTGCATTGCCTAGCCGTGCGTTGTCGTGCATTTGCCTTGCCTTGCCTCACCGTGCCTTGCCTTGCGTTACCCTTTCCTTGCCTGGCCGTGCATTGCCTAGCCGTGCGTCGTCGTGCATTAGCCTTTTCTTGCCTTACCGTGCCTTGCCTTGCGTTACCCTTTCCTTGCCTGGCCGTGCATTGCCTAGCCGTGCGCTGCCGTTCCTTAGCCTTTTTTCCCCTTGCCGTGCCTTACCTTTTGTTACACTTGCCTTGCCTTGCTTTGCCTTGCCTTCCTTTCCTTCTGTTACTCTTTCCTTGCCTAGCCGTGCACTGCCTATCTTTCCGTTGTCGTGCATTAGCCTTGCCTCCCCAAAACGTGCCTTGCCTTGCGTTACCATTTCCTTGCCTTGCCCTGCATTTCTTAGCCGTGCGTTACCGTGCCTTTGCCTTGTTTCCCCTTGCCGTGCCGTTCCTTCCGTTAACCTTGCCTTGCCTTGCATTCCCTTGCCTTCCTTGCGTTCCGTTACTCTTTGCTTGCCTTCCGTGCATTGCCTAGCCGTGCGTTGTCGTGCATTAGCCTTGCCTTGCCTCACCGTGCCTTGCCTTGCGTTACCCTTTCCTTGCCTTGCCGTGCATTGCCTAGCCGTGCGTTGTCGTGCATTAGCCTTTTCTTGCCTTACCGTGCCTTGCCTTGCGTTACCCTTTCCTTGCCTTGCCGTGCATTGCCTAGCCGTGCGTTGTCGTGCATCAGCCTTGCCTTGCCTCAAGGTGCCTTGCCTTGCGTTACCTTCTCCTTGCCTTGCCGTGCATTGCCTAGCCGTGCGTTGCCGTGCCTTAGCCTTGTTTCCCCTTGCCGTGCCGTTCCTTCCTTTACCCTTGCCTTGACTTGCTTTCCCTTGCCTTCCTTGGTTTCCTTTACTCTTTGCTTGCCTTCCGTGCATTGCCTAGCATTGCGTTGTCGTGCCTTAGCCTTGCCTCGCCTGACAGTGCCTTGCCTTGCGTTACCCTTTCCTTGCCTGGCCGTGCATTGCTTAGTCTTGCGTTGCCGTGCCTTAGCCTTGTTTCCCCTTGCCGTGCCGTGCCTTTTGTTACACTTGCCTTGCCTTGCTTTCCCTTGCCTTCCTTACCTTCCGTTACTCTTTGCTTGCCTTCCGTGCATTGCCTAGCCTTGCGTTGTCGTGCCTTAGCCTTGCCTCGCCTCACCGTGCCTTGCCTTGCGTTACCCTTTCCTTGCCTTGCCGTGCATTGCCTAGCCGTGCGTTGTCGTGCATCAGCCTTGCCTTGCCTCAACGTGCCTTGCCTTGCGTTACCCTTTCCTTGCCTTGCCGTGCATTGCCTAGCCGTGCGTTGCCGTGCCTTAGCCTTGTTTCCCCTTGTCGTGCCGTTCCTTCCGTTACCCTTGCCTTGCCTTGCTTTCGCTTGCCTTCCTTGCCTTCCGTTACCCTTTGCTTGCCTTCCGTGCATTGCCTAGCCTTGCGTTGTCGTGCATTAGCCTTGCCTCCCCAAACCGTGCCTTGCCTGGCGTTACCCTTTCCTTGCCTTGCCCTGCATTGCCTAGCCCTGTGTTGTCGTGCCTTAGCCTTGTTTCCCCTTACCGTGCCGTTCCTTTCGTTACCCTTGCCTTCCCCTGCTTTCCTTTGCATTCCTTGCCTTCCGTTACTCTTTGCTTGCCTTCCGTGCATTGCCTAGCCTTGCGTTGTCGTGCCTTAGCCTTGTTTCCCCTTGCCGTGTCGTGCCTGTTGTTACACTTGCCTTGCCATGCTTTTCCTTGCCTTCCTTTCCTTCCAATACTCTTTCCTTGCCTAGCCGTGCACTGCCTAGCCTTGCGATGTCGTGCATTAGCTTTGCCTCGCCTGACAGTGCCTTGCCTTGCGTTACCCTTTCCTTACCTTGCCGTGCATTGCCTAGCCCTGCGTTGTCGTGCCTTAGCCTTGTTTCCCCTTGCCGTGCCGTTCCTTACCATACCCTTGCCTTGCCTTGCTTTCCCTTGCCTTTCTTGCTTTTCGTTACTCTTTGCTTGCCTTCCGTGCATTGCCTAGCTTGCGTTGTCGTGCCTTAGCCTTGCCTTGCCTGACCGTGCCTTGCCTTGCGTTACCCTTTCCTTGCCTTACCGTGCATTGCCTAGCCGTGCGTTGTCGTGCATCAGCCTTGCCTTGCCTCAAGGTGCCTTGCCTTGCGTTACCCTTTCCTTGCCTTGCCGTGCATTGCCTATCCGTGCGTTGCCGTGCCTTAGCCTTGTTTCCCCTTGCCGTGCCGTTCCTTACCATACCCTTGCCTTGCCTTGCTTTCCCTTGCCTTTCTTGCTTTTCGTTACTCTTTGCTTGCCTTCCGTGCATTGCCTAGCTTGCGTTGTCGTGCCTTAGCCTTGCCTTGCCTCAGAGTGCCTTGCCTTGCGTTACCTTCTCCTTGCCTTGCCTTGCATTGCCTAGCCGTGCGTTGCCGTGCCTTAGCCTTGTTTGCCCTTGCCGTGCTGTTCCTTCCGTTACCCTTGCCTTGCTTTCCCTTGCCTTCCTTGCCTTCCGTTACTCTTTGCTTGCCTTCCGTGCATTGCCTAGCCTTGCGTTGTCGTGTCTTAGCCTTTTTTCACCTTGCCATAGCCTTGCTTGCGTTGCCTTGCTTTGCCTTGCCTTCCTTGCCTTCCGTTACTCTTTGCTTGCCTTCCGTGCATTTCCTAGCCTTGCGTGGTCGTGCCTTAGCCTTTTTTCACCTTGCCATAGTCTTGCTTGCGTTGCCTTACTTTGCCTTGCATTCCTTGCCTTCCGTTACTCTTTGCTTGCCTTCCGTGCATTGCCTAGCCTTGGGTTGTCGTGCATTTGCCTTGCCTCCCCAAACCGTGCCTTGCCTTGCGTTACGCTTTCCTTGCCTTGCCCTGCATTGCCTAGCCCTGTGTTGTCGTGCCTTAGCCTTGTTTCCCCTTGCCGTGCCGTTCCTTCCGTTACCTTTGCCTTGCCTTGCTTTCCCTTGCCTTCCTTGCCTTCCGTTACTCTTTGCTTGCCTTCCGTGCATTGCCTAGCCTTGCGTTGTCGTGCCTTAGCCTTGTTTCACCTTGCCATAGCCTTGCTTGCGTTGCCTTGCTTTGCCTTGACTTCCTTGCCTTCCGTTTCTCTTTGCTTGCCTTCCGTGCATTGCCTAGCCTTGCGTTGTCGTGCCTTAGCCTTGCCTCGCTTAACCGTGCCTTGCCTTGCGTTACCCTTTCCTTGCCTTGCCGTGCATTGCCTAGCCGTGCGTTGTCGTGCATTAGCCTCGCCTTGCCTTACCGTGCCTTGCCTTGCGTTACCCTTTCCTTGCCTGGCCGTGCATTGCTTAGCCTTGCGTTGCCGTGCCTTAGCCTTGTTTCCCCTTGCCGTGCCGTGCCTTTGTTACACTTGCCTTGCCTTGCTTTGCCTTGCCTTCCTTTCCTTCCGTTACTCTTTCCTTGCCTAGCCGTGCACTGCGTAGCCTTGCATTGTCGTGCATTACCCTTGCTTCGCCTGACCGTGCCTTGCCTTGCGTTACCCTTTCCTTGCCTTGCCTTGGATTGCCTAGCCCTACGTTGTCGTGCCTTAGCCTTGTTTCCCCTTGCCGTGCCGTTCCTTCCGTTACCCTTGCCTTGCCTTGCTTTCCCTTGCCTTCCTTGCCTTCCGTTACTCTTTGCTTGCCTTTCGTGCATTGTCTAGCCTTGCGTTGTCGTGCCTTAGCCTTGCCTCGCCTGACCGTGCCTTGCCTTGCGTTACCCTTTCCTTGCCTTGCCGTGCATTGCCTAGTCGTGCGTTGTCGTGCCTTAGCCTTGTTTCCCCTTGCCGTGCCGTTCCTTCTGTTACCCTTGCCTTGCCTTGCTTTCCCTTGCCTTCCTTGCCTTCCGTTACCCTTTGCTTGCCTTCCGTCCATTGCCTAGCCTTGCGTTGTCGTGCATTAGCCTTGCCTCCCCAAACCCTGCCTTGCCTTGCGTTACCCTTTCCTTGCCTTGCCCTGCATTGCCTAGCCCTGTGTTGTCGTGCCTTAGCCTTGTTTCCCCTTACCGTGCCGTTCCTTTCGTTACCCTTGCCTTCCCCTGCTTTCCCTTGCCTTCCTTGCCTTCCGTTACTCTTTGCTTGCCTTCCGTGCATTGCCTAGCCTTGCGTTGTCGTGCCTCAGCCTTGTTTCCCCTTACCGTGCCGTTCCTTCCGTTACCCTTGCCTTCCCCTGCTTTCCCTTGCCTTCCTTGCCTTCCGTTACGCTTTGCTTGCCTTCGGTGCATTGCCTAGCCTTGCGCTGTCGTGCATTAGCCTTGCCTTGCCTCAGAGTGCCTTGCCTTGCGTTACCCTTTCCTTGGCTGGCCGTGCATTGTCTAGCCGTGCGTTGTGGTGCCTTAGCCTTGTTTCACCTTGCCATAGCATTGCTTGCTTTGCCTTGCTTTGCCTTGCATTCCTTGCCTTCCGTTACTCTTTGCTTGCCTTCCGTGCATTGCCTAGCCTTGCGTTGTCGTGCCTTAGCCTTGCCTCGCCTGACAGTGCCTTGCCTTGCGTTACCCTTTCCTTGCCTGGCCGTGCATTGCTTAGTCTTGCGTTGCCGTGCCTTAGCCTTGTTTCCCCTTGCCGTGCCGTGCCTTTTGTTACACTTGCCTTGCCTTGCTTTGCCTTGCCTTCCTTTCCTTCCGTTACTCTTTCCTTGCCTAGCCGTGCACTGCGTAGCCTTGCGTTGTCGTGCATTACCCTTGCCTCGCCTGACCGTGCCTTGCCTTGCGTTACCCTTTCCTTGCCTTGCCGTGAATTGCCTAGCCGTGCGTTGTCGTGCATCAGCCTTGCCTTGCCTCACCGTGCCTTGCCTTGCGTTACCTTTTCCTTGCCTTGCCGTGCATTGCCTAGCCGTGCGTTGTCGTGCCTTAGCCTTGTTTCCCCTTGCCGTGCCGTTCCTTCCGTTGCCCTTCCCTTGCCTTGCTTTCCCTTGCCTTCCTTGGTTTCCGTAACTCTTTGCTTGCCTTCCGTGCATTGCCTAGCCTTTCGTTGTCGTGCATTAGCCTTGCCTCGCCTGACCGTGCCTTGCCTTGCGTTACCCTTTCCTTGCCTTGCCTTGGATTGCCTAGCCCTACGTTGTCGTGCCTTAGCCTTGTTTCCCCTTACCGTGCCGTTCCTTCCGTTACCCTTGCCTTCCCCTGCTTTCCCTTGCCTTCCTTGCCTTCCGTTACTCTCTGCTTGCCTTTCGTGCATTGTCTAGCCTTGCGTTGTCGTGCCTTAGCCTTGCCTCGCCTGACCGTGCCTTGCCTTGCGTTACCCTTTCCTTGCCTTGCCGTGCATTGCCTAGCCGTGCGTTGTCGTGCCTTAGCCTTGTTTCCCCTTGCCGTGCGGTTCCTTCCGTTACCCTTGCCTTGCCTTGCTTTCCCTTGCCTTCCTTGCCTTCCGTTCCCCTTTGCTTGCCTTCCGTCCATTGCCTAGCCTTGCGTTGTCGTGCATTAGCCTTGCCTCCCCAAACCGTGCCTTGCCTTGCGTTACCCTTTCCTTGCCTTGCCGTGCATTGCCTAGCCCTGCGTTGTCGTGCCTTAGCCTTGTTTCCCCTTACCGTGCCGTTCCTTTCGTTACCCTTCCCTTCCCCTGCTTTCCTTTGCATTCCTTGACTTCCGTTACTCTTTGCTTGCCTTCCGTGCATTGCCTAGCCTTGCGTTGTCGTGCCTTATCCTTGTTTCCCCTTGCCGTGCCGTGCCTGTTGTTACACTTGCCTTGCCATGCTTTTCCTTGCCTTCCTTTCCTTCCATTACTCTTTCCTTGCCTAGCCGTGCACTGCCTAGCCTTGCGATGTCGTGCATTAGCTTTGCCTCGCCTGACAGTGCCTTGACTTGCGTTACCCTTTCCTTACCTTGCCGTGGATTGCCTAGCCCTGCGTTGTCGTGCCTTAGCCTTGTTTCCCCTTACCGTGCCGTTCCTTCCGTTACCCTTGCCTTCCCCTGCTTCCCTTGCCTTCCTTGCCTTCCGTTACTCTTTGCTTGCCTTCCGTGCATTGCCTAGCCTTGCGTTGTCGTGCCTTAGCCTTGCCTTGCTTGACCGTGCCTTGCCTTGCGTTACCCTTTCCTTGCCTTCCCGTGCATTGCCTAGCCGTGCGTTGTCGTGCATCAGCCTTGCCTTGCCTCAAGGTGCCTTGCCTTGCGTTACCTTCTCCTTGCCTTGCCGTGCATTGCCTAGCCGTGCGTTGCCGTGCCTTAGCCTTGTTTCCCCTTGCTGTGCCGTTCCTTCCGTTACCCTTGCCTTGCCTTGCTTTCCCTTGCCTTCCTTGGTTTCCGTTACTCTTTGCTTGCCTTCCGTGCATTGCCTAGCCTTGCGCTGTCGTGCATTAGCATTGCCTTGCCTCACAGTGCCTTGCCTTGCGTTACCTTTTCCTTGGCTGGGCGTGCATGGCCTAGCCGTGCGTTGTGGTGCCTTAGCCTTGTTTCACCTTGCCATAGCCTTGCTTGCTTTGCCTTGCCTTCCTTCCATTCCGTTACTCTTTGCTTGCCTTCCGTGCATTGCCTAGCCTTGCGTTGTCGTGCCTTAGCCTTTTTTCTCCTTGCCATAGCCTTGCTTGCGTTGCCTTGCTTTGCCTTGACTTCCTTGCCTTCCGTTTCTCTTTGCTTGCCTTCCGTGCATTGCCTAGCCTTGCGTTGTCGTGCCTTAGCCTTGCCACGCCTGACAGTGCCTTGCCTTGCGTTACCCTTTCCTTGCCTGGCCGTGCATTGCTTAGTCTTCCGTTGCCGTGCCTTAGCCTTGTTTCCCCTTGCCGTGCCGTGCCTTTTGTTACACTTGCCTTGCCTTGCTTTGCCATGAATCCTTTCCTTCCGTTACTCTTTCCTTGCCTAGCCGTGCACTGCGTAGCCTTGCGTTTTCGTGCATTACCCTTGCCTCGCCTGACCGTGCCTTGCCTTGCGTTACCCTTTCCTTGCCTTGCCGTGCATTGCCTAGACCTTCGTTACCGTGCCTTAGCCTTGTTTCCCCTTGCCGAGCCGTTCCTTCCGTTACCCTTCCCTTCCCCTGCTTTCCCTTGCCTTCCTTGCCTTCCGTTACTCTTTGCTTGCCTTCCGTGCATTACCTAGCCTTGCGTTGTCGTGCCTTAGCCTTGCCTCGCCTCACCGTGCCTTGCCTTGCGTTACCCTTTCCTTGCCTTGCCGTGCATTGCCTAGCCGTGCGTTGTCGTGCATCAGCCTTGCCTTGCCTCACCGTGCCTTGCCTTGCGTTACCCTTTCCTTGCCTTGCCCTGCATTGCCTAGCCCTCTGTTGTCGTGCCTTAGCCTTGTTTCCCCTTACCGTGCCGTTCCTTTCGTTACCCTTGCCTTCCCCTGCTTTCCTTTGCATTCCTTGCCTTCCGTTACTCTTTGCTTGCCTTCCGTGCATTGCCTAGCCTTGCGTTTTCGTGCCTTAGCCTTGTTTCCCCTTGCCGTGCCGTGCCTGTTGTTACACTTGTCTTGCCATGCTTTTCCTTGCCTTCCTTTCCTTCCATTACTCTTTCCTTGCCTAGCCGTGCACTGCCTAGCCTTGCGATGTCGTGCATTAGCTTTGCCTCGCCTGACAGTGCCTTGCCTTGCGTTACCCTTTCCTTGCCTTGCCGTGCATTGCCTCGCCGTGCGTTGTCGTGCATCAGCCTTGCCTTGCCTCACCGTGCCTTGCCTTGCGTTACCCTTTCCTTGCCTTGCCGTGCATTGCCTAGCCGTGCGTTGCCGTGCCTTAGCCTTGTTTCCCCTTGCCGTGCCGTTCCTTCTGTTACCCTTGCCTTGCCTTGCTTTCCCTTGCCTTCCTTGCCTTCCGTTACTCTTTGCTTGTCTTCCGTGCATTGCCTGCCTAGCCGTGCGTTGTCGTGCATTAGCCTTGTCTTGCCTTACCGTGCCTTGCCTTGCGTTACCCTTTCCTTGCCTGGCCGTGCATTGCCTAGCCGTGCGTTGTCGTGCATTAGCCTTTTCTTGCCTTACCGTGCCTTGCCTTGCGTTACCCTTTCCTTGCCTGGCCGTGCATTGCCTAGCCGTGCGCTGCCGTTCCTTAGCCTTTTTTCCCCTTGCCGTGCCTTACCTTTTGTTACACTTGCCTTGCCTTGCTTTGCCTTGCCTTCCTTTCCTTCTGTTACTCTTTCCTTGCCTAGCCGTGCACTGCCTATCCTTCCGTTGTCGTGCATTAGCCTTGCCTCCCCAAACCGTGCCTTGCCTTGCGTTACCATTTCCTTGCCTTGCCCTGCATTGCTTAGCCGTGCGTTACCGTGCCTTTGCCTTGTTTCCCCTTGCCGTGCCGTTCCTTCCGTTAACCTTGCCTTGCCTTGCATTCCCTTGCCTTCCTTGCGTTCCGTTACTCTTTCCTTGCCTGGCCGTGCATTGCCTAGCCGTGCGTTGTCGTGCATTAGCCTTTTCTTGCCTTACCGTGCCTTGCCTTCCGTTACCCTTTCCTTGCCTTGCCGTGCATTGCCTAGCCGTGCGTTGTCGTGCATCAGCCTTGCCTTGCCTCAAGGTGCCTTCCTTGCGTTACCTTCTCCTTGCCTTGCCGTGCATTGCCTAGCCGTGCGTTGCCGTGCCTTAGCCTTGTTTCCCCTTGCCGTGCCGTTCCTTCCGTTACCCTTGCCTTGACTTGCTTTCCCTTGCCTTCCTTGGTTTCTGTTACTCTTTGCTTGCCTTCCGTGCATTGCCTAGCATTGCGTTGTCGTGCCTTAGCCTTGCCTCGCCTCACAGTGCCTTGCCTTGCGTTACCCTTTCCTTGCCTGGCCCTGCATTGCTTAGTCTTGCGTTGCCGTGCCTTAGCCTTGTTTCCCCTTGCCGTGCCGTGCCTTTTGTTACACTTGCCTTGCCTTGCTTTCCCTTGCCTTCCTTACCTTCCGTTACTCTTTGCTTGCCTTCCGTGCATTGCCTAGCCTTGCGTTGTCGTGCCTTAGCCTTGCCTCGCCTCACCCTGCCTTGCCTTGCGTTACCCTTTCCTTGCCTTGCCGTGCATTGCCTAGCCGTGCGTTGTCGTGCATCAGCCTTGCCTTGCCTCACCGTGCCTTGCCTTGCGTTACCCTTTCCTTGCCTTGCCGTGCATTGCCTAGCCGTGCGTTGCCGTGCCTTAGCCTTGTTTCCCCTTGTCGTGCCGTTCCTTCCGTTACCCTTGCCTTGCCTTGCTTTCGCTTGCCTTCCTTGCCTTCCGTTACCCTTTGCTTGCCTTCCGTGCATTGCCTAGCCTTGCGTTGTCGTGCATTAGCCTTGCCTCCCCAAACCGTACCTTGCCTGGCGTTACCCTTTCCTTGCCTTGCCCTGCATTGCCTAGCCCTGTGTTGTCGTGCCTTAGCCTTGTTTCCCCTTACCGTGCCGTTCCTTTCGTTACCCTTGCCTTCCCCTGCTTTCCTTTGCATTCCTTGCCTTCCGTTACTCTTTGCTTGCCTTCCGTGCATTGCCTAGCCTTGCGTTGTCGTGCCTTAGCCTTGTTTCCCCTTGCCGTGTCGTGCCTGTTGTTACACTTGCCTTGCCATGCTTTTCCTTGCCTTCCTTTCCTTCCAATACTCTTTCCTTGCCTAGCCGTGCACTGCCTAGCCTTGCGATGTCGTGCATTAGCTTTGCCTCGCCTGACAGTGCCTTGCCTTGCGTTACCCTTTCCTTACCTTGCCGTGGATTGCCTAGCCCTGCATTGTCGTGCCTTAGCCTTGTTTCCCCTTACCGTGCCGTTCCTTCCGTTACCCTTGCCTTCCCCTGCTTTCCCTTGCCTTCCTTGCTTTTCGTTATTCTTTGCTTGCCTTTCGTGCATTGTCTAGCCTTGCGTTGTCGTGCCGTAGCCTTGCCTTGCCTGACCGTGCCTTGCCTTGCGTTACCCTTTCCTTGCCTTGCCGTGCATTGCCTAGCCGTGCGTTGTCGTGCATCAGCCTTGCCTTGCCTCAAGGTGCCTTGCCTTGCGTTACCTTCTCCTTGCCTTGCCGTGCATTGCCTAGCCGTGCGTTGCCGTGCCTTAGCCTTGTTTCCCCTTGCCGTGCCGTTCCTTCCGTTACGCTTGCCTTGCCTTGCTTTCCCTTGCATTCCTTGGTTTCCGTTACTCTTTGCTTGCCTTCCGTGCATTACCTAGCCTTGCGCTGTCGTGCATTAGCCTTGCCTTGCCTCAGAGTGCCTTGCCTTGCGTTACCTTCTCCTTGCCTTGCCTTGCATTGCCTAGCCGTGCGTTGCCGTGCCTTAGCCTTGTTTCCCCTTGCCGTGCCGTTCCTTCCGTTACCCTTGCCTTGCTTTCCCTTGCCTTCCTTTCCTTCCGTTACTCTTTCCTTACCTTGCCGTGCATTGCCTAGCCTTGCGTTGTCGTGCCTTAGCCTTTTTTCACCTTCCCATAGCCTTGCTTGCGTTGCCTTGCTTTGCCTTGCCTTCCTTGCCTTCCGTTACTCTTTGCTTGCCTTCCGTGCATTGCCTAGCCTTGCGTTGTCGTGCCTTAGCCTTTTTTCACCTTGCCATAGTCTTGCTTGCGTTGCCTTGCTTTGCCTTGCATTCCTTGCCTTCCGTTACTCTTTGCTTGCCTTCCGTGCATTGCCTAGCCTTGGGTTGTCGTGCATTTGCCTTGCCTCCCCAAACCGTGCCTTGCCTTGCGTTACGCTTTCCTTGCCTTGCCCTGCATTGCCTAGCCCTGTGTTGTCGTGCCTTAGCCTTGTTTCCCCTTGCCGTGCCGTTCCTTCCGTTACCTTTGCCTTGCCTTGTTTGCCTTGCCTTCCTTGCCTTCCATTACCATTTTCTTGCCTTGCTTTGCATTGCCTAGCCTGCGTTGTCGTGCTTTAGCCTTTTTTCTCCTTGCCATAGCCTTGCTTGCGTTGCCTTGCTTTGCCTTGACTTCCTTGCCTTCCGTTTCTCTTTGCTTGCCTTCCGTGCATTGCCTAGCCTTGCGTTGTCGTGCCTTAGCCTTGCCTTTACTTAACCGTGCCTTGCCTTGCGTTACCCTTTCCTTGCCTTGCCGTGCATTGCCTAGCCTTGCGTTGTCGTGCCTTAGCCTTGCCTTGCCTTACCGTGCCTTGCCTTGCGTTACCCTTTCCTTCCCTGGCCGTGCATTGCTTAGCCTTGCGTTGCCGTGCCTTAGCCTTGTTTCCCCTTGCCGTGCCGTGCCTTTGTTACACTTGCCTTGCCTTGCTTTGCCTTGCCTTCCTTTCCTTCCGTTACTCTTTCCTTGCCTAGCCGTGCACTGCGTAGCCTTGCATTGTCGTGCATTACCCTTGCCTCGCCTGACAGTGCCTTGCCTTGCGTTACCCTTTCCTTACCTTGCCGTGGATTGCCTAGCCCTGCGTTGTCGTGCCTTAGCCTTGTTTCCCCTTACCGTGCCGTTCCTTCCGTTACCCTTGCCTTCCCCTGCTTTCCCTTGCCTTCCTTGCCTTCCGTTACTCTTTGCTTGCCTTTCGTGCATTGTCTAGCCTTGCGTTGTCGTGGCGTAGCCTTGCCTTGCCTGACCGTGCCTTGCCTTGCGTTACCCTTTCCTTGCCTTGCCGTGCATTGCCTAGCCGTGCGTTGTCGTGCATCAGCCTTGCCTTGCCTCAAGGTGCCTTGCCTTGCGTTACCTTCTCCTTGCCTTGCCGTGCATTGCCTAGCCGTGCGTTGCCGTGCCTTAGCCTTGTTTCCCCTTGCCGTGCCGTTCCTTCCGTTACGCTTGCCTTGCCTTGCTTTCCCTTGCATTCCTTGGTTTCCGTTACTCTTTGCTTGCCTTCCGTGCATTACCTAGCCTTGCGCTGTCGTGCATTAGCCTTGCCTTGCCTCAGAGTGCCTTGCCTTGCGTTACCTTCTCCTTGCCTTGCCTTGCATTGCCTAGCCGTGCGTTGCCGTGCCTTAGCCTTGTTTGCCCTTGCCGTGCTGTTCCTTCCGTTACCCTTGCCTTGCTTTCCCTTGCCTTCCTTGCCTTCCGTTACTCTTTGCTTGCCTTCCGTGCATTGCCTAGCCTTGCGTTGTCGTGCCTTAGCCTTTTTTCACCTTGCCATAGCCTTGCTTGCGTTGCCTTGCTTTCCCTTGCCTTCCTTGCCTTCCGTTACTCTTTGCTTGCCTTCCGTGCATTGCCTAGCCTTGCGTTGTCGTGTCTTAGCCTTTTTTCACCTTGCCATAGTGCTTGCTTGCGTTGCCTTGCTTTGCCTTGCATTCCTTGCCTTCCGTTACTCTTTGCTTGCCTTCCGTGCATTGCCTAGCCTTGCGTTGTCGTGCATTAGCCTTGCCTCCCCAAACCGTGCCTTGCCTTGCGTTACCCTTTCCTTGCCTTGCCCTGCATTGCCTAGCCCTGTGTTGTCGTGCCTTAGCCTTGTTTCCCCTTGCCGTGCCGTTCCTTCCGTTACCTTTGCCTTGCCTTGCTTTCCCTTGCTTTCCTTGCCTTCCGTTACTCTTTGCTTGCCTTCCGTGCATTGCCTAGCCTTGCGTTGTCGTGCCTTAGCCTTTTTTCACCTTGCCATAGCCTTGCTTGCGTTGCCTTGCTTTGCCTTGACTTCCTTGCCTTCCGTTTCTCTTTGCTTGCCTTCCGTGCATTGCCTAGCCTTGCGTTGTCGTGCCTTAGCCTTGCCTCGCTTAACCGTGCCTTGCCTTGCGTTACCCTTTCCTTGCCTTGCCGTGCATTGCCTAGCCGTGCGTTGTCGTGCATTAGCCTCGCCTTGCCTTACCGTGCCTTGCCTTGCGTTACCCTTTCCTTGCCTGGCCGTGCATTGCTTAGCCTTGCGTTGCCGTGCCTTAGCCTTGTTTCCCCTTGCCGTGCCGTGCCTTAGTTACACTTGCCTTGCCTTGCTTTGCCTTGCCTTGCGTTACCCTTTCCTTGCCTGGCCGTGCATTGCTTAGCCTTGCGTTGTCGTGCATTACCCTTGCCTCGCCTTACCGTGCCTTGCCTTGCGTTACCCTTTCCTTGCCTTGCCTTGGATTGCCTAGCCCTACGTTGTCGTGCCTTAGCCTTGTTTCCCCTTACCGTGCCGTTCCTTCCGTTACCCTTGCCTTCCCCTGCTTTCCCTTGCCTTCCTTGCCTTCCGTTACTCTTTGCTTGCCTTTCGTGCATTGCCTAGCCTTGCGTTGTCGTGCCTTAGCCTTGCCTCGCCTGACCGTGCCTTGCCTTGCGTTACCCTTTCCTTGCCTTGCCGTGCATTGCCTAGCCGTGCGTTGTCGTGCCTTAGCCTTGTTTCCCCTTGCCGTGCCGTGCCTTTGTTACCCTTGCCTTGCCTTGCTTTCCCTTGCCTTCCTTGCCTTCCGTTACCCTTTGCTTGCCTTCCGTGCATTGCCTAGCCTTGCGTTGTCGTGCATTAGCCTTGCCTCCCTACCGTGCCTTGCCTTGCGTTACCCTTTCCTTGCCTTGCCGTGCATTGCCTAGCCCTGCGTTGTCGTGCCTTAGCCTTGTTTCCCCTTACCGTGCCGTTCCTTTCGTTACCCTTCCCTTCCCCTGCTTTCCTTTGCATTCCTTGACTTCCGTTACTCTTTGCTTGCCTTCCGTGCATTGCCTAGCCTTGCGTTGTCGTGCCTTAGCCTTGTTTCCCCTTACCGTGCCGTTCCTTCCGTTACTCTTGCCTTCCCCTGCTTTCCCTTGCCTTCCTTGCCTTCCGTTACCTTTGCTTGCCTTCCGTGCATTGCCTAGCCGTGCGTTGTCGTGCATTAGCCTTGCCTTGCCTCACCGTGCCTTGCCTTGCGTTACCTTTTCCTTGCCTGGCCGTGCATTGCCTAGCCGTGCGTTGTGGTGCCTTAGCCTTGTTTCCCTTGCCGTGCCTTGCCTTCTTTGCCTTGCCTTGCCTTGCTTTCCCTTGCCTTCCTTGCCTTCCGTTACTCTTTGCTTGCCTTCCGTGCATTGCCTAGCCTTGCGTTGTCGTGCCTTAGCCTTGCCTCGCCTGACAGTGCCTTGCCTTGCGTTACCCTTTCCTTGCCTGGCCGTGCATTGCTTAGTCTTGCGTTGCCGTTCCTTAGCCTTGTTTCCCCTTGCCGTGCCTTGCCTTTTGTTACACTTGCCTTGCCTTGCTTTGCCTTGCCTTCCTTTCCTTCCGTTACTCTTTCCTTGCCTAGCCGTGCACTGCGTAGCCGTGCGTTGTCGTGCATTACCCTTGCCTCGCCTGACCGTGCCTTGCCTTGCGTTACCCTTTCCTTGCCTTGCCGTGCATTGCCTAGCCGTGCGTTGTCGTGCATCAGCCTTGCCTTGCCTCAAGGTGCCTTGCCTTGCGTTACCTTTTCCTTGCCTTGCCGTGCATTGCCTAGCCGTGCGTTGCCGTGCCTTAGCCTTGTTTCCCCTTGCCGTGCCGTTCCTTCCGTTGCCCTTCCCTTGCCTTGCTTTCCCTTGCCTTCCTTGGTTTCCGTAACTCTTTGCTTGCCTTGCCGTGCATTGCCTAGCCCTGCGTTGTCGTGCATTAGCCTTGCCTCCCCAAACCGTGCCTTGCCTTGCGTTACCCTTTCCTTGCCTTGCCCTGCATTGCCTAGCCTTGTGTTGTCGTGCCTTAGCCTTGTTTCCCCTTACCGTGCCGTTCCTTTCGTTACCCTTGCCTTCCCCTGCTTTCCTTTGCATTCCTTGCCTTCCGTTACTCTTTGCTTGCCTTCGGTGCATTGCCTAGCCTTGCGTTGTCGTGCCTTAGCCTTGTTTCCCCTTGCCGTGCCGTGCCTGTAGTTACACTTGCCTTGCCTTGCCGTGCATTGTCTAGCCCTGCGTTGCCTTGCCTTAGCCTTGTTTCCCCTTGCCGAGCCGTTCCTTCCGTTACCCTTGCCTTGCCTTGGTTTCCCTTGCCTTCCTTGCCTTCCGTTACTCTTTGCTTGCCTTCCGTGCATTGCCTAGCCTTGCGTTGTCGTGCATTAGCCTTGCCTCGCCTGACCGTGCCTTGCCTTGCGTTACCCTTTCCTTGCCTTGCCTTGCATTGCCTAGCCGTGCGTTGTCGTGCATTAGCCTTGTCTTGCCTTACCGTGCTTTGCCTTGCGTTACCCTTTCCTTGCCTTGCCGTGCATTGCCTAGCCGTGCGTTGCCGTGCCTTAGCCTTGTTTCCCCTTGCCTGCCGTTCCTTGTTACCCTTGCCTTGCCTTGCTTTGCCTTGCCTTCCTTTCCTTCCGTTACTCTTTCCTTGCCTAGCCGTGCACTGCCTAGCCTTGCGTTGTCGTGCATTAGCCTTGCCTCCCCAAACCTTGCCTTGCCTTGCGTTACCATTTCCTTGCCTTGCCCTGCATTGCCTAGCCGTGCGTTACCGTGCCTTAGCCTTGTTTCCCCTTGCCGTGCCGTTCCTTTCGTTAACCTTGCCTTGCCTTGCATTCCCTTGCCTTCCTTGCGTTCCGTTATTCTTTGCTTGCCTTCCGTGCATTGCCTAGCCTTGCGTGGTCGTGCCTTAGCCTTGCCTCGCCTGACCGTGCCTTGCCTTGCGTTACCCTTACCTTGCCTTGCCCTGCTTTGCCTAGCCCTGTGTTGTCGTGCCTTAGCCTTGTTTCCCCTTACCGTGCCGTTCCTTTCGTTACCCTTGCATTCCCCTGCTTTCCCTTGCATTCCTTGCCTTCCGTTACTCTTTGCTTGCCTTCCGTGCATTGCCTAGCCTTGCGTAGTCGTGCCTTAGCCTTGCCTCGCCTGACCGTGCCTTGCCTTGCGTTACCCTTTCCTTGCCTTGCAGTGCATTGCCTAGCCGTTCGTTGTCGTGCATCAGTGCCTTAGCCTTGTTTTACCTTCTCCTTGCCCTTGCCGTGCGTTGTTCCTTCCGTTACGTTGCCTTGCCTTGCTTTCCCTTGTATTCCTTGGTTTCCGTTACTCTTTGCTTGCCTTCCGTGCATTGCCTAGCCTTGCGCTGTCGTGCATTAGCCTTGCCTTGCCTCAGAGTGCCTTGCTTTGCCTTGCCTTCCTTTCCTTCCGTTACTCTTTGCTTGCCTTCCGTGCATTGCCTAGCCTTGCGTGGTCGTGCCTTAGCCTTTTTTCACCTTGCCATAGTCTTGCTTGCGTTGCCTTGCTTTGCCTTGCATTCCTTGCCTTCCGTTACTCTTTGCTTGCCTTCCGTGCATTGCCTAGACTTGCGTTGTCGTGCCTTAGCCTTGCCTCGCCTGACAGTGCCTTGCCTTGCGCTACCCTTTCCTTGCCTGGCCGTGCATTGCTTAGTCTTGCATTGCCGTGCCTTAGCCTTGTTTCCCCTTGCCGTGCCGTGCCTTTTGTTACACTTGCCTTGCCTTGCTTTGCCTTGCCTTCCTTTCCTTCCGTTACTCTTTCCTTGCCTAGCCGTGCACTGCGTAGCCTTGCGTTGTCGTGCATTACCCTTGCCTCGCCTGACCGTGCCTTGCCTTGCGTTACCCTTTCCTTGCCTTGCCGTGCATTGCCTAGCCCTGCGTTTTCGTGCCTTAGCCTTGTTTCTCCTTACCGTGCTCTTCCTTCCGTTACCCTTGCCTTCCCCTGCTTTCCCTTGCCTTCCTTGCCTTCCGTTACTCTTTGCTTGCCTTTCGTGAATTGCCTAGCCTTGCATTGTCGTGCCTTAGCCTTGCCTCGCCTGACCGTGCCTTGCCTTGCGTTACCCTTTCTTTGCCTTGCCGTGCATTGCCTAGCCGTGCGTTGTCGTGCATCAGCCTTGCCTCGCCTTGTTGGGGGCGGGGGGAAGAGGCTTGGTGGTTGCTTAGCGGGGGAAACATAATCCCCTTATAAAGGAATGTTACAGAACTCGGCCCCTCATTGTTTAAGAGTTCATGGGAGGGAGGGCAGAAGGGATAAAATAATCCCCTTATAAAGGAATGTTACAGAACTCGGCCCCTCATTGTTTAAGAGTTCATGGGAGGGAGGACAGGAGGGATAAAAGTGTCTGCTGAGAGGTGGGGAGGGAGCGGGAATGTGATCACAGAAGAATAAAGACTCATTACCCACCTCAGGCGCTCTGTCTGGTTCTTCCCCCATCAAAGAGTGGGGGCCGGAGGTACCCCGAAGACTCATCACGCGTTGGACTGGTGAGTAAGAGGACGGACTAGCATAAAGAAGCCGGCGTTGTAAATAAAAACCCGGCAAGTGGTGCCGAAACCCGGGACCTGATTTTGCTAGGGAACGTCTGAATCCGCTGGTCGGATTCTCCAGACAGCCTCGGTCGTTTCTGACCGGGAGGAAGGAGAGGGCGTTTACTCTCAGATATTGCCTGAGGGACATATCCCTATTGTGTTGACTATGCTTTCTTTCTCTCCCCTTTCTCCTTCTGCTCTAATCACGCTCCTTGCCGTGCTGGCCTGTCTGATTGTGCCCTGCTTCCTCCTTCTCTTTTGCCGAACGGGAACTTTCCAGTTCTGCCACCTGTTAGGATTGCAGCCTCGGCTAGTAGACAGCATGGGGGGCCGGAATAGTATTCCCGCCTTTGAGCCGGAGGAAAAAGAGGCCGTTGCAGCGCAGCTTTATAAACTCTGCGCTAAGCATGGCCGTAAATTACCTATCAAGACGTGCCGTGCTTTTGTTGAGAATATCTGGAACATCTGCCCTTGGGTGCAACACAGTGGGATCCAACCAGATAAATGGAAGGTGGTAGGGCAGCAGATGGCCTCCTATAATGACACCTGCCCGGGAAAACTGACCCCCAAGGATTTTACAGTGTATAAGATAGTGGATGCAGCCCTGCATCCCCAGAAGGTGACTTTAGCACGAACAATCAGCACTCAGGTGGGTAGCTCGTTGGCGGGATCGGATTCAGAGGGCTCAGAGGAAGAGGGAAGGCCACTCCCTCCCCTGTATCCATGGGAGGAACTTAGAAGAAACAATGGGGGAACAAGGGGCCCCCAGGGAGAAGAAAATGCCGCATGCCCCTCCTTACCGAGACAGAATGAAAAGGGGGAGGGCGATGAATGTGGCACACTTAGAGATTCAGGGCCGGAAGTTTCCGAGCGCGGGAAGGGAGGGGTGCAAACAGCCCTCAGGGGTGGCAGGAAGAGGAGCGTGAGTAGGTGGGACCGGGAGGCTGCTGACGAGGAGGGAGAAGTCCGCGCTGATTGGACAGCTGCCGCGCCCCAGGCTTGGCGGCCCAGCCAGGAAACAGAGGCAAAAAATCCCCCATGTTCCTTGTCCGCCCTTCAGAGATCCCCTCAAGGGCTCCGCCCATCCGGCCTACTTGCCGCGAGTGCCTCCATAGCAATAGAGAAAGGGGAGGAGGTGGACTGGGATGACTGGGGCCTCTACCCGGTATTTACGGACCCCCTTACCGGAGCCCGAGACTACCGCCCTGTCCCTTTTAAGATGCTTGAGGAACTTAAGGAGGCCGTGACTAAATACGGCCCAAGCTCCCCTTATGTAAAAAGACTGATGCAAAACCTCTTTGCTACGCACCCTTGGACCCCTGCTGACTTTGACGAAATTGCAGCCGCGTGCCTGGATGCCTCCTCATATTTAGCTTTTAAGGCTCAGGCCCGCAGAGAGGCCTCTAAGCTGGCAAAATCCCGGGGTTATACTCCCCTGGATTTAGCCATTGACCTCCTGTGTGGAACTGGAGCCTATACTGACCCTGCTGTTCAGGCCCGGTATGGCCAGTTTGAGCTAGAGACTGTTAAAGAAACACATGTTGCAGCTTGGGATAAGATTGGAGCCATGAAAGGGGGGAGAGCCACACAGAATTTGGTTGGGCTGAAGCAGAGAGCAGATCAGACACCCCTCTCATTTGTGAACGAGGTTAAAGAGACCTTGATTAATGCCCAACCCTACGGGGTGAGAGGAATTTCTTCCTTTTTCAGACCTTCTGATCGTCGTAGGGATCCTTGGAGGTGCTCCATCTGAAGGAAATCCGACATGGGGAATACTCCGAGTTATTCCCTCTCCCCTTCAGGTAGCACGGAACTCCCCGATCTACCCTCGCCTGCTAGTGACCAATACATCGATGGGGCTCCCTTCTGCATATATGGACCCCGCTGAAGCACCGGCCCAGAACTCCTTCTGCTGGGACCTGAACAACTCCCTATGTTTCGACATCGGGGAAGAAAAGCGGTCCTGGAACTTCAACTCCACAGGGCAGAACGATTTTAACTATAGCACTGCCCCAACTGACCCCTGCGTCGGCCTTTTCCCGCAGACGACTGTCAGCCCAGCAGGGACAAAAAAGGGGACCCAGCTCCGAGGCCTTCTGGGTTGGCGACCCCTGGTGAATCAAACTCAACGGGACTTCACGATTCCTCGGTGGGGCCCCTCATGTGTGGCCACAGGGGAAGACATCGAGGATCCCATACCATGAAGGGATTGCCAGATGGCGGGAGGGTACCCCCTTGAGGGTGAACAAGGACGCTGATTCTGGGAATCACCCTACTTGTTGTCTGTTTCTGCCGCCTAGCTAACAGAGGGGCTATATGCTTCTTACTCAGAAAGCCTTCATGGCCATGGAGACGGGGGAGGATCCCCAAGTCTGGCTAGCCGCCATGCATGACATGTGACACCTAGGGGTAAGACGAGGTAAACCCCTCCTAACCCAGCCACCTAAGACAGGCCCTGAGGGTGTCAGGCGCCTAGGACGGGCAAGGTCCTGGGTTGAAGGAGATGACCTAAGACAGGGTTCCTCGCCCCCGGCTATCAGAGGCCAGTAGAAATGACACCGCTTAAGGCTAACCTCAGCACCGCTTAAGGTCACACCAAGTGATAACCTTGTAAAACAGAAAGGGGGAGATGTTGGGGGCGGGGGGAAGAGGCTTGGTGGTTGCTTAGCGGGGGAAACATAATCCCCTTATAAAGGAATGTTACAGAACTCGGCCCCTCATTGTTTAAGAGTTCATGGGAGGGAGGACAGAAGGGATAAAATAATCCCCTTATAAAGGAATGTTACAGAACTCGGCCCCTCATTGTTTAAGAGTTCATGGGAGGGAGGACAGGAGGGATAAAAGTGTCTGCTGAGAGGTGGGGAGGGAGCGGGAATGTGATCACAGAAGAATAAAGACTCATTACCCACCTCAGGCGCTCTGTCTGGTTCTTCCCCCATCAAAGAGTGGGGGCCGGAGGTACCCCGAAGACTCATCACGCGTTGGACTGGTGAGTAAGAGGACGGACTAGCATAAAGAAGCCGGCGTTGTAAATAAAAACCCGGCATCGCCTGACCGTGCCTTGCCTTGCGTTACCCTTTCCTTGCCTTGCCGTGCATTGCCTAGCCCTGCGTTGTCGTGCCTTAGCCTTGTTTCCCCTTGCCGTGCCGTTCCTTCCGTTACCCTTGCCTTGCCTTGCTTTCCCTTGCCTTCCTTGGTTTCCGTTACTCTTTGCTTGCCTTCCGTGCATTGCCTAGCCTTGCGCTGTCGTGCATTAGCCTTGCCTTGCCTCACAGTGCCTTGCCTTGCGTTACCTTTTCCTTGGCTGGCCGTGCATTGCCTAGCCGTGCGTTGTGGTGCCTTAGCCTTGTTTCACCTTGCCATAGCCTTGCTTGCTTTGCCTTGCTTTGCCTTGCCTTCCTTCCATTCCGTTACTCTTTGCTTGCCTTCCGTGCATTGCCTAGCCTTGCGTTGTCGTGCCTTAGCCTTTTTTCTCCTTGCCATAGCCTTGCTTGCGTTGCCTTGCTTTGCCTTGACTTCCTTGCCTTCCGTTTCTCTTTGCTTGCCTTCCGTGCATTGCCTAGCCTTGCGTTGTCGTGCCTTAGCCTTGCCTCGCCTAACCGTGCCTTGCCTTGCGTTACCCTTTCCTTGCCTTGCCGTGCATTGCCTAGCCGTGCGTTGTCGTGCATTAGCCTTGCCTTGCCTTACCGTGCCTTGCCTTGCGTTACCCTTTCCTTGCCTGGCCGTGCCTTAGCCTTGTTTCCCCTTGCCGTGCCTTGCCTTTGTTACACTTGCCTTGCCTTGCTTTGCCTTGCCTTCCTTTCCTTCCGTTACTCTTTCCTTGCCTAGCCGTGCACTGCGTAGCCTTGCGTTGTCGTGCATTAGCCTTATCTCGCCTGACCGGGCCTTGCCTTGCATTACCCTTTCCTTGCCTGGCCTTGCATTGCCTAGCCCTGCGTTGTCGTGCCTTAGCCTTGTTTCCCCTTACCGTGCCGTTCCTTCCGTTACCCTTGCCTTCCCTTGCTTTCCCTTGCCTTCCTTGCATTCCGTTACTCTTTTCTTGCCTTCCGTGCATTACCTAGCGTTGCGTTGTCGTGCCTTACCCTTGCCTCGCCTGACCGTGCCTTGCCTTGCGTTACCCTTTCCTTGCCTTGCCGTGCCTTGCCTAGCCGTGCGTTGTCGTGCATCAGCCTTGCCTTGCCTCAAGGTGCCTTGCCTTGCGTTACCCTTTCCTTGCCTTGCCGTGCCTTGCCTAGCCGTGCATTGTCGTGTCTTAGCCTTGTTTCCCCTTGTCGTGCCGTTCCTTCGGTTACCCTTGCCTTGCCTTGCTTTCCCTTGCCTTCTTTGGTTTCCGTTACTCTTTGCTTGCCTTCCGTGCATTGCCTAGCCTTGCGCTGTCGTGCATTAGCCTTGCCTTGCCTCAGAGTGCCTTGCCTTGCGTTACCTTTTCCTTGGCTGGCCGTGCATTGTCTAGCCGTGCGTTGTGGTGCCTTAGCCTTGTTTCACCTTGCCATAGCATTGCTTGCTTTGCCTTGCTTTGCCTTGCATTCCTTGCCTTCCGTTACTCTTTGCTTGCCTTCCGTGCATTGCCTAGCCTTGCGTTGTCGTGCCTTAGCCTTGCCTCGCCTGACAGTGCCTTGCCTTGCGTTACCCTTTCCTTGCCTGGCCGTGCATTGCTTAGTCTTGCGTTGCCGTGCCTTAGCCTTGTTTCCCCTTGCCGTGCCGTGCCTTTTGTTACACTTGCCTTGCCTTGCTTTGCCTTGCCTTCCTTTCCTTCCGTTACTCTTTCCTTGCCTAGCCGTGCACTGCCTATCCTTGCGTTGTCGTGCATTAGCCTTGCCTCCCCAAACCGTGCCTTGCCTTGCGTTACCATTTCCTTGCCTTGCCCTGCATTGCCTAGCCGTGCGTTACCGTGCCTTAGCCTTGTTTCCCCTTGCCGTGCCGTTCCTTCCGTTAACCTTGCCTTGCATTCCCTTGCCTTCCTTGCGTTCCGTTACTCTTTGCTTGCCTTCCGTGCATTGCCTAGCCTTGCGTTGTCGTGCCTTAGCCTTGCCTCGCCTGACCGTGCCTTGCCTTGCGTTACCCTTACCTTGCCTTGCCCTGCTTTGCCTAGCCCTGTGTTGTCGTGCCTTAGCCTTGTTTCCCCTTACCGTGCCGTTCCTTTCGTTACCCTTGCCTTCCCCTGCTTTCCCTTGCATTCCTTCCCTTCCGTTACTCTTTGCTTGCCTTCCGTGCATTGCCTAGCCTTGCGTTGTCGTGCCTTAGCCTTGCCTCGCCTGACCGTGCCTTGCCTTGCGTTACCCTTTCCTTGCCTTGCCGTGCATTGCCTAGCCTTGCGTTGTCGTGCCTTAGCCTTGTTTGCCCTTGCCGTGCTGTTCCTTCCGTTACCCTTGCCTTGCTTTCCCTTGCCTTCCTTGCCTTCCGTTACTCTTTGCTTGCCTTCCGTGCATTGCCTAGCCTTGCGTTGTCGTGTCTTAGCCTTTTTTCACCTTGCCATAGCCTTGCTTGCGTTGCCTTGCTTTGCCTTGACTTCCTTGCCTTCCGTTACTCTTTGCTTGCCTTCCGTGCATTGCCTAGCCTTGCGTGGTCGTGCCTTAGCCTTTTTTCACCTTGCCATAGTCTTGCTTGCGTTGCCTTGCTTTGCCTTGCATTCCTTGCCTTCCGTTACTCTTTGCTTGCCTTCCGTGCATTGCCTAGCCTTGGGTTGTCGTGCATTTGCCTTGCCTCCCCAAACCGTGCCTTGCCTTGCGTTACCCTTTCCTTGCCTTGCCCTGCATTGCCTAGCCCTGTGTTGTCGTGCCTTAGCCTTGTTTCCCCTTGCCGTGCCGTTCCTTCCGTTACCTTTGCCTTGCCTTGCTTTCCCTTGCCTTCCTTGCCTTCCGTTACTCTTTGCTTGCCTTCCGTGCATTGCCTAGCCGTGCGTTGCCGTGCCTTAGCCTTGTTTCCCCTTGCCGTGCCGTGCCTGTTGTTACACTTGCCTTGCCGTGCTTTCCCTTGCCTTCCTTGGGTTCCGTTACTCTTTGCTTGCCTTCCGTGCATTGCCTAGGCTTGCGCTGTCGTATATTAGCCTTGCCTTGCCTCACAGTGCCTTGACTTGCGTTACCTTTTCTTTGGCTGGCCGTGCATTGCCTAGCCGTGCGTTGTGGTGCCTTGGCCTTGTTTCACCTTGCCATAGCCTTGCTTGCTTTGCCTTGCTTTGCCTTGCCTTCCTTCCATTCCGTTACTCTTTGCTTGCCTTCCGTGCATTGCCTAGCCTTGCGTTGTCCTGCCTTAGCCTTTTTTCACCTTGCCATTGCCTTGCTTGCGTTGCCTTGCTTTGCGTTGCATTCCTTTCCTTCCGTTACTCTTTCCTTGCCTAGCCGTGCACTGCGTAGCCTTGCGTTGTCGTGCATTACGCTTGCCTCGCCTGACCGTGCCTTGCCTTGCGTTACCCTTTCCTTGCCTTGCCGTGCATTGCCTAGCCCTGCGTTTTCGTGCCTTAGCCTTGTTTCTCCTTACCGTGCCCTTCCTTCAGTTACCCTTGCCTTCCCCTGCTTTCCCTTGCCTTCCTTGCCTTCCGTTACTCTTTGCTTGCCTTTCGTGAATTGCCTAGCCTTGCGTTGTCGTGCCTTAGCCTTGCCTCGCCTGACCGTGCCTTGCCTTGCGTTACCCTTTCTTTGCCTTGCCGTGCATTGCCTAGCCGTGCGTTGTCGTGCATCAGCCTTGCCTCGCCTGACCGTGCCTTGCCTTGCGTTACCCTTTCCTTGCCTTGCCGTGCATTGCCTAGCCCTGCGTTGTCGTGCCTTAGCCTTGTTTCCCCTTGCCGTGCCGTTCCTTCCGTTACCCTTGCCTTGCCTTGCTTTCCCTTGCCTTCCTTGGTTTCCGTTACTCTTTGCTTGCCTTCCGTGCATTGCCTAGCCTTGCGCTGTCGTGCATTAGCCTTGCCTTGCCTCACAGTGCCTTGCCTTGCGTTACCTTTTCCTTGGCTGGCCGTGCATTGACTAGCCGTGCGTTGTGGTGCCTTAGCCTTGTTTCACCTTGCCATAGCCTTGCTTGCTTTGCCTTGCTTTGCCTTGCCTTCCTTCCATTCCGTTACTCTTTGCTTACCTTCCGTGCATTGCCTAGCCTTGCGTTGTCGTGCCTTAGCCTTTTTTCTCCTTGCCATAGCCTTGCTTGCGTTGCCTTGCTTTGCCTTGACTTCCTTGCCTTCCGTTTCTCTTTGCTTGCCTTCCGTGCATTGCCTAGCCTTGCGTTGTCGTGCCTTAGCCTTGCCTCGCCTAACCGTGCCTTGCCTTGCGTTACCCTTTCCTTGCCTTGCCGTGCATTGCCTAGCCGTGCGTTGTCGTGCATTAGCCTCGCCTTGCCTTACCGTGCCTTGCCTTGCGTTACCCTTTCCTTGCCTAGCCGTGCATTGCTTAGCCTTGCGTTGCCGTGCCTTAGCCTTGTTTCCCCTTGCCGTGCCGTGCCTTTGTTACACTTGCCTTGCCTTGCTTTGCCTTGCCTTCCTTTCCTTCCGTTACTCTTTCCTTGCCTAGCCGTGCACTGCGTAGCCTTGCATTGTCGTGCATTACCCTTGCGTCGCCTGACCGTGCCTTGCCTTGCGTTACCCTTTCCTTGCCTTGCCTTGGATTGCCTAGCCCTACGTTGTCGTGCCTTAGCCTTGGTTCCCCTTACCGTGCCGTTCCTTCCGTTACCCTTGCCTTCCCCTGCTTTCCCTTGCCTTCCTTGCCTTCCGTTACTCTTTGCTTGCCTTTCGTGCATTGTCTAGCCTTGCGTTGTCGTGCCTTAGCCTTGCCTCGCCTGACCGTGCCTTGCCTTGCGTTACCCTTTCCTTGCCTTGCCGTGCATTGCCTAGCCGTGCGTTGTCGTGCCTTAGCCTTGTTTCCCCTTGCGTGCCGTTCCTTCCGTTACCCTTGCCTTGCCTTGCTTTCCCTTGCCTTCCTTGCCTTCCGTTCCCCTTTGCTTGCCTTCCGTCCATTGCCTAGCCTTGCGTTGTCATGCATTAGCCTTGCCTCCCCAAACCGTGCCTTGCCTTGCGTTACCCTTTCCTTGCCTTGCCCTGCATTGCCTAGCCCTGTGTTGTCGTGCCTTAGCCTTGTTTCCCCTTACCGTGCCGTTCCTTTCGTTACCCTTCCCTTCCCCTGCTTTCCTTTGCATTCCTTGACTTCCGTTACTCTTTGCTTGCCTTCCGTGCATTGCCTAGCCTTGCGTTGTCGTGCCTTATCCTTGTTTCCCCTTGCCGTGCCGTGCCTGTTGTTACACTTACCTTGCCATGCTTTTCCTTGCCTTCCTTTCTTTCCATTACTCTTTCCTTGCCTAGCCGTGCACTGCCTAGCCTTGCGATGTCGTGCATTAGCTTTGCCTCGCCTGACAGTGCCTTGCCTTGCGTTACCCTTTCCTTACCTTGCCGTGGATTGCCTAGCCCTGCGTTGTCGTGCCTTAGCCTTGTTTCCCCTTACCGTGCCGTTCCTTCCGTTACCCTTGCCTTCCCCTGCTTTCCCTTGCCTTCCTTGCCTTCCGTTACTCTTTGCTTGCCTTTCGTGCATTGTCTAGCCTTGCGTTGTCGTGCTTTAGCCTTGCCTTGCTTGACCGTGCCTTGCCTTGCGTTACCCTTTCCTTGCCTTCCCGTGCATTGCCTAGCCGTGCGTTGTCGTGCATCAGCCTTGCCTTGCCTCAAGGTGCCTTGCCTTGCGTTACCTTCTCCTTGCCTTGCCGTGCATTGCCTAGCCGTGCGTTGCCGTGCCTTAGCCTTGTTTCCCCTTGCCGTGCCGTTCCTTCCGTTACCCTTGCCTTGCCTTGCTTTCCCTTGCCTTCCTTGCCTTCCGTTACTCTTTGCTTGCCTTCCGTGCATTGCCTAGCCTTGCGTTGTCGTGCCTTAGCCTTTTTTCTCCTTGCCATAGCCTTGCTTGCGTTGCCTTGCTTTGCCTTGACTTCCTTGCCTTCCGTTACTCTTTGCTTGCCTTCCGTGCATTGCCTAGCCTTGCGTTGTCGTGCCTTAGCCTTGCAACGCCTGACAGTGCCTTGCCTTGCGTTACCCTTTCCTTGCCTGGCCGTGCATTGCCTAGCCGTGCGTTGCCGTGCCTTAGCCTTGTTTCCCCTTGACGTGCCGTGCCTTTTGTTACACTTGCCTTGCCTTGCTTTGCCTTGAATCCTTTCCTTCCGTTACTCTTTCCTTGCCTAGCCGTGCACTGCGTAGCCTTGCGTTTTCGTGCATTACCCTTGCCTCGCCTGACCGTGCCTTGCCTTGCGTTACCCATTCCTTGCCTTGCCGTGCATTGCCTAGACCTTCGTTACCGTGCCTTAGCCTTGTTTCCCCTTGCCGAGCCGTTCCTTCCGTTACCCTTCCCTTCCCCTGCTTTCCCTTGCCTTCCTTGCCTTCCGTTACTCTTTGCTTGCCTTCCGTGCATTGCCTAGCTTTGCGTTGTCGTGCCTTAGCCTTGCCTCGCCTCACCGTGCCTTGCCTTGCGTTACCCTTTCCTTGCCTTGCCGTGCATTGCCTAGCCGTGCGTTGTAGTGCATCAGCCTTGCCTTGCCTCACCGTGCCTTGGCTTGCGTTACCCTTTCCTTGCCTTGCCCTGCATTGCCTAGCCCTGTGTTGTCGTGCCTTAGCCTTGTTTCCCCTTACCGTGCCGTTCCTTTCGTTACCCTTGCCTTCCCCTGCTTTCCTTTGCATTCCTTGCCTTCCGTTACTCTTTGCTTGCCTTCCGTGCATTGCCTAGCCTTGCGTTTTCGTGCCTTAGCCTTGTTTCCCCTTGCCGTGCCGAGCCTGTTGTTACACTTGTCTTGCCATGCTTTTCCTTGCCTTCCTTTCCTTCCATTACTCTTTCCTTGCCTAGCCGTGCACTGCCTAGCCTTGCGATGTCGTGCATTAGCTTTGCCTCGCCTGACAGTGCCTTGCCTTGCGTTACCCTTTCCTTGCCTTGCCGTGCATTGCCTAGCCGTGCGTTGTCGTGCATCAGCCTTGCCTTGCCTCACCGTGCCTTGCCTTGCGTTACCCTTTCCTTGCCTTGCCTGCATTGCCTAGCCGTGCGTTGCCGTGCCTTAGCCTTGTTTCCCCTTGCCGTGCCGTTCCTTCTGTTACCCTTGCCTTGCCTTGCTTTCCCTTGCCTTCCTTGCCTTCCGTTACTCTTTGCTTGTCTTCCGTGCATTGCCTAGCCGTGCGTTGTCGTGCATTTGCCTTGCCTTGCCTCACCGTGCCTTGCCTTGCGTTACCCTTTCCTTGCCTGGCCGTGCATTGCCTAGCCGTGCGTTGCCGTTCCTTAGCCTTGTTTCCCCTTGCCGTGCCTTACCTTTTGTTACACTTGCCTTGCCTTGCTTTGCCTTGCCTTCCTTTCCTTCCGTTACTCTTTCCTTGCCTAGCCGTGCACTGCCTAGCCTTGCGTTGTCGTGCATTAGCCTTGCCTCGCCTGACCGTGCCTTGCCTTGCGTTACCCTTTCCTTGCCTTGCCGTGCATTGCCTAGCCCTGCGTTGTCGTGCCTTAGCCTTGTTTCCCCTTGCCGTGCCGTTCCTTCCGTTACCCTTGCCTTGCCTTGCTTTCCCTTGCCTTCCTTGCGTTCCGTTACTCTTTGCTTGCCTTCCGTGCATTGCCTAGCCGTGCGTTGTCGTGCATTTGCCTTGCCTTGCCTCACCGTGCCTTGCCTTGCGTTACCCTTTCCTTGCCTGGCCGTGCATTGCCTAGCCGTGCGTTGTCGTTGCGTTACCCGTTCCTTGCCTTGCCGTGCATTGCCTAGCCGTGCGTTGTCGTGCATCAGCCTTGCCTTGCCTCAAGGTGCCTTGCCTTGCGTTACCTTCTCCTTGCCTTGCCGTGCATTGCCTAGCCGTGCGTTGCCGTGCCTTAGCCTTGTTTCCCCTTGCCGTGCCGTTCCTTCCGTTACCCTTGCCTTGACTTGCTTTCCCTTGCCTTCCTTGGTTTCCTTTACTCTTTGCTTGCCTTCCATGCATTGCCTAGCATTGCGTTGTCGTGCCTTAGCCTTGCCTCGCCTGACAGTGCCTTGCCTTGCGTTACCCTTTCCTTGCCTGGCCGTGCATTGCTTAGTCTTGCGTTGCCGTGCCTTAGCCTTGTTTCCCCTTGCCGTGCCGTGCCTTTTGTTACACTTGCCTTGCCTTGCTTTCCCTTGCCTTCCTTACCTTCCGTTACTCTTTGCTTGCCTTCCGTGCATTGCCTAGCCTTGCGTTGTCGTGCCTTAGCCTTGCCTCGCCTCACCGTGCCTTGCCTTGCGTTACCCTTTCCTTGCCTTGCCGTGCATTGCCTAGCCGTGCGTTGTCGTGCATCAGCCTTGCCTTGCCTCACCGTGCCTTGCCTTGCGTTACCCTTTCCTTGCCTTGCCGTGCATTGCCTAGCCGTGCGTTGCCGTGCCTTAGCCTTGTTTCCCCTTGTCGTGCCGTTCCTTCCGTTACCCTTGCCTTGCCTTGCTTTCGCTTGCCTTCCTTGCCTTCCGTTACCCTTTGCTTGCCTTCCGTGCATTGCCTAGCCTTGCGTTGTCCTGCATTAGCCTTGCCTCCCCAAACCGTGCCTTGCCTGGCGTTACCCTTTCCTTGCCTTGCCCTGCATTGCCTAGCCCTGTGTTGTCGTGCCTTAGCCTTGTTTCCCCTTACCGTGCCGTTCCTTTCGTTACCCTTGCCTTCCCCTGCTTTCCTTTGCATTCCTTGCCTTCCGTTACTCTTTGCTTGCCTTCCGTGCATTGCCTAGCCTTGCGTTGTCGTGCCTTAGCCTTGTTTCCCCTTCCCGTGCCGTGCCTGTTGTTACACTTGCCTTGCCATGCTTTTCCTTGCCTTCCTTTCCTTCCATTACTCTTTCCTTGCCTAGCCGTGCACTGCCTAGCCTTGCGATGTCGTGCATTAGCTTTGCCTCGCCTGACAGTGCCTTGCCTTGCGTTACCCTTTCCTTACCTTGCCGTGGATTGCCTAGCCCTGCATTGTCGTGCCTTAGCCTTGTTTCCCCTTACCGTGCCGTTCCTTCCGTTACCCTTGCCTTCCCCTGCTTTCCCTTGCCTTCCTTGCTTTCGTTACTCTTTGCTTGCCTTTCGTGCATTGTCTAGCCTTGCGTTGTCGTGCCGTAGCCTTGCCTTGCATGACCGTGCCTTGCCTTGCGTTACCCTTTCCTTGCCTTGCCGTGCATTGCCTAGCCGTGCGTTGTCGTGCATCAGCCTTGCCTTGCCTCAAGGTGCCTTGCCTTGCGTTACCTTCTCCTTGCCTTGCCGTGCATTGCCTAGCCGTGCGTTGCCGTGCCTTAGCCTTGTTTCCCCTTGCCGTGCCGTTCCTTCCGTTACGCTTGCCTTGCCTTGCTTTCCCTTGCATTCCTTGGTTTCCGTTACTCTTTGCTTGCCTTCCGTGCATTACCTAGCCTTGCGCTGTCGTGCATTAGCCTTGCCTTGCCTCAGAGTGCCTTGCCTTGCGTTACCTTCTCCTTGCCTAGCCTTGCATTGCCTAGCCCTGCGTTGCCTTGCCTTAGCCTTGTTTGCCCTTGCCGTGCTGTTCCTTCCGTTACCCTTGCCTTCTTTTCCCTTGCCTTCCTTGCCTTCCGTTACTCTTTGCTTGCCTTCCGTGCATTGCCTAGCCTTGCGTTGTCGTGTCTTAGCCTTTTTTCACCTTGCTTGCGTTGCCTTGCTTTGCCTTGCCTTCCTTGCCTTCCGTTACTCTTTGCTTGCCTTCCGTGCATTTCCTAGCCTTGCGTGGTCGTGCCTTAGCCTTTTTTCACCTTGCCATAGTCTTGCTTGCGTTGCCTTGCTTTGCCTTGCATTCCTTGCCTTCCGTTACTCTTTGCTTGCCTTCCGTGCATTGCCTAGCCTTGGGTTGTCGTGCATTTGCCTTGCCTAACCAAACCGTGCCTTGCCTTGCGTTACGCTTTCCTTGCCTTGCCCTGCATTGCCTAGCCCTGTGTTGTCGTGCCTTAGCCTTGTTTCCCCTTGCCGTGCCGTTCCTTCCGTTACCTTTGCCTTGCCTTGCTTTCCCTTGCCTTCCTTGCCTTCCGTTACTCTTTGCTTGCCTTCCGTGCATTGCCTAGCCTTGCGTTGTCGTGCCGTAGCCTTTTTTCTCCTTGCCATAGTCTTGCTTGCGTTGCCTTGCTTTGCCTTGCCTTCCTTGCCTTCCGTTTCTCTTTGCTTGCCTTCCGTGCATTGCCTAGCCTTGCGTTGTCGTGCCTTAGCCTTGCCTCGCTTAACCGTGCCTTGCCTTGCGTTACCCTTTCCTTGCCTTGCCGTGCATTGCCTAGCCGTGCGTTGTCGTGCATTAGCCTCGCCTTGCCTTACCGTGCCTTGCCTTGCGTTACCCTTTCCTTGCCTGGCCGTGCATTGCTTAGCCTTGCGTTGCCGTGCCTTAGCCTTGTTTCCCCTTGCCGTGCCGTGCCTTTGTTACACTTGCCTTGCCTTGCTTTGCCTTGCCTTCCTTTCCTTCCGTTACTCTTTCCTTGCCTAGCCGTGCACTGCGTAGCCTTGCATTGTCGTGCATTACCCTTGCCTCGCCTGACCGTGCCTTGCCTTGCGTTACCCTTTCCTTGCCTTGCCTTGGATTGCCTAGCCCTGCGTTGTCGTGCCTTAGCCTTGTTTCCCCTTACCGTGCCGTTCCTTCCGTTACCCTTGCCTTCCCCTGCTTTCCCTTGCCTTCCTTGCCTTCCGTTACTCTTTGCTTGCCTTTCGTGCATTGTCTAGCCTTGCGTTGTCGTGCCTTAGCCTTGCCTCGCCTGACCGTGCCTTGCCTTGCGTTACCCTTTCCTTGCCTTGCCGTGCATTGCCTAGCCGTGCGTTGTCGTGCCTTAGCCTTGTTTCCCCTTGCCGTGCCGTTCCTTCCGTTACCCTTGCCTTGCCTTGCTTTCCCTTGCCTTCCTTGCCTTCCGTTACCCTTTGCTTGCCTTCCGTCCATTGCCTAGCCTTGCGTTGTCGTGCATTAGCCTTGCCTCCCCAAACCGTGCCTTGCCTTGCGTTACCCTTTCCTTGCCTTGCCCTGCATTGCCTAGCCCTGTGTTGTCGTGCCTTAGCCTTGTTTCCCCTTACCGTGCCGTTCCTTTCGTTACCCTTCCCTTCCCCTGCTTTCCTTTGCATTCCTTGACTTCCGTTACTCTTTGCTTGCCTTCCGTGCATTGCCTAGCCTTGCGTTGTCGTGCCTTATCCTTGTTTCCCCTTGCCGTGCCGTGCCTGTTGTTACACTTGCCTTGCCATGCTTTTCCTTGCCTTCCTTTCCTTCCATTACTCTTTCCTTGCCTAGCCGTGCACTGCCTAGCCTTGCGATGTCGTGCATTAGCTTTGCCTCGCCTGACAGTGCCTTGCCTTGCGTTACCCTTTCCTTGCCTTGCCGTGCATTGCCTAGCCGTGCGTTGTCGTGCATCAGCCTTGCCTTGCCTCACCGTGCCTTGCCTTGCGTTACCCTTTCCTTGCCTTGCCTGCATTGCCTAGCCGTGCGTTGCCGTGCCTTAGCCTTGTTTCCCCTTGCCGTGCCGTTCCTTCTGTTACCCTTGCCTTGCCTTGCTTTCCCTTGCCTTCCTTGCCTTCCGTTACTCTTTGCTTGTCTTCCGTGCATTGCCTAGCCGTGCGTTGTCGTGCATTTGCCTTGCCTTGCCTCACCGTGCCTTGCCTTGCGTTACCCTTTCCTTGCCTGGCCGTGCATTGCCTAGCCGTGCGCTGCCGTTCCTTAGCCTTTTTTCCCCTTGCCGTGCCTTACCTTTTGTTACACTTGCCTTGCCTTGCTTTGCCTTGCCTTCCTTTCCTTCTGTTACTCTTTCCTTGCCTAGCCGTGCACTGCCTATCCTTCCGTTGTCCTGCATTAGCCTTGCCTCCCCAAACCGTGCCTTGCCTTGCGTTACCATTTCCTTGCCTTGCCCTGCATTGCTTAGCCGTGCGTTACCGTGCCTTTGCCTTGTTTCCCCTTGCCGTGCCGTTCCTTCCGTTAACCTTGCCTTGCCTTGCATTCCCTTGCCTTCCTTGCGTTCCGTTACTCTTTGCTTGCCTTCCGTGCATTGCCTAGCCGTGCGTTGTCGTGCATTTGCCTTGCCTTGCCTCACCGTGCCTTGCCTTGCGTTACCCTTTCCTTGCCTGGCCGTGCATTGCCTAGCCGTGCGTTGTCGTGCATTAGCCTTTTCTTGCCTTACCGTGCCTTGCCTTGCGTTACCCTCTCCTTGTCTTGCCGTGCATTGCCTAGCCGTGCGTTGTCGTGCATCAGCCTTGCCTTGCCTCAAGGTGCCTTGCCTTGCGTTACCTTCTCCTTGCCTTGCCGTGCATTGCCTAGCCGTGCGTTGCCGTGCCTTAGCCTTGTTTCCCCTTGCCGTGCCGTTCCTTCCGTTACCCTTGCCTTGCCTTGCTTTCCCTTGCCTTCCTTGGTTTCCTTTACTCTTTGCTTGCCTTCCGTGCATTGCTAGCATTGCGTTGTCGTGCCTTAGCCTTGCCTCGCCTGACAGTGCCTTGCCTTGCGTTACCCTTGCCTTGCCTGGCCGTGCATTGCTTAGTCTTGCGTTGCCGTGCCTTAGCCTTGTTTCCCCTTGCCGTGCCGTGCCTTTTGTTACACTTGCCTTGCCTTGCTTTCCCTTGCCTTCCTTACCTTCCGTTACTCTTTGCTTGCCTTCCGTGCATTGCCTAGCCTTGCGTTGTCGTGCCTTAGCCTTGCCTCGCCTCACCGTGCCTTGCCTTGCGTTACCCTTTCCTTGCCTTGCCGTGCATTGCCTAGCCTTGTATTGTCGTGCATTAGTCTTGCCTTGCCTCACTGTGCCTTGCCTTGCGTTACCCTTTCCTTGCCTTGCCGTGCATTGCCTAGCCGTGCGTTGCCGTGCCTTAGCCTTGTTTCCCCTTGTCGTGCCGTTCCTTCCGTTACCCTTGCCTTGCCTTGCTTTCGCTTGCCTTCCTTGCCTTCCGTTACCCTTTGCTTGCCTTCCGTGCATTGCCTAGCCTTGCGTTGTTCTGCATTAGCCTTGCCTCCCCAAACCGTGCCTTGCCTGGCGTTACCCTTTCCTTGCCTTGCCCTGCATTGCCTAGCCCTGTGTTGTCGTGCCTTAGCCTTGTTTCCCCTTACCGTGCCGTTCCTTTCGTTACCCTTGCCTTCCCCTGCTTTCCTTTGCATTCCTTGCCTTCCGTTACTCTTTGCTTGCCTTCCGTGCATTGCCTAGCCTTGCGTTTTCGTGCCTTAGCCTTGTTTCCCCTTGCCGTGCCGAGCCTGTTGTTACACTTGTCTTGCCATGCTTTTCCTTGCCTTCCTTTCCTTCCATTACTCTTTCCTTGCCTAGCCGTGCACTGCCTAGCCTTGCGATGTCGTGCATTAGCTTTGCCTCGCCTGACAGTGCCTTGCCTTGCGTTACCCTTTCCTTACCTTGCCGTGGATTGCCTAGCCCTGCATTGTCGTGCCTTAGCCTTGTTTCCCCTTACCGTGCCGTTCCTTCCGTTACCCTTGCCTTCCCCTGCTTTCCCTTGCCTTCCTTGCTTTTCGTTACTCTTTGCTTGCCTTTCGTGCATTGTCTAGCCTTGCGTTGTCGTGCCGTAGCCTTGCCTTGCCTGACCGTGCCTTGCCTTGCGTTACCCTTTCCTTGCCTTGCCGTGCATTGCCTAGCCGTGCGTTGTCGTGCATCAGCCTTGCCTTGCCTCAAGGTGCCTTGCCTTGCATTACCTTCTCCTTGCCTTGCCGTGCATTGCCTAGCCGTGCGTTGCCGTGCCTTAGCCTTGTTTCCCCTTGCCGTGCCGTTCCTTCCGTTACGCTTGCCTTGCCTTGCTTTCCCTTGCATTCCTTGGTTTCCGTTACTCTTTGCTTGCCTTCCGTGCATTACCTAGCCTTGCGCTGTCGTGCATTAGCCTTGCCTTGCCTCAGAGTGCCTTGCCTTGCGTTACCTTCTCCTTGCCTTGCCTTGCATTGCCTAGCCGTGCGTTGCCGTGCCTTAGCCTTGTTTGCCCTTGCCGTGCTGTTCCTTCCGTTACCCTTGCCTTGCTTTCCCTTGCCTTCCTTGCCTTCCGTTACTCTTTGCTTGCCTTCCGTGCATTGCCTAGCCTTGCGTTGTCGTGTCTTAGCCTTTTTTCACCTTGCCATAGCCTTGCTTGCGTTGCCTTGCTTTGCCTTGCCTTCCTTGCCTTCCGTTACTCTTTGCTTGCCTTCCGTGCATTTCCTAGCCTTGCGTGGTCGTGCCTTAGCCTTTTTTCACCTTGCCATAGTCTTGCTTGCGTTGCCTTGCTTTGCCTTGACTTCCTTGCCTTCCGTTTCTCTTTGCTTGCCTTCCGTGCATTGCCTAGCCTTGCGTTGTCGTGCCTTAGCCTTGCCTCGCTTAACCGTGCCTTGCCTTGCGTTACCCTTTCCTTGCCTTGCCGTGCATTGCCTAGCCGTGCGTTGTCGTGCATTAGCCTCGCCTTGCCTTACCGTGCCTTGCCTTGCGTTACCCTTTCCTTGCCTGGCCGTGCATTGCTTAGCCTTGCGTTGCCGTGCCTTAGCCTTGTTTCCCCTTGCCGTGCCGTGCCTTTGTTACACTTGCCTTGCCTTGCTTTGCCTTGCCTTCCTTTCCTTCCGTTACTCTTTCCTTGCCTAGCCGTGCACTGCGTAGCCTTGCATTGTCGTGCATTACCCTTGCCTCGCCTGACCGTGCCTTGCCTTGCGTTACCCTTTCCTTGCCTTGCCTTGGATTGCCTAGCCCTACGTTGTCGTGCCTTAGCCTTGTTTCCCCTTACCGTGCCGTTCCTTCCGTTACCCTTGCCTTCCCCTGCTTTCCCTTGCCTTCCTTGCCTTCCGTTACTCTTTGCTTGCCTTTCGTGCATTGACTAGCCTTGCGTTGTCGTGCCTTAGCCTTGCCTCGCCTGACCGTGCCTTGCCTTGCGTTACCCTTTCCTTGCCTTGCCGTGCATTGCCTAGCCGTGCGTTGTCGTGCCTTAGCCTTGTTTCCCCTTGCCGTGCCGTTCCTTCCGTTACCCTTGCCTTGCCTTGCTTTCCCTTGCCTTCCTTGCCTTCCGTTACCCTTTGCTTGCCTTCCGTGCATTGCCTAGCCTTGCGTTGTCGTGCATTAGCCTTGCCTCCCCAAACCGTGCCTTGCCTTGCGTTACCCTTTCCTTGCCTTGCCCTGCATTGCCTAGCCCTGTGTTGTCGTGCCTTAGCCTTGTTTCCCCTTACCGTGCCGTTCCTTTCGTTACCCTTCCCTTCCCCTGCTTTCCTTTGCATTCCTTGACTTCCGTTACTCTTTGCTTGCCTTCCGTGCATTGCCTAGCCTTGCGTTGTCGTGCCTTATCCTTGTTTCCCCTTGCCGTGCCGTGCCTGTTGTTACACTTGCCTTGCCATGCTTTTCCTTGCCTTCCTTTCCTTCCATTACTCTTTCCTTGCCTAGCCGTGCACTGCCTAGCCTTGCGATGTCGTGCATTAGCTTTGCCTCGCCTGACAGTGCCTTGCCTTGCGTTACCCTTTCCTTGCCTTGCCGTGCATTGCCTAGCCGTGCGTTGTCGTGCATCAGCCTTGCCTTGCCTCACCGTGCCTTGCCTTGCGTTACCCTTTCCTTGCCTTGCCTGCATTGCCTAGCCGTGCGTTGCCGTGCCTTAGCCTTGTTTCCCCTTGCCGTGCCGTTCCTTCTGTTACCCTTGCCTTGCCTTGCTTTCCCTTGCCTTCCTTGCCTTCCGTTACTCTTTGCTTGTCTTCCGTGCATTGCCTAGCCGTGCGTTGTCGTGCATTTGCCTTGCCTTGCCTCACCGTGCCTTGCCTTGCGTTACCCTTTCCTTGCCTGGCCGTGCATTGCCTAGCCGTGCGCTGCCGTTCCTTAGCCTTTTTTCCCCTTGCCGTGCCTTACCTTTTGTTACACTTGCCTTGCCTTGCTTTGCCTTGCCTTCCTTTCCTTCTGTTACTCTTTCCTTGCCTAGCCGTGCACTGCCTATCCTTCCGTTGTCGTGCATTAGCCTTGCCTCCCCAAACCGTGCCTTGCCTTGCGTTACCATTTCCTTGCCTTGCCCTGCATTGCTTAGCCGTGCGTTACCGTGCCTTTGCCTTGTTTCCCCTTGCCGTGCCGTTCCTTCCGTTAACCTTGCCTAGCCTTGCATTCCCTTGCCTTCCTTGCGTTCCGTTACTCTTTGCTTGCCTTCCGTGCATTGCCTAGCCGTGCGTTGTCGTGCATTTGCCTTGCCTTGCCTCACCGTGCCTTGCCTTGCGTTACCCTTTCCTTGCCTTGCCGTGCATTGCCTAGCCGTGCGTTGTCGTGCATTAGCCTTTTCTTGCCTTACCGTGCCTTGCCTTGCGTTACCCTCTCCTTGCCTTGCCGTGCATTGCCTAGCCGTGCGTTGTCGTGCATCAGCCTTGCCTTGCCTCAAGGTGCCTTGCCTTGCGTTACCTTCTCCTTGCCTTGCCGTGCATTGCCTAGCCGTGCGTTGCCGTGCCTTAGCCTTGTTTCCCCTTGCCGTGCCGTTCCTTCCGTTACCCTTGCCTTGACTTGCTTTCCCTTGCCTTCCTTGGTTTCCTTAACTCTTTGCTTGCCTTCCGTGCATTGCCTAGCATTGCGTTGTCGTGCCTTAGCCTTGCCTCGCCTGACAGTGCCTTGCCTTGCGTTACCCTTTCCTTGCCTGGCCGTGCATTGCTTAGTCTTGCGTTGCCGTGCCTTAGCCTTGTTTCCCCTTGCCGTGCCGTGCCTTTTGTTACACTTGCCTTGCCTTGCTTTCCCTTGCCTTCCTTACCTTCCGTTACTCTTTGCTTGCCTTCCGTGCATTGCCTAGCCTTGCGTTGTCGTGCCTTAGCCTTGCCTCGCCTCACCGTGCCTTGCCTTGCGTTACCCTTTCCTTGCCTTGCCGTGCATTGCCTAGCCGTGCGTTGTCGTGCATCAGCCTTGCCTTGCCTCACTGTGCCTTGCCTTGCGTTACCCTTTCCTTGCCTTGCCGTGCATTGCCTAGCCGTGCGTTGCCGTGCCTTAGCCTTTTTTCCCCTTGTCGTGCCGTTCCTTCCGTTACCCTTGCCTTGCCTTGCTTTCGCTTGCCTTCCTTGCCTTCCGTTACCCTTTGCTTGCCTTCCGTGCATTGCCTAGCCTTGCGTTGTTCTGCATTAGCCTTGCCTCCCCAAACCGTGCCTTGCCTGGCGTTACCCTTTCCTTGCCTTGCCCTGCATTGCCTAGCCCTGTGTTGTCGTGCCTTAGCCTTGTTTCCCCTTACCGTGCCGTTCCTTTCGTTACCCTTGCCTTCCCCTGCTTTCCTTTGCATTCCTTGCCTTCCGTTACTCTTTGCTTGCCTTCCGTGCATTGCCTAGCCTTGCGTTTTCGTGCCTTAGCCTTGTTTCCCCTTGCCGTGCCGAGCCTGTTGTTACACTTGTCTTGCCATGCTTTTCCTTGCCTTCCTTTCCTTCCATTACTCTTTCCTTGCCTAGCCGTGCACTGCCTAGCCTTGCGATGTCGTGCATTAGCTTTGCCTCGCCTGACAGTGCCTTGCCTTGCGTTACCCTTTCCTTTCCTTGCCGTGCATTGCCTAGCCCTGCGTTGTCGTGCCTTAGCCTTGTTTCCCCTTACCGTGCCGTTCCTTCCGTTACCCTTGCCTTCCCCTGCTTTCCCTTGCCTTCCTTGCCTTTCGTTACTCTTTGCTTGCCTTTCGTTCATTGTCTAGCCTTGCGTTGTCGTGCCTTAGACTTGCCTTGCCTGACCGTGCCTTACCTTGCGTTACCCTTTCCTTGCCTTGCCGTGCATTGCCTAGCCGTGCGTTGTCGTGCCTTAGCCTTGCCTTGCCTCAAGGTGCCTTGCCTTGCATTACCTTCTCCTTGCCTTGCCGTGCATTGCCTAGCCGTGCGTTGCCGTGCCTTAGCCTTGTTTCCCCTTGCCGTGCCGTTCCTTCCGTTACGCTTGCCTTGCCTTGCTTTCCCTTGCATTCCTTGGTTTCCGTTACTCTTTTCTTGCCTTCCGTGCATTACCTAGCCTTGCGTTGTCGTGCATTAGCCTTGCCTTGCCTCAGAGTGCCTTGCCTTGCGTTACCTTCTCCTTGCCTTGCCTTGCATTGCCTAGCCGTGCGTTGCCGTGCCTTAGCCTTGTTTGCCCTTGCCGTGCTGTTCCTTCCGTTACCCTTGCCTTGCTTTCCCTTGCCTTCCTTGCCTTCCGTTACTCTTTGCTTGCCTTCCGTGCATTGCCTAGCCTTGCGTTGTCGTGTCTTAGCCTTTTTTCACCTTGCCATAGCCTTGCTTGCGTTGCCTTGCTTTGCCTTGCCTTCCTTGCCTTCCGTTACTCTTTGCTTGCCTTCCGTGCATTTTCTAGCCTTGCGTTGTCGTGCCTTAGCCTTTTTTCACCTTGCCATAGTCTTGCTTGCGTTGCCTTGCTTTGCCTTGCATTCCTTGCCTTCCGTTACTCTTTGCTTGCCTTCCGTGCATTGCCTAGCCTTGGGTTGTCGTGCATTTGCCTTGCCTCCCCAAACCGTGCCTTGCCTTGCGTTACGCTTTCCTTGCCTTGCCCTGCATTGCCTAGCCCTGTGTTGTCGTGCCTTAGCCTTGTTTCCCCTTGCCGTGCCGTTCCTTCCGTTACCTTTGCCTTGCCTTGCTTTCCCTTGCCTTCCTTGCCTTCCGTTACTCTTTGCTTGCCTTCCGTGCATTGCCTAGCCTTGCGTTGTCGTGCCGTAGCCTTTTTTCTCCTTGCCATAGCCTTGCTTGCGTTGCCTTGCTTTGCCTTGACTTCCTTGCCTTCCGTTTCTCTTTGCTTGCCTTCCGTGCATTGCCTAGCCTTGCGTTGTCGTGCCTTAGCCTTGCCTCGCTTAACCCTGCCTTGCCTTGCGTTACCCTTTCCTTGCCTTGCCGTGCATTGCCTAGCCGTGCGTTGTCGTGCATTAGCCTCGCCTTGCCTTACCGTGCCTTGCCTTGCGTTACCCTTTCCTTGCCTGGCCGTGCATTGCTTAGCCTTGCGTTGCCGTGCCTTAGCCTTGTTTCCCCTTGCCGTGCCGTGCCTTTTGTTACACTTGCCTTGCCTTCCTTTCCTTCCGTTACTCTTTCCTTGCCTAGCCGTGCACTGCGTAGCCTTGCATTGTCGTGCATTACCCTTGCCTCGCCTGACCGTGCCTTGCCTTGCGTTACCCTTTCCTTGCCTTGCCTTGCCTTGGATTGCCTAGCCCTACGTTGTCGTGCCTTAGCCTTGTTTCCCCTTACCGTGCCGTTCCTTCCGTTACCCTTGCCTTCCCCTGCTTTCCCTTGCCTTCCTTGCCTTCCGTTACTCTTTGCTTGCCTTTCGTGCATTGTCTAGCCTTGCGTTGTCGTGCCTTAGCCTTGCCTCGCCTGACCGTGCCTTGCCTTGCGTTACCCTTTCCTTGCCTTGCCGTGCATTGCCTAGCCGTGCGTTGTCGTGCCTTAGCCTTGTTTCCCCTTGCCGTGCCGTTCCTTCCGTTACCCTTGCCTTGCCTTGCTTTCCCTTGCCTTGCCTTGCCTTCCGTTACACTTTCCTTGCCTTGCCGTGCATTGCCTAGCCTTGCGTTGTCGTGCCTTAGCCTTGCCTTGCCTGACCGTGCCTTGCCTTGCGTTACCCTTTCCTTGCCTTGCCCTGCATTGCCTAGCCCTGTGTTGTCGTGCCTTAGCCTTGTTTCCCCTTACCGTGCCGTTCCTTTCGTTACCCTTCCCTTCCCCTGCTTTCCTTTGCATTCCTTGACTTCCGTTACTCTTTGCTTGCCTTCCGTGCATTGCCTAGCCTTGCGTTGTCGTGCCTTAACCTTGTTTCCCCTTGCCGTGCCGTGCCTGTTGTTACACTTGCCTTGCCATGCTTTTCCTTGCCTTCCTTTCCTTCCATTACTCTTTCCTTGCCTAGCCGTGCACTGCCTAGCCTTGCGATGTCGTGCATTAGCTTTGCCTCGCCTGACAGTGCCTTTCCTTGCGTTACCCTTTCCTTGCCTTGCCGTGCATTGCCTAGCCCTGCGTTGTCGTGCCTTAGCCTTGTTTCCCCTTGCCGTGCCGTTCCTTCCGTTACCCTTGCCTTCCCCTGCTTTCCCTTGCCTTCCTTGCCTTCCGTTACTCTTTGCTTGCCTTTCGTGCATTGTCTAGCCTTGCGTTGTCGTGCCTTAGCCTTGCCTTGCTTGACCGTGCCTTGCCTTGCGTTACCCTTTCCTTGCCTTCCCGTGCATTGCCTAGCCGTGCGTTGTCGTGCATCAGCCTTGCCTTGCCTCAAGGTGCCTTGCCTTGCGTTACCTTCTCCTTGCCTTGCCGTGCATTGCCTAGCCGTGCGTTGCCGTGCCTTAGCCTTGTTTCCCCTTGCCGTGCCGTTCCTTCCGTTACCCTTGCCTTGCCTTGCTTTCCCTTGCCTTCCTTGGTTTCCGTTACTCTTTCCTTGCCTTCCGTGCATTGCCTAGCCTTGCGCTGTCGTGCATTAGCATTGCCTTGCCTCACAGTGCCTTGCCTTGCGTTACCTTTTCCTCGGCTAGGCGTGCATTGCCTAGCCGTGCGTTTTGGTGCCTTAGCCTTGTTTCACCTTGCCATAGCCTTGCTTGCTTTGCCTTGCTTTGCCTTGCCTTCCTTCCATTCCGTTACTCTTTGCTTGCCTTCCGTGCATTGCCTAGCCTTGCGTTGTCGTGCCTTAGCCTTTTTTCTCCTTGCCATAGCCTTGCTTGCGTTGCCTTGCTTTGCCTTGACTTCCTTGCCTTCCGTTTCTCTTTGCTTGCCTTCCGTGCATTGCCTAGCCTTGCGTTGTCGTGCCTTAGCCTTGCCACGCCTGACAGTGCCTTGCCTTGCGTTACCCTTTCCTTGCCTGGCCGTGCATTGCTTAGTCTTGCGTTGCCGTGCCTTAGCCTTGTTTCCCCTTGCCGTGCCGTGCCTTTTGTTACACTTGCCTTGCCTTGCTTTGCCTTGAATCCTTTCCTTCCGTTACTCTTTCCTTGCCTAGCCGTGCACTGCGTAGCCTTGCGTTTTCGTGCATTACCCTTGCCTCGCCTGACCGTGCCTTGCCTTGCGTTACCCTTTCCTTGCCTTGCCGTGCATTGCCTAGAACTTCGTTACCGTGCCTTAGCCTTGTTTCCCCTTGCCGAGCCGTTCCTTCCGTTACCCTTCCCTTCCCCTGCTTTCCCTTGCCTTCCTTGCCTTCCGTTACTCTTTGCTTGCCTTCCGTGCATTGCCTAGCCTTGCGTTGTCGTGCCTTAGCCTTTCCTCGCCTCACCGTGCCTTGCCTTGCGTTACCCTTTCCTTGCCTTGCCGTGCATTGCCTAGCCGTGCGTTGTCGTGCCTCACCGTGCCTTGCCTTGCGTTACCCTTTCCTTGCCTTGCCCTGCATTGCCTAGCCCTGTGTTGTCGTGCCTTAGCCTTGTTTCCCCTTACCGTGCCGTTCCTTTCGTTACCCTTGCCTTCCCCTGCTTTCCTTTGCATTCCTTGCCTTCCGTTACTCTTTGCTTGCCTTCCGTGCATTGCCTAGCCTTGCGTTTTCGTGCCTTAGCCTTGTTTCCCCTTGCCGTGCCGAGCCTGTTGTTACACTTGTCTTGCCATGCTTTTCCTTGCCTTCCTTTCCTTCCATTACTCTTTCCTTGCCTAGCCGTGCACTGCCTAGCCTTGCGATGTCGTGCATTAGCTTTGCCTCGCCTGACAGTGCCTTGCCTTGCGTTACCCTTTCCTTGCCTTGCCGTGCATTGCCTAGCCGTGCGTTGTCGTGCATCAGCCTTGCCTTGCCTCACCGTGCCTTGCCTTGCGTTACCCTTTCCTTGCCTTGCCGTGCATTGCCTAGCCGTGCGTTTTCGTGCCTTAGCCTTGTTTCCCCTTGCCGTGCCGTTCCTTCCGTTACCCTTGCCTTGCCTTGCTTTCCCTTGCCTTCCTTGCCTTCCGTTACTCTTTGCTTGCCTTCCGTGCATTGCCTAGCCGTGCGTTGTCGTGCATTTGCCTTGCCTTGCCTCACCGTGCCTTGCCTTGCGTTACCCTTTCCTTGCCTGGCCGTGCATTGCCTAGCCGTGCGTTGTCGTGCATTAGCCTTGTCTTGCCTTACCGTGCCTTGCCTTGCGTTACCCTTTCCTTGCCTGGCCGTGCATTGCCTAGCCGTGCGCTGCCGTTCCTTAGCCTTTTTTCCCCTTGCCGTGCCTTACCTTTTGTTACACTTGCCTTGCCTTGCTTTGCCTTGCCTTCCTTTCCTTCCGTTACTCTTTCCTTGCCTAGCCGTGCACTGCCTAGCCTTGCGTTGTCGTGCATTAGCCTTGCCTCCCCAAACCGTGCCTTGCCTTGCGTTACCCTTTCCTTGCCTTGCCGTGCATTGCCTATCCTTGCGTTGTCGTGCCTTTGCCTTGTTTCCCCTTGCGCTTCTCTGCCTTCCGTTACCCTTGCCTTGCCTTGCTTTCCCTTGCCTTCCTTGCCGTCCGTTACTGTTTGCTTGCCTTGCCGTGCATTGCCTAGCCGTGCGTTGTCGTGCATTAGATTTGCCTTGCCTCACCGTGCCTTGCCTTGCGTTACCCTTTCCTTGCCTTGCCGTGCATTGCCTAGCCGTGCGTTGTCGTGCATTAGCCTTCCCTTGCCTCACCGTACCTTGCCTTTCGTTACCCTTTCCTTGCCTTGCTGTGCATTGCCTAGCCGTGCGTTGTCGTGCATCAGCCTTGCCTTGCCTCAAGGTGCCTTGCCTTGCGTTACCTTCTCCTTGCCTTGCCGTGCATTGCCTAGCCGTGCGTTGCCGTGCCTTAGCCTTGTTTCCCCTTGCCGTGCCGTTCCTTCCGTTACCCTTGCCTTGACTTGCTTTCCCTTGCCTTCCTTGGTTTCCTTTACTCTTTGCTTGCCTTCCGTGCATTGCCTAGCATTGCGTTGTCGTGCCTTAGCCTTGCCTCGCCTGACAGTGCCTTGCCTTGCGTTACCCTTTCCTTGCCTGGCCGTGCATTGCTTAGTCTTGCGTTGCCGTGCCTTAGCCTTGTTTCCCCTTGCCGTGCCGTGCCTTTTGTTACACTTGCCTTGCCTTGCTTTCCCTTGCCTTCCTTGCCTTCCGTTACTCTTTGCTTGCCTTCCGTGCATTGCCTAGCCTTGCGTTGTCGTGCCTTAGCCTTGCCTCGCCTCACCGTGCCTTGCCTTGCGTTACCCTTTCCTTGCCTTGCCGTGCATTGCCTAGCCTTGCGTTGTCGTGCCTTAGCCTTGCCTTGCCTGACCGTGCCTTGCCTTGCGTTACCCTTTCCTTGCCTTGCCGTGCATTGCCTAGCCCTGCGTTGTCGTGCCTTAGCCTTGTTTCCCCTTGCCGTACCGGTCCTTCCGTTACCCTTGCCTTGCCTTGCTTTCGCTTGCCTTCCTTGCCTTCCGTTACTCTTTGCTTGCCTTCCGTGCATTGCCTAGTCGTGCGTTGTCGTGCATTAGCCTTGCCTCGCCTGACCGTGCCTTGCCTTGCGTTACCCTTTCCTTGCCTTGCCCTGCATTGCCTAGCCCTGTGTTGTCGTGCCTTAGCCTTGTTTCCCCTTACCGTGCCGTTCCTTTCGTTACCCTTGCCTTCCCCTGCTTTCCTTTGCATTCCTTGCCTTCCGTTACTCTTTGCTTGCCTTCCGTGCATTGCCTAGCCTTGCGTTGTCGTGCCTTAGCCTTGTTTCCCCTTGCCGTGTCGTGCCTGTTGTTACACTTGCCTTGCCATGCTTTTCCTTGCCTTCCTTTCCTTCCAATACTCTTTCCTTGCCTAGCCGTGCACTGCCTAGCCTTGCGATGTCGTGCATTAGCTTTGCCTCGCCTGACAGTGCCTGGCCTTTCGTTACCCTTTCCTTACCTTGCCGTGGATTGCCTAGCCCTGCATTGTCGTGCCTTAGCCTTGTTTCCCCTTACCGTGCCGTTCCTTCCGTTACCCTTGCCTTCCCCTGCTTTCCCTTGCCTTCCTTGCTTTTCGTTACTCTTTGCTTGCCTTTCGTGCATTGTCTAGCCTTGCGTTGTCGTGCCGTAGCCTTGCCTTGCCTGACCGTGCCTTGCCTTGCGTTACCCTTTCCTTGCCTTGCCGTGCATTGCCTAGCCGTGCGTTGTCGTGCATCAGCCTTGCCTTGCCTCAAGGTGCCTTGCCTTGCGTTACCTTCTCCTTGCCTTGCCGTGCATTGCCTAGCCGTGCGTTGCCGTGCCTTAGCCTTGTTTCCCCTTGCCGTGCCGTTCCTTCCATTACGCTTGCCTTGCCTTGCTTTCCCTTGCATTCCTTGGTTTCCGTTACTCTTTGCTTGCCTTCCGTGCATTACCTAGCCTTGCGCTGTCGTGCATTAGCCTTGCCTTGCCTCAGAGTGCCTTGCCTTGCGTTACCTTCTCCTTGCCTTGCCTTGCATTGCCTAGCCGTGCGTTGCCGTGCCTTAGCCTTGTTTGCCCTTGCCGTGCTGTTCCTTCCGTTACCCTTGCCTTGCTTTCCCTTGCCTTCCTTGCCTTCCGTTACTCTTTGCTTGCCTTCCGTGCATTGCCTAGCCTTGCGTTGTCGTGCAGTAGCCTTTTTTCTCCTTGCCATAGCCTTGCTTGCGTTGCCTTGCTTTGCCTTGACTTCCTTGCCTTCCGTTTCTCTTTGCTTGCCTTCCGTGCATTGCCTAGCCTTGCGTTGTCGTGCCTTAGCCTTGCCTCGCTTAACCGTGCCTTGCCTTGCGTTACCCTTTCCTTGCCTTGCCGTGCATTGCCTAGCCGTGCGTTGTCGTGCATTAGCCTCGCCTTCCCTTACCGTGCCTTGCCTTGCGTTACCCTTTCCTTGCCTGGCCGTGCATTGCTTAGCCTTGCGTTGCCGTGCCTTAGCCTTGTTTCCCCTTGCCGTGCCGTGCCTTTGTTACACTTGCCTTGCCTTGCTTTGCCTTGCCTTCCTTTCCTTCCGTTACTCTTTCCTTGCCTTGCCTAGCCGTGCACTGCGTAGCCTTGCATTGTCGTGCATTACCCTTGCCTCGCCTGACCGTGCCTTGCCTTGCGTTACCCTTTCCTTGCCTTGCCTTGGATTGCCTAGCCCTACGTTGTCGTGCCTTAGCCTTGTTTCCCCTTGCCGTGCCGTTCCTTCCGTTACCCTTGCCTTCCCCTGCTTTCCCTTGCCTTCCTTGCCTTCCGTTACTCTTTGCTTGCCTTCCGTGCATTGCCTAGCCTTGCGTTGTCGTGCCTTAGCCTTGCCTCGCCTGACCGTGCCTTGCCTTGCGTTACCCTTTCCTTGCCTTGCCGTGCATTGCCTAGCCGTGCGTTGTCGTGCCTTAGCCTTGTTTCCCCTTGCCGTGCCGTTCCTTCTGTTACCCTTGCCTTGCCTTGCTTTCCCTTGCCTTCCTTGCCTTCCGTTACCCTTTGCTTGCCTTCCGTGCATTGCCTAGCCTTGCGTTGTCGTGCATTAGCCTTGCCTCCCCAAACCGTGCCTTGCCTTGCGTTACCCTTTCCTTGGCTTGCCCTGCATTGCCTAGCCCTGTGTTGTCGTGCCTTAGCCTTGTTTCCCCTTGCCGTGCCGTTCCTTCCGTTACCTTTGCCTTGCCTTGCTTTCCTTGCCTTCCTTGCCTTCCGTTACTCTTTGCTTGCCTTCCGTGCATTGCCTAGCCTTGCGTTGTCGTGCCTTAGCCTTGTTTCCCCTTGCCGTGCCGTGCCTTCGTTACTCTTGCCTTCCCCTGCTTTCCCTTGCCTTCCTTGCCTTCCGTTACGCTTTGCTTGCCTTCCGTGCATTGCCTAGCCTTGCGCTGTCGTGCCTTGCCTTGCCTCAGCCTTGCCTTGCCCTTTTCCTTGGCTGGCGTTACCGTGCTTGTCCTTGCCTTGTTTCACCTTGCCGTGCATTGCTTGCTTTGCCTAGCCCTTGCATTGTCGTGCATTAGCCTTGCGTTGCCTTAGCCTTGCCTCGCCTGACCGTGCCTTGCCTTGCGTTACCCTTTCCTTGCCTGGCCGTGCATTGCTTAGCCTTGCGTTGCCGTGCCTTAGCCTTGTTTCCCCTTGCCGTGCCGTGCCTTTTGTTACACTTGCCTTGCCTTGCTTTGCCTTGCCTTCCTTTCCTTTCGTTACTCTTTCCTTGCCTAGCCGTGCACTGCCTAGCCTTGCGTTGTCGTGCATTACCCTTGCCTCGCCTGACCGTGCCTTGCCTTGCGTTACCCTTTCCTTGCCTTGCCGTGCATTGCCTAGCCGTGCGTTGTCGTGCATCAGCCTTGCCTTGCCTCAGGTGCCTTGCCTTGCGTTACCTTTTCCTTGCCTTGCCGTGCATTGCCTAGCCGTGCGTTGCCGTGCCTTAGCCTTGTTTCCCCTTGCCGTGCCGTTCCTTCCGTTGCCCTTCCCTTGCCTTGCTTTCCCTTGCCTTCCTTGGTTTCCGTAACTCTTTGCTTGCCTTCCGTGCATTGCCTAGCCTTTCGTTGTCGTGCATTAGCCTTGCCTCCCCAAACCGTGCCTTGCCTTGCGTTACCCTTTCCTTGCCTTGCCCTGCATTGCCTAGCCCTGTGTTGTCGTGCCTTAGCCTTGTTTCCCCTTACCGTGCCGTTCCTTTCGTTACCCTTCCCTTCCCCTGCTTTCCTTTGCATTCCTTGCCTTCCGTTACTCTTTGCTTGCCTTCCGTGCATTGCCTAGCCTTGCGTTGTCGTGCCTTAGCCTTGTTTCCCCTTACCGTGCCGTTCCTTCCGTTACCCTTGCCTTCCCCTGCTTTCCCTTGCCTTCCTTGCCTTCCGTTACGCTTTGCTTGCCTTCCGTGCATTGCCTAGCCTTGCGCTGTCGTGCATTAGCCTTGCCTTGCCTCAGAGTGCCTTGCCTTGCGTTACCTTTTCCTTGGCTGGCCGTGCATTGTCTAGCCGTGCGTTGTGGTGCCTTAGCCTTGTTTCACCTTGCCATAGCATTGCTTGCTTTGCCTTGCTTTGCCTTGCATTCCTTGCCTTCCGTTACTCTTTGCTTGCCTTCCGTGCATTGCCTAGCCTTGCGTTGTCGTGCCTTAGCCTTGCCTCGCCTGACAGTGCCTTGCCTTGCGTTACCCTTTCCTTGCCTGGCCGTGCATTGCTTAGTCTTGCGTTGCCGTGCCTTAGCCTTGTTTCCCCTTGCCGTGCCGTGCCTTTTGTTACACTTGCCTTGCCTTGCTTTGCCTTGCCTTCCTTTCCTTTCGTTACTCTTTCCTTGCCTAGCCGTGCACTGCGTAACCTTGCGTTTTCGTGCATTACCCTTGCCTCGCCTGACCGTGCCTTGCCTTGCGTTACCCTTTCCTTGCCTTGCCGTGCATTGCCTAGCCGTGCGTTGTCGTGCATCAGCCTTGCCTTGCCTCAAGGTGCCTTGCCTTGCGTTACCTTTTCCTTGCCTTGCCGTGCATTGCCTAGCCGTGCGTTGCCGTGCCTTAGCCTTGTTTCCCCTTGCCGTGCCGTTCCTTCCGTTGCCCTTCCCTTGCCTTGCTTTCCCTTGCCTTCCTTGGTTTCCGTAACTCTTTGCTTGCCTTCCGTGCATTGCCTAGCCTTTCGTTGTCGTGCATTAGCCTTGCCTCCCCAAACCGTGCCTTGCCTTGCGTTACCCTTTCCTTGCCTTGCCCTGCATTGCCTAGCCCTGTGTTGTCGTGCCTTAGCCTTGTTTCCCCTTACCGTGCCGTTCCTTTCGTTACCCTTGCCTTCCCCTGCTTTCCTTTGCATTCCTTGCCTTCCGTTACTCTTTGCTTGCCTTCGGTGCATTGCCTAGCCTTGCGTTGTCGTGCCTTAGCCTTGTTTCCCCTTGCCGTGCCGTGCCTGTAGTTACACTTGCCTTGCCATGCTTTTCCTTGCCTTCCTTTCCTTCCATTACTCTTTCCTTGCCTAGCCGTGCACTGCCTAGCCTTGCGATGTCGTGCATTAGCTTTGCCTCGCCTGACAGTGCCTTGCCTTGCGTTACCCTTTCCTTGCCTTGCCGTGCATTGCCTAGCCCTGCGTTGCCTTGCCTTAGCCTTGTTTCCCCTTGCCGAGCCGTTCCTTCCGTTACCCTTGCCTTGCCTTGGTTTCCCTTGCCTTCCTTGCCTTCCGTTACTCTTTGCTTGCCTTCCGTGCATTGCCTAGCCTTGCGTTGTCGTGCATTAGCCTTGCCTCGCCTGACCGTGCCTTGCCTTGCGTTACCCTTTCCTTGCCTTGCCGTGCATTGCCTAGCCGTGCGTTGTCGTGCCTTAGCCTTGTCTTGCCTTACCGTGCCTTGCCTTGCGTTACCCTTTCCTTGCCTTGCCGTGCATTGCCTAGCCGTGCGTTGCCGTTCCTTAGCCTTGTTTCCCCTTGCCGTGCCTTGCCTTTTGTTACACTTGCCTTGCCTTGCTTTGCCTTGCCTTCCTTTCCTTCCGTTACTCTTTCCTTGCCTAGCCGTGCACTGCCTAGCCTTGCGTTGTCTTGCATTAGCCTTGCCTCCCCAAACCGTGCCTTGCCTTGCGTTACCATTTCCTTGCCTTGCCCTGCATTGCCTAGCCGTTCGTTGTCGTGCCTTAGCCTTGTTTGCCCTTGCCGTGCTGTTCCTTCCGTTACCCTTGCCTTGCTTTCCCTTGCCTTCCTTGCCTTCCGTTACTCTTTGCTTGCCTTCCGTGCATTGCCTAGCCTTGCGTTGTCGTGTCTTAGCCTTTTTTCACCTTGCCATAGCCTTGCTTGCGTTGCCTTGCTTTGCCTTGCCTTCCTTGCCTTCCGTTACTCTTTGCTTGCCTTCCGTGCATTGCCTAGCCTTGCGTGGTCGTGCCTTAGCCTTTTTTCACCTTGCCATAGCCTTGCTTGCGTTGCCTTGCTTTGCCTTGCATTCCTTGCCTTCCGTTACCCTTTCCTTGCCTTGCTGTGCATTGCCTAGCCTTGGGTTGTCGTGCATTAGCCTTGCCTCCCCAAACCGTGCCTTGCCTTGCGTTACCCTTACCTTGCCTTGCCCTGCTTTGCCTAGCCCTGTGTTGTCGTGCCTTAGCCTTGTTTCCCCTTACCGTGCCGTTCCTTCCGTTACCCTTGCCTTCCCCTGCTTTCCCTTGCATTCCTTGCCTTCCGTTACTCTTTGCTTGCCTTCCGTGCATTACCTAGCCTTGCGTAGTCGTGCCTTAGCCTTGCCTCGCCTGACCGTGCCTTGCCTTGCGTTACCCTTTCCTTGCCTTGCAGTGCATTGCCTAGCCGTTCGTTGTCGTGCCTTAGCCTTGTTTGCCCTTGTCGTGCCTTAGCTTCCGTTACCCTTGCCTTGCTTTCCCTTGCCTTCCTTGCCTTCCGTTACTCTTTTCTTGCCTTCCGTGCATTACCTAGCCTTGCGTTGTCGTGCCTTAGCCTTTTTTCACCTTGCCATAGCCTTGCTTGCGTTGCCTTGCTTTGCCTTGCCTTCCTTTCCTTCCGTTACTCTTTGCTTGCCTTCCGTGCATTGCCTAGCCTTGCGTGGTCGTGCCTTAGCCTTTTTTCACCTTGCCATAGTCTTGCTTGCGTTGCCTTGCTTTGCCTTGCATTCCTTGCCTTCCGTTACTCTTTGCTTGCCTTCCGTGCATTGCCTAGCCTTGGGTTGTCGTGCATTAGCCTTGCCTCCCCAAACCGTGCCTTGCCTTGCGTTACCCTTTCCTTGCCTTGCCCTGCATTGCCTAGCCCTGTGTTGTCGTGCCTTAGCCTTGTTTCCCCTTGCCGTGCCGTTCCTTCCGTTACCTTTGCCTTGCCTTGCTTTCCCTTGCCTTCCTTGCCTTCCGTTACTCTTTGCTTGCCTTCCGTGCATTGCCTAGCCTTGCGTTGTCGTGCCTTAGCCTTGTTTCCCCTTGCCGTGCCGTGCCTGTTGTTACACTTGCCTTGCCGTGCTTTGCCTTGCCTTCCTTGGTTTCCGTTACTCTTTGCTTGCCTTCCGTGCATTGCCTAGGCTTGCGCTGTCGTATATTAGCCTTGCCTTGCCTCACAGTGCCTTGACTTGCGTTACCTTTTCTTTGGCTGGCCGTGCATTGCCTAGCCGTGCGTTGTGGTGCCTTGGCCTTGTTTCACCTTGCCATAGCCTTGCTTGCTTTGCCTTGCTTTGCCTTGCCTTCCTTCCATTCCGTTACTCTTTGCTTGCCTTCCGTGCATTGCCTAGCCTTGCGTTGTCCTGCCTTAGCCTTTTTTCACCTTGCCATAGCCTTGCTTGCGTTGCCTTGCTTTGCGTTGCATTCCTTTCCTTCCGTTACTCTTTCCTTGCCTAGCCGTGCACTGCGTAGCCTTGCGTTGTCGTGCATTACCCTTGCCTCGCCTGACCGTGCCTTGCCTTGCGTTACCCTTTCTTTGCCTTGCCGTGCATTGCCTAGCCGTGCGTTGTCGTGCATTAGCCTTGCCTCGCCTGACCGTGCCTTGCCTTGCGTTACCCTTTCCTTGCCTTGCCGTGCCTTGCCTAGCCGTGCGTTGTCGTGCCTTAGCCTTGTTTCCCCTTGCCGTGCCGTTCCTTCCGTTACCCTTGCCTTGCCTTGCTTTCCCTTGCCTTCCTTGCCTTCCGTTACTCTTTGCTTGCCTTCCATGCATTGCCTAGCCTTGCGTTGTCGTGCATTAGCCTTGCCTTGCCTCACCGTGCCTTGCCTTGCGTTACCCTTTCCTTGGCTGGCCGTGCATTCCCTAGCCGTGCGTTGTGGTGCCTTAGCCTTGTTTCACCTTGCCATAGCATTGCTTGCTTTGCCTTGCTTTGCCTTGCCTTCCTTCCATTCCGTTACTCTTTGCTTGCCTTCCGTGCATTGCCTAGCCTTGCGTTGTCGTGCCTTAGCCTTTTTTCTCCTTGCCATAGCCTTGCTTGCGTTGCCTTGCTTTGCCTTGACTTCCTTGCCTTCCGTTTCTCTTTGCTTGCCTTCCGTGCATTGCCTAGCCTTGCGTTGTCGTGCCTTAGCCTTGCCTCGCCTAACCGTGCCTTGCCTTGCGTTGCCCTTTCCTTGCCTTGCCGTGCATTGCCTAGCCGTGCGTTGTCGTGCATTAGCCTCGCCTTGCCTTACCGTGCCTTGCCTTGCGTTACCCTTTCCTTGCCTGGCCGTGCATTGCTTAGCCTTGCGTTGCCGTGCCTTAGCCTTGTTTCCCCTTGCCGTGCCGTGCCTTTGTTACACTTGCCTTGCCTTGCTTTGCCTTGCCTTCCTTTCCTTCCGTTACTCTTTCCTTTCCTAGCCGTGCACTGCGTAGCCTTGCGTTGTCGTGCATTAGCCTTGCCTCGCCTTACCGTGCCTTGCCTTGCGTTACCCTTTCCTTGCCTTGCCTTGGATTGCCTAGCCCTACGTTGTCGTGCCTTAGCCTTGTTTCCCCTTACCGTGCCGTTCCTTCCGTTACCCTTGCCTTCCCCTGCTTTCCCTTGCCTTCCTTGCCTTCCGTTACTCTTTGCTTGCCTTCCGTGCATTGTCTAGCCTTGCGTTGTCGTGCCTTAGCCTTGCCTCGCCTGACCGTGCCTTGCCTTGCGTTACCCTTTCCTTGCCTTGCCGTGCCTTGCCTAGCCGTGCGTTGTCGTGCCTTAGCCTTGTTTCCCCTTGTCGTGCCTTTCCTTCGGTTACCCTTGCCTTGCCTTGCTTTCCCTTGCCTTCCTTGCCTTCCGTTACTCTTTGCTTGCCTTCCGTGCATTGCCTAGCCTTGCGTTGTCGTGCATTAGCCTTGCCTTGCCTCACCGTGCGTTGTGGTGCCTTAGCCTTGTTTCACCTTGCCATAGCATTGCTTGCTTTGCCTTGCTTTGCCTTGCATTCCTTGCCTTCCGTTACTCTTTGCTTGCCTTCCGTGCATTGCCTAGCCTTGCGTTGTCGTGCATTAGCCTTGCCTTGCCTCACCGTGCCTTGCCTTGCGTTACCCTTTCCTTCCCTGGCCGTGCATTGCCTAGCCTTGCGTTGCCGTGCCTTAGCCTTGTTTCCCCTTGCCGTGCCGTGCCTTTTGTTACACTTGCCTTGCCTTGCTTTGCCTTGCCTTCCTTTCCTTCCGTTACTCTTTCCTTGCCTAGCCGTGCACTGCGTAGCCTTGCGTTTTCGTGCATTACCCTTGCCTCGCCTGACCGTGCCTTGCCTTGCGTTACCCTTTCCTTGCCTTGCCGTGCATTGCCTAGCCGTGCGTTGTCGTGCATCAGCCTTGCCTTGCCTCAAGGTGCCTTGCCTTGCGTTACTTTTTCCTTGCCTTGCCGTGCATTGCCTAGCCGTGCGTTGCCGTGCCTTAGCCTTGTTTCCCCTTGCCGTGCCGTTCCTTCCGTTGCCCTTCCCTTGTCTTGCTTTCCCTTGCCTTCCTTGGTTTCCGTAACTCTTTGCTTGCCTTCCGTGCATTGCCTAGCCTTGCGTGGTCGTGCCTTAGCCTTGCCTCGCCTGACCGTGCCTTGCCTTGCGTTACCCTTACCTTGCCTTGCCCTGCTTTGCCTAGCCCTGTGTTGTCGTGCCTTAGCCTTGTTTCCCCTTACCGTGCCGTTTCTTTCGTTACCCTTGCATTCCCCTGCTTTCCCTTGCATTCCTTGCCTTCCGTCACTCTTTGCTTGCGTTCCGTGCATTGCCTAGCCTTGCGTAGTCGTGCCTTAGCCTTGCCTCGCCTGACCGTGCCTTGCCTTGCGTTACCCTTTCCTTGCCTTGCAGTGCATTGCCTAGCCGTTCGTTGTCGTGCCTTAGCCTTGTTTGCCCTTGCCGTGCTGTTCCTTCCGTTACCCTTGCCTTGCTTTCCCTTGCCTTCCGTGCCTTCCGTTACTCTTTGCTTGCCTTCCGTGCATTGCCTAGCCTTGCGTTGTCGTGCCTTAGCCTTTTTTCACCTTGCCATAGTCTTGCTTGCGTTGCCTTGCTTTGCCTTGCATTCCTTGCCTTCCGTTACTCTTTGCTTGCCTTCCGTGCATTGCCTAGCCTTGGGTTGTCGTGCATTAGCCTTGCCTCCCCAAACCGTGCCTTGCCTTGCGTTACCCTTTCCTTGCCTTGCCCTGCATTGCCTAGCCCTGTGTTGTCGTGCCTTAGCCTTGTTTCCCCTTGCCGTGCCGTTCCTTCCGTTACCCTTGCCTTCCCCTGCTTTCCCTTGCCTTCCTTGCCTTCCGTTACTCTTTGCTTGCCTTTCGTGCATTGCCTAGCCTTGCGTTGTCGTGCCTTAGACTTGCCTCGCCTGACCGTGCCTTGCCTTGCATTACCCTTTCTTTGCCTTGCCGTGCATTGCCTAGCCGTGCGTTGTCGTGCATCAGCCTTGCCTCGCCTGACCGTGCCTTGCCTTGCGTTACCCTTTCCATGCCTTGCCGTGCATTGCCTAGCCCTGCGTTGTCGTGCCTTAGCCTTGTTTCCCCTTGCCGTGCCGTTCCTTCCGTTACCCTTGCCTTGCCTTGCTTTCCCTTGCCTTCCTTGGTTTCCGTTACTCTTTGCTTGCCTTCCGTGCATTGCCTAGCCTTGCGCTGTCGTGCATTAGCCTTGCCTTGCCTGACCGTGCCTTGCCTGGCGTTACCTTTTCCTTGGCTGGCCGTGCATTCCCTAGCCGTGCGTTGTGGTGCCTTAGCCTTGTTTCACCTTGCCATAGCATTGCTTGCTTTGCCTTGCTTTGCCTTGCCTTCCTTCCATTCCGTTACTCTTTGCTTGCCTTCCGTGCATTGCCTAGCCTTGCGTTGTCGTGCCTTAGCCTTTTTTCTCCTTGCCATAGCCTTGCTTGCGTTGCCTTGCTTTGCCTTGACTTCCTTGCCTTCCGTTTCTCTTTGCTTGCCTTCCGTGCATTGCCTAGCCTTGCGTTGTCGTGCCTTAGCCTTCCCTCGCCTGACCGTGCCTTGCCTTGCGTTACCCTTTCCTTGCCTTGCCGTGCATTGCCTAGCCGTGCGTTGTCGTGCATTAGCCTCGCCTTGCCTTACCGTGCCTTGCCTTGCGTTACCCTTTCCTTGCCTGGCCGTGCATTGCTTAGCCTTGCGTTGCCGTGCCTTAGCCTTGTTTCCCCTTGCCGTGCCGTGCCTTTGTTACACTTGCCTTGCCTTGCTTTGCCTTGCCTTCCTTTCCTTCCGTTACTCTTTCCTTTCCTAGCCGTGCACTGCGTAGCCTTGCATTGTCGTGCATTACCCTTGCCTCGCCTGACCGTGCCTTGCCTTGCGTTACCCTTTCCTTGCCTTGCCTTGGATTGCCTAGCCCTACGTTGTCGTTCCTTAGCCTTGTTTCCCCTTACCGTGCCGTTCCTTCCGTTACCCTTTCCCTTGCCTTGCCTTGCTCTTTGCTTTTTCGTGCCTAGCCTTGCGTTGTCGTGCCTTAGCCTTGCCTCGCCTGACCGTTTCCTTGCGTTACCCTTTCTTGCCTGCCGTTGCCTTCCGTGCCTTAGCCTTGTTTCCCCTTGCCGTGCCGTTCCTTCCGTTACCCTTGCCTTGCCTTGCTTTCCCTTGCCTTCCTTGGTTTCCGTTACTCTTTGCTTGCCTTCCGTGCATTGCCTAGCCTTGCGCTGTCGTGCATTAGCCTTGCCTTGCCTCAGAGTGCCTTGCCTTGCGTTACCTTTTCCTTGGCTGGCCGTGCATTGTCTAGCCGTGCGTTGTGGTGCCTTAGCCTTGTTTCACCTTGCCATAGCATTGCTTGCTTTGCCTTGCTTTGCCTTGCATTCCTTGCCTTCCGTTACTCTTTGCTTGCCTTCCGTGCATTGCCTAGCCTTGCGTTGTCGTGCCTTAGCCTTGCCTCGCCTGACAGTGCCTTGCCTTGCGTTACCCTTTCCTTCCCTGGCCGTGCATTGCTTAGTCTTGCGTTGCCGTGCCTTAGCCTTGTTTCCCCTTGCCGTGCCGTGCCTTTTGTTACACTTGCCTTGCCTTGCTTTGCCTTGCCTTCCTTTCCTTCCGTTACTCTTTCCTTGCCTAGCCGTGCACTGCGTAGCCTTGCGTTTTCGTGCATTACCCTTGCCTCGCCTGACCGTGCCTTGCCTTGCGTTACCCTTTCCTTGCCTTGCCGTGCATTGCCTAGCCGTGCGTTGTCGTGCATCAGCCTTGCCTTGCCTCAAGGTGCCTTGCCTGGCGTTACCTTTTCCTTGCCTTGCCGTGCATTGCCTAGCCGTGCGTTGCCGTGCCTTAGCCTTGTTTCCCCTTGCCGTGCCGTTCCTTCCGTTGCCCTTCCCTTGCCTTGCTTTCCCTTGCCTTCCTTGGTTTCCGTAACTCTTTGCTTGCCTTCCGTGCATTGCCTAGCCTTTCGTTGTCGTGCATTAGCCTTGCCTCCCCAAACCGTGCCTTGCCTTGCGTTACCCTTTCCTTGCCTTGCCCTGCATTGCCTAGCCCTGTGTTGTCGTGCCTTAGCCTTGTTTCCCCTTACCGTGCCGTTCCTTTCGTTACCCTTGCCTTCCCCTGCTTTCCTTTGCATTCCTTGCCTTGCGTTACTCTTTGCTTGCCTTCGGTGCATTGCCTAGCCTTGCGTTGTCGTGCCTTAGCCTTGTTTCCCCTTGCCGTGCCGTGCCTGTTGTTACACTTGCCTTGCCATGCTTTTCCTTGCCTTCCTTTCCTTCCATTACTCTTTCCTTGCCTAGCCGTGCACTGCCTAGCCTTGCGATGTCGTGCATTAGCTTTGCCTCGCCTGACAGTGCCTTGCCTTGCGTTACCCTTTCCTTGCCTTGCCGTGCATTGTCTAGCCCTGCGTTGCCTTGCCTTAGCCTTGTTTCCCCTTGCCGAGCCGTTCCTTCCGTTACCCTTGCCTTGCCTTGGTTTCCCTTGCCTTCCTTGCCTTACGTTACTCTTTGCTTGCCTTCCGTGCATTGCCTAGCCTTGCGTTGTCGTGCATTAGCCTTGCCTCGCCTGACCGTGCCTTGCCTTGCGTTACCCTTTCCTTGCCTTGCCGTGCATTGCCTAGCCGTGCGTTGTCGTGCATTAGCGTTGTCTTGCCTTACCGTGCCTTGCCTTGCGTTACCCTTTCCTTGCCTGGCCGTGCATTGCCTAGCCTTGCGTTTTTGTGCCTTAGCCTTGTTTCCCCTTGCCGTGCCTTGCCTTTTGTTACACTTGCCTTGCCTTGCTTTGCCTTGCCTTCCTTTCCTTCCGTTACTCGTTCCTTGCCTAGCCGTGCACTGCCTATCCTTGCGTTGTCGTGCATTAGCCTTGCCTCCCCAAACCGTGCCTTGCCTTGCGTTACCATTTCCTTGCCTTGCCCTGCATTGCCTAGCCGTGCGTTACCGTGCCTTAGCCTTGTTTCCCCTTGCCGTGCCGTTCCTTCCGTTAACCTTGCCTTGCCTTGCATTCCCTTGCCTTCCTTGCGTTCCGTTATTCTTTGCTTGCGTTCCGTGCATTGCCTAGCCTTGCGTTGTCGTGCCTTAGCCTTGCCTCGCCTGACCGTGCCTTGCCTTGCGTTACCCTTACCTTGCCTTGCCCTGCTTTGCCTAGCCCTGTGTTGTCGTGCCTTAGCCTTGTTTCCCCTTACCGTGCCGTTCCTTTCGTTACCCTTGCATTCCCCTGCTTTCCCTTGCATTCCTTGCCTTCCGTTACTCTTTGCTTGCCTTCCGTGCATTGCCTAGCCTTGCGTAGTCGTGCCTTAGCCTTGCCTCGCCTGACCGTGCCTTGCCTTGCGTTACCCTTTCCTTGCCTTGCAGTGCATTGCCTAGCCGTTCGTTGTCGTGCCTTAGCCTTGTTTGCCCTTGCCGTGCTGTTCCTTCCGTTACCCTTGCCTTGCTTTCCCTTGCCTTCCTTGCCTTCCGTTACTCTTTGCTTGCCTTCCGTGCATTGCCTAGACTTGCGTTGTCGTGTCTTAGCCTTTTTTCACCTTGCCATAGCCTTGCTTGCGTTGCCTTGCTTTGCCTTGCCTTGCGTTACCCTTTCCTTGCCTTGCCGTGCATTGCCTAGCCTTGCGTTGTCGTGCCTTAGCCTTTTTTCACCTTGCCATAGTCTTGCTTGCGTTGCCTTGCTTTGCCTTGCCTTGCCTTGCCTTCCGTTACCCTTTCCTTGCCTTCCCGTGCATTGCCTAGCCTTGGGTTGTCGTGCATTAGCCTTGCCTCCCCAAACCGTGCCTTGCCTTGCGTTACCCTTTCCTTGCCTTGCCCTGCATTGCCTAGCCCTGTGTTGTCATGCCTTAGCCTTGTTTCCCCTTACCGTGCCGTTCCTTCCGTTACCCTTGCCTTCCCCTGCTTTCCCTTGCCTTCCTTGCCTTCCGTTACTCTTTGCTTGCCTTCCGTGCATTGCCTAGCCTTGCGTAGTCGTGCCTTAGCCTTGCCTCGCCTGACCGTGCCTTGCCTTGCGTTACCCTTTCCTTGCCTTGCAGTGCATTGCCTAGCCGTTCGTTGTCGTGCCTTAGCCTTGTTTGCCCTTGCCGTGCTGTTCCTTCCGTTACCCTTGCCTTGCTTTCCCTTGCCTTCCTTGCCTTCCGTTACTCTTTGCTTGCCTTCCGTGCATTGCCTAGCCTTGCGTTGTCGTGTCTTAGCCTTTTTTCACCTTGCCATAGCCTTGCTTGCGTTGCCTTGCTTTGCCTTGCCTTCCTTTCCTTCCGTTACTCTTTGCTTGCCTTCCGTGCATTGCCTAGCCTTGCGTGGTCGTGCCTTAGCCTTTTTTCACCTTGCCATAGTCTTGCTTGCGTTGCCTTGCTTTGCCTTGCATTCCTTGCCTTCCGTTACTCTTTGCTTGCCTTCCGTGCATTGCCTAGCCTTGGGTTGTCGTGCATTAGCCTTGCCTCCCCAAACCGTGCCTTGCCTTGCGTTACCCTTTCCTTGCCTTGCCCTGCATTGCCTAGCCCTGTGTTGTCGTGCCTTAGCCTTGTTTCCCCTTGCCGTGCCGTTCCTTCCGTTACCTTTGCCTTGCCTTGCTTTCCCTTGCCTTCCTTGCCTTCCGTTACTCTTTGCTTGCCTTCCGTGCATTGCCTAGCCTTGCGTTGTCGTGCCTTAGCCTTGTTTCCGCTTGCCGTGCCGTGCCTTTGTTACACTTGCCTTGCCTTGCTTTGCCTTGCCTTCCTTTCCTTCCGTTACTCTTTCCTTTCCTAGCCGTGCACTGCGTAGCCTTGCATTGTCGTGCATTACCCTTGCCTCGCCTGACCGTGCCTTGCCTTCCGTTACCCTTTCCTTGCCTTGCCTTGGATTGCCTAGCCCTACGTTGTCGTGCCTTAGCCTTGTTTCCCCTTACCGTGCCGTTCCTTCCGTTACCCTTGCCTTCCCCTGCTTTCCCTTGCCTTCCTTGCCTTCCGTTACTCTTTGCTTGCCTTCCGTGCATTGCCTAGCCTTGCGTTGTCGTGCCTTAGCCTTGCCTCGCCTGACCGTGCCTTGCCTTGCGTTACCCTTTCCTTGCCTTGCCGTGCATTGCCTAGCCGTGCGTTGGCGTGCCTTAGCCTTGTTTCCCCTTGCCGTGCCTTTCCTTCCGTTACCCTTGCCTTGCCTTGCTTTCCCTTGCCTTCCTTGCCTTCCGTTACTCTTTGCTTGCCTTCCGTGCATTGCCTAGCCTTGCGCTGTCGTGCATTAGCCTTGCCTTGCCTCAGAGTGCCTTGCCTTGCGTTACCTTTTCCTTGGCTGGCCGTGCATTGTCTAGCCGTGCGTTGTGGTGCCTTAGCCTTGTTTCACCTTGCCATAGCATTGCTTGCTTTGCCGTGCTTTGCCTTGCATTCCTTGCCTTCCGTTACTCTTTGCTTGCCATCCGTGCATTGCCTAGCCTTGCGTTGTCGTGCCTTAGCCTTGCCTCGCCTGACAGTGCCTTGCCTTGCGTTACCCTTTCCTTGCCTGGCCGTGCATTGCTTAGTCTTGCGTTGCCGTGCCTTAGCCTTGTTTCCCCTTGCCGTGCCGTGCCTTTTGTTACACTTGCCTTGCCTTGCTTTGCCTTGCCTTCCTTTCCTTCCGTTACTCTTTCCTTGCCTAGCCGTGCACTGCGTAGCCTTGCGTTTTCGTGCATTACCCTTGCCTCGCCTGACCGTGCCTTGCCTTGCGTTACCCTTTCCTTGCCTTGCCGTGCATTGCCTAGCCGTGCGTTGTCGTGCATCAGCCTTGCCTTGCCTCAAGGTGCCTTGCCTTGCGTTACCTTCTCCTTGCCTTGCCGTGCATTGCCTAGCCGTGCGTTGCCGTGCCTTAGCCTTGTTTCCCCTTGCCGTGCCGTTCCTTCCGTTACCCTTGCCTTGCCTTGCTTTCCCTTGCCTTCCTTGGTTTCCGTTACTCTTTGCTTGCCTTCCGTGCATTGCCTAGCCTTGCGCTGTCGTGCATTAGCCTTGCCTTGCCTCAGAGTGCCTTGCCTTGCGTTACATTTTCCTTGGCTGGCCGTGCATTGTCTAGCCGTGCGTTGTGGTGCCTTAGCCTTGTTTCACCTTGCCATAGACTTGCTTGCTTTGCCTTGCTTTGCCTTGCATTCCTTGCCTTCCGTTACTCTTTGCTTGCCTTCCGTGCATTGCCTAGCCTTGCGTTGTCGTGCCTTAGCCTTGCCTCGCCTGACAGTGCCTTGCCTTGCGTTACCCTTTCCTTGCCTGGCCGTGCATTGCTTAGTCTTGCGTTGCCGTGCCTTAGCCTTGTTTCCCCTTGCCGTGCCGTGCCTTTGGTTACATTTGCCTTGCCTTGCTTTGCCTTTCCTTCCTTTCCTTCCGTTACTCTTTCCTTGCCTTGCCGTGCATTTCGTAGCCTTGTGTTCTCGTGCATTAGACTTGCCTCGCCTGACCGTGCTATGCCTTGTGTTACCCTTTCCTTGCCTTGCCGTGCATTGCCTAGCCCTTCGTTACCGTGCCTTAGCCTTGTTTCCCCTTGCCGAGCCGTTCCTTCCGTTACCCTTCCCTTCCCCTGCTTTCCCTTGCCTTCCTTGCCTTCCGTTACTCTTTGCTTGCCTTCCGTGCATTGCCTAGCCTTGCGTTGTCGTGCCTTAGCCTTGCCTCGCCTCACCGTGCCTTGCCTTGCGTTACCCTTTCCTTGCCTTGCCGTGCATTGCCTAGCCGTGCGTTGTCGTGCATCAGCCTTGCCTTGCCTCAAGGTGCCTTGCCTTGCGTTACCTTCTCCTTGCCTTGCCGTGCATTGCCTAGCCGTGCGTTGCCGTGCCTTAGCCTTGTTTCCCCTTGCCGTGCCGTTCCTTCCGTTACCCTTGCCTTGCCTTGCTTTCCCTTGCCTTCCTTGGTTTCCGTTACTCTTTGCTTGCCTTCCGTGCATTGCCTAGCCTTGCGTTGTCGTGCCTTAGCCTTGCCTCGCCTGACAGTGCCTTGCCTTGCGTTACCCTTTCCTTGCCTGGCCGTGCATTGCTTAGTCTTGCGTTGCCGTGCCTTAGCCTTGTTTCCCCTTGCCGTGCCGTGCCTTTTGTTACACTTGCCTTGCCTTGCTTTCCCTTGCCTTCCTTTCCTTCCGTTACTCTTTCCTTGCCTAGCCGTGCACTGCCTAGCCTTGCGTTGTCGTGCATTACCCTTGCCTCGCCTGACCGTGCCTTGCCTTGCGTTACCCTTTCCTTGCCTTGCCGTGCATTGCCTAGCCCTTCGTTACCGTGCCTTAGCCTTGTTTCCCCTTGCCGAGCCGTTCCTTCCGTTACCCTTCCCTTCCCCTGCTTTCCCTTGCCTTCCTTGCCTTCCGTTACTCTTTGCTTGCCTTCAGTGCATTGCCTAGCCTTGCGTTGTCGTGCCTTAGCCTTGCCTCGCCTCACCGTGCCTTGCCTTGCGTTACCCTTTCCTTGCCTGGCCGTGCATTGCCTAGCCGTGCATTGTCGTGCATTAGCCTTGCCTTGCCTCACCGTGCCTTGCCTTGCGTTACCCTTTCCTTGCCTTGCCGTGCATTGCCTAGCCGTGCGTTGCCGTGCCTTAGCCTTGTTTCCCCTTGTCGTGCCGTTCCTTCCGTTACCCTTGCCTTGCCTTGCTTTCCCTTGCCTTCCTTGCCTTCCGTTACTCTTTGCTTGCCTTCCGTGCATTGCCTAGCCTTGCGTTGTCGTGCATTAGCCTTGCCTCCCCAAACCGTGCCTTGCCTTGCGTTACCCTTTCCTTGCCTTGCCCTGCATTGCCTAGCCCTGTGTTGTCGTGCCTTAGCCTTGTTTCCCCTTACCGTGCCGTTCCTTCCGTTACCCTTGCCTTCCCCTGCTTTCCTTGCTTTCCCTTGCCTTCCTTGCCTTCCGTTACTCTTTGCTTGCCTTCCGTGCATTGCCTAGCCGTGCGTTGTCGTGCCTTAGCCTTGCGTCGCCTGACCGTGCCTTGCCTTGCGTTACCCTTACCTTGCCTTGCCCTGCTTTGCCTAGCCCTGTGTTGTCGTGCCTTAGCCTTGTTTCCCCTTACCGTGCCGTTCCTTTCGTTACCCTTGCATTCCCCTGCTTTCCCTTGCATTCCTTGCCTTCCGTTACTCTTTGCTTGCCTTCCGTGCATTGCCTAGCCTTGCGTTGTCGTGTCTTAGCCTTTTTTCACCTTGCCATAGCCTTGCTTGCGTTGCCTTGCTTTGCCTTGCCTTCCTTGCCTTCCGGTACTCTTTGCTTGCCTTCCGTGCATTGCCTAGCCTTGCGTGGTCGTGCCTTAGCCTTTTTTCACCTTGCCATAGCCTTGCTTGCGTTGCCTTGCTTTGCCTTGCATTCCTTGCCTTCCGTTACTCTTTGCTTGCCTTCCGTGCTTTGCCTAGCCTTGGGTTGTCGTGCATTAGCCTTGCCTCCCCAAACCGTGCCTTGCCTTGCGTTACCCTTTCCTTGCCTTGCCCTGCATTGCCTAGCCCTGTGTTGTCGTGCCTTAGCCTTGTTTCCCCTTGCCGTGCCGTTCCTTCCGTTACCTTTGCCTTGCCTTGCTTTCCCTTGCCTTCCTTGCCTTCCGTTACTCTTTGCTTGCCTTCCGTGCATTGCCTAGCCTTGCGTTGTCGTGCCTTAGCCTTGTTTCCCCTTGCCGTGCCGTGCCTGTTGTTACACTTGCCTTGCCGTGCTTTCCCTTGCCTTCCTTACCTTCCGTTACTCTTTCCTTGCGTAGCCGTGCACTGCCTAGCCTTGCGATTTCGTGCATTAGCTTTGCCTCGCCTGACAGTGCCTTGCCTTGCGTTACCCTTTCCTTGCCTTGCCGTGCATTGCCTTGCCCTGCGTTGCCGTGCCTTACCCTTGTTTCCCCTTGCCGAGCCGTTCCTTCCGTTACTCTTGCCTTGCCTTGGTTTCCCTTGCCTTCCTTGCCTTCCGTTACTCTTTGCTTGCCTTCCGTGCATTGCCTAGCCTTGCGTTGTCGTGACTTAGCCTTGCCTCGCCTAACCGTGCCTTGCCTTGCGTTACCCTTTCCTTGCCTTGCCGTGCATTGCCTAGCCGTGCGTTGTCGTGCCTTAGCCTCGCCTTGCCTTACCGTGCCTTGCCTTGCGTTACCCTTTCCTTGCCTGGCCGTGCATTGCTTAGCCTTGCGTTGCCGTGCTTTAGCCTTGTTTCCCCTTGCCGTGACGTGCCTTTGTTACACTTGCCTTGCCTTGCTTTGCCTTGCCTTCCTTTCCTTCCGTTACTTTTCCTTGCCTAGGCGTGCACTGCGTAGCCTTGCGTTGTCGTGCATTACCCTTGCCTCGCCTGACCGTGCCTTGCCTTGCGTTACCCTTTCCTTACCTTGCCGTGGATTGCCTAGCCCTGCGTTGTCGTGCCTTAGCCTTGTTTCCCCTTACCGTGCCGTTCCTTCCGTTACCCTTGCCTTCCCCTGCTTTCCCTTGCCTTCCTTGCCTTCCGTTACTCTTTGCTTGCCTTCCGTGCATTGCCTAGCCTTGCGTTGTCGTGCCTTAGCCTTGTTTCCCCTTGCCGTGCCGTGCCTGTTGTTACACTTGCCTTGCCATGCTTTTCCTTGCCTTCCTTTCCTTCCATTACTCTTTCCTTGCCTAGCCGTGGACTGCTTAGCCTTGCGATGTCGTGCATTAGCTTTGCCTCGCCTGACAGTGCCTTGCCTTGCGTTACCCTTTCCTTACCTTGCCGTGGATTGCCTAGCCCTGCGTTGTCGTGCCTTAGCCTTGTTTCCCCTTACCGTGCCGTTCCTTCCGTTACCCTTCCCTTCCCCTGCTTTCCCTTGCCTTCCTTGCCTTCCGTTACTCTTTGCTTGCCTTCCGTGCATTGCCTAGCCTTGCGTTGTCGTGCCTTAGCCTTGCCTCGCCTCACCGTGCCTTGCCTTGCGTTACCCTTTCCTTGCCTTGCCGTGCATTGCCTAGCCGTGCGTTGTCGTGCATCAGCCTTGCCTTGCCTCACCGTGCCTTGCCTTGCGTTACCCTTTCCTTGCCTTGCCGTGCATTGCCTAGCCGTGCGTTGTCGTGTCTTAGCCTTGTTTCCCCTTGTCGTGCCGTTCCTTCGGTTACCCTTGCCTTGCCTTGCTTTCCCTTGCCTTCCTTGCCTTCCGTTACTCTTTGCTTGCCTTCCGTGCATTGCCTAGCCTTGCGTTGTCGTGCATTAGCCTTGCCTCCCCAAACCGTGCCTTGCCTTGCGTTACCCTTTCCTTGCCTTGCCCTGCATTGCCTAGCCCTGTGTTGTCGTGCCTTAGCCTTGTATCCACTTGCCGTGACGTGCCTTTGTTACACTTGCCTTGCCTTGCTTTGCCTTGCCTTCCTTTCCTTCCGTTACTCTTTCCTTGCCTAGCCGTGCACTGCGTAGCCTTGCGTTGTCGTGCATTACCCTTGCCTCGCCTGACCGTGCCTTGCCTTGCGTTACCCTTTCCTTACCTTGCCGTGGATTGCCTAGCCCTGCGTTGTCGTGCCTTAGCCTTGTTTCCCCTTACCGTGCCGTTCCTTCCGTTACACTTCCCTTCCCCTGCTTTCCCTTGCCTTCCTTGCCTTCCGTTACTCTTTGCTTGCCTTCCGTGCATTGCCTAGCATTGCGCTGTCGTGCCTTAGCCTTGCCTCGCCTGACCGTGCCTTGCCTTGCGTTACCCTTTCCTTGCCTTGCCCTGCATTGCCTAGCCTTGCGTTGCCGTGCCTTAGCCTTGTTTCCCCTTGCCGTGCCGTGCCTTTTGTTACACTTGCCTTGCGTTGCTTTCCCTTGCCTTCCTTGCCTTCCGTTACTCTTTGCTTGCCTTCCGTGCATTGCCTAGCCTTGCGTTGTCGTGCCTTAGCCTTGCCTCGCCTCACCGTGCCTTGCCTTGCGTTACCCTTTCCTTGCCTTGCCGTGCATTGCCTAGCCGTGCGTTGTCGTGCCTCAGCCTTGCCTTGCCTGACCGTGCCTTCCCTTGCTTTACCCTTTCCTTACCTTGCCGTGCATTGCCTAGCCGTGCGTTGCCGTGCCTTAGCCTTGTTTCCCCTTGTCGTGCCGTTCCTTCCGTTACCCTTGCCTTGCCTTGATTTCCCTTGCCTTCCTTGCCTTCCGTTACCCTTTGCTTGCCTTCCGTGCATTGCCTAGCCTTGCGTTGTCGTGCATTAGCCTTGCCTCCCCAAACCGTGCCTTGCCTTGCGCTACCCTTTCCTTGCCTTGCCCTGCATTGCCTAGAACTGTGTTGTCGTGCCTTAGCCTTGTTTCCCCTTACCGTGCCGTTGCTTTCGTTACCCTTCCCTTCCCCTGCTTTCCTTCGCATTCCTTGACTTCCGTTACTCTTTGCTTGCCTTCCGTGCATTGCCTAGCCTTGCGTTGTCGTGCCTTAGCCTTGTTTCCCCTTGCCGTGCCGTGCCTTCCGTTACCCTTGCCTTGCCTTGCTTTTCCTTGCCTTCCTTTCCTTCCATTACCCTTTCCTTGCCTAGCCGTGCACTGCCTAGCCTTGCGATGTCGTGCATTAGCTTTACCTCGCCTGACAGTGCCTTGCCTTGCGTTACCCTTTCCTTACCTTGCCGTGGATTGCCTAGCCCTGCGTTGTCGTGCCTTAGCCTTGTTTCCCCTTACCGTGCCGTTCCTTCCGTTACCCTTGCCTTCCCCTGCTTTCCCTTGCCTTCCTTGCCTTCCGTTACTCTTTGCTTGCCTTTCGTGCATTGTCTAGCCTTGCGTTGTCGTGCCTTAGCCTTGCCTTGCCTGACCGTGCCTTGCCTTACGTTACCCTTTCCTTGCCTTCCCGTGCATTGCCTAGCCGTTCGTTGTCGTGCATCAGCCTTGCCTTGCCTCAAGGTGCCTTGCCTTGCGTTACCTTCTCCTTGCCTTGCCGTGCATTGCCTAGCCGTGCGTTGCCGTGCCTTAGCCTTGTTTCCCCTTGCCGTGCCGTTCCTTCCGTTACCCTTGCCTTGCCTTGCTTTCCCTTGCCTTCCTTGGTTTCCGTTACTCTTTGCTTGCCTTCCGTGCATTGCCTAGCCTTGCGCTGTCGTGCATTAGCTTTGCCTTGCCTCAGAGTGCCTTGCCTTGCGTTACCTTTTCCTTGGCTGGCCGTGCATTGTCTAGCCGTGCGTTGTGGTGCCTTAGCCTTGTTTCACCTTGCCATAGCCTTGCTTGCTTTGCCTTGCTTTCCCTTGCCTTCCTTGCCTTCCGTTACCCTTTGCTTGCCTTCCGTGCATTGCCTAGCCTTGCGTTGTCGTGCATTAGCCTTGCCTCCCCAAACCGTGCCTTGCCTTGCGTTACCCTTTCCTTGCCTTGCCCTGCATTGCCTAGCCCTGTGTTGTCGTGCCTTAGCCTTGTTTCCCCTTACCGTGCCGTTCCTTTCGTTACCCTTGCCTTCCCCTGCTTTCCTTTGCATTCCTTGCCTTCCGTTACTCTTTGCTTGCCTTCCGTGCATTGCCTAGCCGTGCGTTGTCGTGCATTAGCCTCGCCTTGCCTTACCGTGCCTTGCCTTGCGTTACCCTTTCCTTGCCTGGCCGTGCATTGCTTAGCCTTGCGTTGCCGTGCCTTAGCCTTGTTTCCCCTTGCCGTGCCGTGCCTTTGTTACACTTGCCTTGCCTTGCTTTGCCTTGCCTTCCTTTCCTTCCGTTACTCTTTCCTTGCCTAGCCGTGCACTGCGTAGCCTTGCGTTGTCGTGCATTACCCTTGCCTCGCCTGACCGTGCCTTGCCTTGCGTTACCCTTTCCTTACCTTGCCGTGGATTGCCTAGCCCTGCGTTGTCGTGCCTTAGCCTTGTTTCCCCTTACCGTGCCGTTCCTTCCGTTACCCTTGCCTTCCCCTGCTTTCCCTTGCCTTCCTTGCCTTCCGTTACTCTTTGCTTGCCTTTCGTGCATTGTCTAGCCTTGCGTTGTCGTGCCTTAGCCTTGCCTTGCCTGACCGTGCCTTGCCTTGCGTTACCCTTTCCTTGCCTTGCCGTGCATTGCCTAGCCGTGCGTTGTCGTGCATCAGCCTTGCGTTGCCTCAAGGTGCCTTGCCTTGCGTTACCTTCTCCTTGCCTTGCCGTGCATTGCCTAGCCGTGCGTTGCCGTGCCTTAGCCTTGTTTCCCCTTGCCGTGCCGTTCCTTCCGTTACCCTTGCCTTGCCGTGCTTTCCCTTGCCTTCCTTGGTTTCCTTTACTCTTTGCTTGCCGTCCGTGCACTGCCTAGCATTGCGTTGTCGTGCCTTAGCCTTGCCTCGCCTGACAGTGCCTTCCCTTGCGTTACCCTTTCCTTGCCTGGCCGTGCATTGCTTAGTCTTGCGTTGCCGTGCCTTACCCTTGTTTCCCCTTGCCGTGCCGTGCCTTTTGTTACACTTGCCTTGCCTTGCTTTCCCTTGCCTTCCTTGCCTTCCGTTACTCTTTGCTTGCCTTCCGTTCATTGCCTAGCCGTGCGTTGTCGTGCATTTGCCTTGCCTTGCCTGACCGTGCCTTGCCTTGCGTTACCCTTTCCTTGCCTTGCCGTGCATTGCCTAGCCGTGCGTTGTCGTGCATTAGCCTTGTCTTGCCTTACCGTGTCTTGCCTTGCGTTACCCTTTCCTTGCCTGGCCGTGCATTGCCTAGCCGTGCGTTCCCGTTCCTTAGCCTTTTTTCCCCTTGCCGTGCCTTGCCTTTTGTTACACTTGCCTTGCCTTGCTTTGCCTTGCCTTCCTTTCCTTCCGTTACTCTTTCCTTGCCTAGCCGTGCACTGCCTATCCTTCCGTTGTCGTGCATTAGCCTTGCCTCCCCAAACCGTGCCTTGCATTGCTTTACCATTTCCTTGCCTTGCCCTGCATTGCCTAGCCGTGCGTTACCGTGCCTTAGCCTTGTTTCCCCTTGCCGTGCCGTTCCTTCCGTTAACCTTGCCTTGCCTTGCATTCCCTTGCCTTCCTTGCGTTCCGTTACTCTTTGCTTGCCTTCCGTGCATTGCCTAGCCTTGCGTTGTCGTGCATTAGCCTCGCCTTGCCTTACCGTGCCTTGCCTTGCGTTACCCTTTCCTTGCCTGGCCGTGCATTGCTTAGCCTTGCATTGCCGTGCCTTAGCCTTGTATCCACGTGCCGTGACGTGCCTTTGTTACACTTGCCTTGCCATGCTTTCCTTTGCATTCCTTGCCTTCCGTTACTCTTTGCTTGCCTTCCGTGCATTGCCTAGCCTTGCGTTGTCGTGCATTAGCCTTGCCTCCCCAAACCGTACCTTGCCTTGCGTTACCCTTTCCTTGCCTTGCCCTGCATTGCCTAGCCCTGTGTTGTCGTGCCTTAGCCTTGTTTGCCCTTGCCGTGCCGTGCTTTCCCTTGCCTTCCTTGCGTTCCGTTATTCTTTGCTTGCCTTCCGTGCATTGCCTAGCCTTGCGTTGTCGTGCCTTAGCCTTGCCTCGCCTGACCGTGCCTTGCCTTGCGTTACCCTTACCTTGCCTTGAAGTGCATTGCCTAGCCGTTCGTTGTCGTGCCTTAGCCTTGTTTGCCCTTGCCGTGCCGTTCCTTCCGTTACCCTTGCCTTGCTTTCCCTTGCCTTCCTTGCCTTCCGTTACTCTTTGCTTGCCTTCCGTGCATTGCCTAGCCTTGCGTGGTCGTGCCTTAGCCTTTTTTCACCTTGCCATAGCCTTGCTTGCGTTGCCTTGCTGTACCTTGCATTCCTTGCCTTCCGTTACTCTTAGCTTGCCTTCCGTGCATTGCCTAGCCTTGCGTTGTCGTGCATTAGCCTTGCCTCCCCAAACCGTACCTTGCCTTGCGTTACCCTTTCCTTGCCTTGCCCTGCATTGCCTAGCCCTGTGTTGTCGTGCCTTAGCCTTGTTTCCCCTTGCCGTGCCGTTCCTTCCGTTACCCTTGCCTTCCCCTGCTTTCCCTTGCCTTCCTTGCCTTCCGTTACTCTTTGCTTGCCTTCCGTGCATTGCCTAGCCTTGCGTTGTCGTGCCTTAGCCTTCCCTCGCCTGACCGTGCCTTGCCTTGCGTTACCCTTTCCTTGCCTTGCCGTGCATTGCCTAGCCCTGCGTTGTCGTGCATTAGCCTCGCCTTGCCTTACCGTGCCTTGCCTTGCGTTACCCTTTCTTTGCCTGGCCGTTCATTGCTTAGCCTTGCGTTGCCGTGTCTTAGCCTTGTTTCCCCTTGCCGTGCCGTGCCTTTTGTTACACTTGCCTTGCCTTGTTTGCCTTGCCTTTATTTCCTTCCGTTACTCTTTCCTTGCCTAGCCGTGCACTGCGTAGCCTTTCGTTGTCGTGCATTACCCTTGCCTCGCCTGACCGTGCCTTGCCTTGCGTTACCCTTTCCTTGCCTTGCCGTGCATTGCCTAGCCTTGCGTTGTCGTGCCTTAGCCTTGTTTCACCTTACCGTGCCGTTCCTTCCGTTACCCTTGCCTTCCCTTGCTTTCCCTTGCCTTCCTTGACTTCCGTTACTCTTTGCTTGCCTTCCGTGCATTGCCTAGCCTTGCGTTGTCGTGCCTTAGCCTTGCCTCGCCTGACCGTGCCTTGCCTTGCGTTACCCTTTCCTTGCCTTGCCGTGCATTGCCTAGCGGTGCGTTGTCATGCATCAGCCTTGCCTTGACTCACCGTGCCTTGCCTTCCGTTACCCTTTCCTTGCCTTGCCGTGCATTGCCTAGCCCTGCGTTGCCGTGCCTTAGCCTTGTTTCCCCTTGCCGTGCCGTTCCTTCCGTTACCCTTGCCTTGCCTTGCTTTCCCTTGCCTTCCTTGCCTTCCGTTACTCTTTGCTTGCCTTCCGTGCATTGCCTAGCCTTGCGTTGTCGTGCATTAGCCTTGCCTCCCCAAACCGTGCCTTGCCTTGCGTTACCCTTTCCTTGCCTTGCCATGCATTGCCTAGAACTGTGTTGTCGTGCCTTAGCCTTGTTTCCCCTTACCGTGCCGTTCCTTTCGTTACCCTTGCCTTCCCCTGATTTCCTTTGCATTCCTTGCCTTCCGTTACTCTTTGCTTGCCTTCCGTGCATTGCGTAGCCTTGCGTTGTCGTGCCTTAGCCTTGTTTCCCCTTGCCGTGCCTTACCTTTTGTTACACTTGCCGTGCCTTGCTTTGCCTTGCCTTCCTTTCCTTCCGTTACTCTTTCCTTGCCTAGCCGTGCACTGCCTAGCCTTGCGTTGTCGTGCATTAGCCTTGCCTCCCCAAACCGTGCCTTGACTTGCGTTACCATTTCCTTGCCTTGCCCTGCATTGCCTAGCCGTGCGTTACCGTGCCTTAGCCTTGTTTCCCCTTACCGTGCCGTTCCTTCCGTTAACCTTGCCTTGCCTTGCTTTCCCTTGCCTTCCTTGCGTTCCGTTACTCTTTGCTTGCCTTCCGAGCATTGCCTAGCCTTGCGTTGTCGTGCCTTAGCCTTGCCTCGCCTAACCGTGCCTTGCCTTGCGTTACCCTTTCCTTGCATTGCCATGCATTGCCTAGCCGTGCGTTGTCGTGCATTAGCCTCGCCTTGCATTACTGTGCCTTGCCTTGCGTTACCCTTTCCTTGCCTGGCCGTGCATTGCTTGGCCTTGCGTTGCCGTGCCTTAGCCTTGTTTCCCCTTGCCGTGCCGTGCCTTTTGTTACACTTGCCTTGCCTTGCTTTGCCTTGCCTTCCTTTCCTTCCGTTACTCTTTCCTTGCCTAGCCGTGCACTGCGTAGGCTTGCGTTGTCGTGCATTACCCTTGCCTCGCCTGACCGTGCCTTGCCTTGCATTACCCTTTCCTTGCCTTGCCGTGCATTGCCTAGCCCTGCGTTGTCGTGCTTTAGCTTTGTTTCCCCTTACCGTGCCGTTCCTTCCGTTACCCTTGCCTTCCCCTCCTTTCCCTTGCCTTCCTTCCCTTCCGTTACTCTTTGCTTGCCTTCCGTGCATTGCCTAGCCTTGCGTTGTCGTGCCTTAGCCTTGCCTCGCCTCACCGTGCCTTGCCTTGCGTTACCCTTTCCTTGCCTTGCCGTGCATTGCCTAGCCGTGCGTTGCCGTGCCTTAGCCTTGTTTCCCCTTGCCGTGCCGTTCCTTCTGTTACCCTTGCCTTGCCTTGCTTTCCCTTGCCTTCCTTGCCTTCCGTTACTCTTTGCTTGCCTTCCGTGCATTGCCTAGCCGTGCGTTGCCGTGCCTTAGCCTTGTTTCCCCTTGCCGTGCCGTTCCTTCCGTTACCCTTGCCTTCCCCTGCTTTCCCTTGCCTTCCTTGCCTTTCGTTACTCTTTGCTTGCCTTTCGTGCATTGCCTAGCCTTGCGTTGTCGTGCCTTAGCCTTTTTTCACCTTGCCATAGCCTTGCTTGCGTTGCCTTGCTTTACCTTGCATTCCTTGCCTTCCGTTACTCTTTGCTTGCCTTCCGTGCATTGCCTAGCCTTGCGTTGTCGTGCATTAGCCTTGCCTCCCCAAACCGTGCCTTGCCTTGCGTTACCCTTTCCTTGCCTTGCCCTGCATTGCCTAGCCCTGCGTTGTCGTGCCTTAGCCTTGTTTCCCCTTACCGTGCCGTTCCTTCCGTTACCCTTGCCTTCCCCTGCTTTCCCTTGCCTTCCTTGCCTTCCGTTACTCTTTGCTTGCCTTCCGTGCATTGCCTAGCCTTGCGTTGTCGTGCCTTAGCCTTGCCTCGCCTCACCGTGCCTTGCCTTGCGTTACCCTTTCCTTGCCTTGCCGTGCATTGCCTAGCCGTGCGTTGTCATGCATCAGCCTTGCCTTGCCTCACCGTGCCTTGCCTTCCGTTACCCTTTCCTTGCCTTGCCGTGCATTGCCTAGCCCTGCGTTGCCGTGCCTTAGCCTTGTTTCCCCTTGCCGTGCCGTTCCTTCCGTTACCCTTGCCTTGCCTTGCTTTCCCTTGCCTTCCTTGCCTTCCGTTACTCTTTGCTTGCCTTCCGTGCATTGCCTAGCCTTGCGTTGTCGTGCATTAGCCTTGCCTCCCCAAACCGTGCCTTGCCTTGCGTTACCCTTTCCTTGCCTTGCCCTGCATTGCCTAGAACTGTGTTGTCGTGCCTTAGCCTTGTTTCCCCTTACCGTGCCGTTCCTTTCGTTACCCTTGCCTTCCCCTGCTTTCCTTTGCATTCCTTGCCTTCCGTTACTCTTTGCTTGCCTTCCGTGCATTGCGTAGCCTTGCGTTGTCGTGCCTTAGCCTTGTTTCCCCTTGCCGTGCCTTACCTTTTGTTACACTTGCCTTGCCTTGCTTTGCCTTGCCTTCCTTTCCTTCCGTTACTCTTTCCTTGCCTAGCCGTGCACTGCCTAGCCTTGCGTTGTCGTGCATTAGCCTTGCCTCCCCAAACCGTGCCTTGACTTGCGTTACCATTTCCTTGCCTTGCCCTGCATTGCCTAGCCGTGCGTTACCGTGCCTTAGCCTTGTTTCCCCTTGCCGTGCCGTTCCTTCCGTTAACCTTGCCTTGCCTTGCTTTCCCTTGCCTTCCTTGCGTTCCGTTACTCTTTGCTTGCCTTCCGAGCATTGCCTAGCCTTGCGTTGTCGTGCCTTAGCCTTGCCTCGCCTAACCGTGCCTTGCCTTGCGTTACCCTTTCCTTGCATTGCCATGCATTGCCTAGGCGTGCAATGTCGTGCATTAGCCTCGCCTTGCATTACTGTGCCTTGCCCTGCGTTACCCTTTCCTTGCCTGGCCGTGCATTGCTTAGCCTTGCTTTGCCGTGCCTTAGCCTTGTTTCCCCTTGCCGTGCCGTGCCTTTTGTTACACTTGCCTTGCCTTGCTTTGCTTTCCCTTCCTTGCCTTCCGTTACTCTTTGCTTGCCTTCCGTGCATTGCCTAGCCTTGCGTTGTCGTGCCTTAGCCTTGCCTCGCCTGACCGTGCTTTGCCTTGCATTACCCTTTCCTTGCCTTGCCGTGCCTTGCCTAGCCGTGCATTGTCGTGCCTTAGCCTTGTTTCCCCTTGCCGTACCGTTCCTTCCGTTACCCTTGCCTTGCCTTGCTTTCCCTTGCCTTCCTTGCCTTCCGTTACTCTTTGCTTGCCTAGCCGTGCGTTGTCGTGCCTTAGCCTTGTTTTCCCTTACCGTGCCGTTCCTTCCGTTACCCTTGCCTTCCCCTCCTTTCCCTTGCCTTCCTTGCCTTCCGTGCATTGCCTAGCCCTGCGTTGTCGTGCCTTAGCCTTGCCTCGCCTCACCGTGCCTTGCCTTGCGTTACCCTTTCCTTGCCTTGCCGTGCATTGCCAGGCCGTGCGTTGTCGTGCATCCCCCTTGCCTTGCCTCACCGTGCCTTGCCTTGCGTTACCCTTTCCTTGCCTTGCCGTGCATTGCCTAGCCGTGCGTTGCGGTGCCTTAGCCTTGTTTCCCCTTGCCGTGCCGTTCCTTCCGTTACCCTTGCCTTGTCTTGCTTTCCCTTGCCTTCCTTGCCTTCCGTTACTCTTTGCTTGCCTTCCGTTCATTGCCTAGCCTTGCGTTGTCGTGCATTAGCCTTGCCTCCCCAAATCGTGCCTTGCCTTGCGTTACCCTTTCCTTGCCTTGCCCTGCATTGCCTCGCCCTGTGTTGTCGTGCCTTAGCGTTGTTTCCCCTTACCGTGCCGTTCCTTTCGTTACCCTTGCCTTCCCCTGCTTTCCTTTGCATTCCTTGCCTTCCGTTACTCTTTGCTTGCCTTCCGTGCATTGCCTAGCATTGCGTTGTCGTGCCTTAGCCTTGTTTCCCCTTGCCGTGCCGTGCCTGTTGTTACACTTGCCTTGCCTTGCTTTGCCTTGCCTTCCTTTCCTTCCGTTACTCTTTCCTTGCCTAGCCATGCACTGCCTAGCCTTGCGTTGTCGTGCATTAGCCTTGCCTCCCCAAACCGTGCCTTGCCTTGCGTTACCATTTCCTTGCCTTGCCCTGCATTGCCTAGCCGTGCGTTGCCGTGCCTTAGCCTTGTTTCCCCTTGCCGTGCCGTACCTTCCGGTAACCTTGCCTTGCCTTGCTTTCCCTTGCCTTCCTTGCGTTCCGTTACTCTTTGCTTGCCTTCCGTGCATTGCCTAGACTTGCGTTGTCGTGCCTTAGCCTTGCCTCGCCTGACCGTGCCTTGCTTTGCGTTACCCTTTCCTTGCCTTGCAGTGCATTGCCTAGCAGTGCGTTGTCGTGCCGTAGCCTTGTTTCCCCTTGCCGTGCCGTTCTTTCCGTTACCATTGCCTTGCCTTGCTTTCCCTTGCCTTCCTTGCCTTCCGTTACTCTTTGCTTGCCTTCCGTGCATTGCCTAGCCTTGCCTTGTCGTGTCTTAGCCTTTTTTCACATTGCCATAGCCTTGCTTGCGTTGCCTTGCTTTGCATTGCCTTCCTTGCTTTCCGTTACTCTTTGCTTGCCTTCCGTGCATTGCCTAGCCTTGCGTGGTCGTGCCTTAGCCTTTTTTCACCTTGCCATAGCCTTGCTTCCGTTGCCTTGCTTTGCCTTGCATTCCTTGCCTTCCGTTACTCTTTGCTTGCTTTCCGTGCATTGCCTAGCCTTGCGTTGTCGTGCATTAGACTTGCCTCCCCAAACCGTGCCTTGCCTTGCGTTACCCTTTCCTTGCCTTACCCTGCATTGCCTAGCCCTGTGTTGTCGTGCCTTAGCCTTGTTTCCCCTTGCCGTGCCGTTCCTTCCGTTACCCTTGCCTTCCCTTGCTTTCCCTTGCTTTCCTTGCCTTCCGTTACTCTTTGCTTTCCTTCCGTGCATTGCCTAGCCTTGCGTTGTCGTGCCTTAGCCTTGCCTCGCCTGACAGTGCCTTGCCTTGCGTTACCCTTTCCTTGCCTGGGCGTGCATTGCTTAGCCTTGCGTTGCCGTGCCTTAGCCTTGTTTCCCCTTGCCGTGCCTTGCCTTTTGTTACACTTGCCTTGCCTTGCTTTGCCTTGCCTTCCTTCCTTTCCTTCCGTTACTCTTTCCTTGCCTAGCCGTGCACTGCGTAGCCTTGCGTTGTCGTGCATTACCCTTGCCTCGCCTGACCCTGCCTTGCCTTGCGTTACCCTTTCCTTGCCTTGCCGTGCATTGCCTAGCCCTTCGTTACCGTGCCTTAGCCTTGTTTCCCCTTGCCGAGCCGTTCCTTCCGTTACCCTTCCCTTCCCCTGCTTTCCCTTGCCTTCCTTGCCTTCCGTTACTCTTTGCTTGCCTTCCGTGCATTGCCTAGCCTTGCGTTGTCGTGCCATAGCCTTGCCTCGCCTCACCGCGCCTTGCCTTGCGTTACCCTTTCCTTGCCTTGCCGTGCATTGCCTAGCCATGCGTTGTCGTGCATCAGCCTTGCCTTGCCTCACCGTGCCTTGCCTTGCGTTACCCTTTCCTTGCCTTGCCGTGCATTGCCTAGCCCTGTGTTGTCGTGCCTTAGCCTTTTTTCCCCTTACCGTGCCGTTCCTTTCGTTACCCTTGCCTTGCCTTGCTTTCCCTTGCCTTCCTTGCCTTCCGTTACTCTTTGCTTGCCTTCCGTGCATTGCCTAGCCTTGCGTTGTCGTGCCTTAGCCTTGTTTCCCCTTGCCGTGCCGTGCCTGTTGTTACACTTGCCTTGCCATGCTTTTCCTTGCCTTCCTTTCCTTCCATTACTCTTTCCTTGCCTAGCCGTGCACTGCCTAGCCTTGCGATGTCGTGCATTAGCTTTGCCTCGCCTGACAGTGCCTTGCCATGCGTTACCCTTTCCTTGCCTTGCCGTGCATTGCCTAGCCGTGCGTTGCCGTGCCTTAGCCTTGTTTCCCCTTGCCGTGCCGTTCCTTCTGTTACCCTTGCCTTGCCTTGCTTTCCCTTGCCTTCCTTGCCTTCCGTTACTCTTTGCTTGCCTTCCGTGCATTGCCTAGCCGTGCGTTGTCGTGCATTAGCCTTGCCTTGCCTCACTGTGCCTTGCCTTGCGTTACCCTTTCCTTGCCTGGCCGTGCATTGCCTAGCCGTGCGTTGTCGTGCATTAGCCTTGCCTTGCCTTACCGTGCCTTGCCTTGCGTTACCATTTCCTTGCCTGGCCGTGCATTGCCTAGCCGTGCGCTGCCGTTCCTTAGCCTTTTTTCCCCTTGCCGTGCCTTGCCTTTTGTTACACTTGCCTTGCCTTGTTTTGCCTTGCCTTCCTTTCCTTCCGTTACTCTTTCCTTGCCTAGCCGTGCACTGCGTAGCCTTGCGTTGTCGTGCATTACCCTTGCCTCGCCTGACCGTGCCTTGCCTTGCGTTACCCTTTCCTTGCCTTGCCGTGCATTGCCTAGCCCTGCGTTGTCGTGCCTTAGCCTTGTTTCCCCTTACCGTGCCGTTCCTTTCGTTACCCTTGCCTTCCCCTGCTTTCCCTTGCCTTCCTTGCCTTCCGTTACTCTTTGCTTGCCGTCCGTGCATTGCCTAGCCTTGCGTTGTCGTGCCTTAGCCTTGCCTCGCCTGACCGTGCCTTGCCTTGCGTTACCCTTTCCTTGCCATGCCGTGCATTGCCTAGCTGTGCGTTGTCATGCATCTGCCTTGCCTTGCCTCACCGTGCCTTGCCTTCCGTTACCCTTTCCTTGCCTTGCCGTGCATTGCCTAGCCGTGCGTTGTCGTGTCTTAGCCTTGTTTCCCCTTGCCGTGCCGTTCCTTCCGTTACCCTTGCCTTGCCTTGCTTTGCCTTGCCTTCCTTGCCTTCCGTTACTCTTTGCTTGCCTTCCGTGCATTGCCTAGCCTTGCGTTGTCGTGCATTAGCCTTGCCTCCCCAAACCGTGCCTTGCCTTGCGTTACCCTTTCCTTGCCTTGCCCTGCATTGCCTAGAACTGTGTTGTCGTGCCTTAGCCTTGTTTCCCCTTACCGTGCCGTTCCTTTCGTTACCCTTGCCTTCCCCTGCTTTCCTTTGCATTACTTGCCTTCCGTTACTCTTTGCTTGCCTTCCGTGCATTGCGTAGCCTTGCGTTGTCGTGCCTTAGCCTTGTTTCCCCTTGCCGTGCCTTACCTTTTGTTACACTTGCCTTGCCTTGCTTTGCCTTGCCTTCCTTTCCTTCCGTTACTCTTTCCTTGCCTAGCCGTGCACTGCCTAGACTTGCGTTGTCGTGCATTAGCCTTGCCTCCCCAAACCGTGCCTTGACTTGCGTTACCATTTCCTTGCCTTGCCCTGCATTGCCTAGCCGTGCGTTACCGTGCCTTAGCCTTATTTCCCCTTGCCGTGCCGTTCCTTCCGTTAACCTTGCCTTGCCTTGCTTTCCCTTGCCTTCCTTGCGTTCCGTTACTCTTTGCTTGCCTTCCGAGCATTGCCTAGCCTTGCGTTGTCGTGCCTTAGCCTTGCCTCGCCTAACCGTGCCTTGCCTTGCGTTACCCTTTCCTTGCATTGCCATGCATTGCCTAGCCGTGCGTTGTCGTGCATTAGCCTCGCCTTGCATTACTGTGCCTTGCCTTGCGTTACCCTTTCCTTGCCTGGCCGTGCATTGCTTAGCCTTGCGTTGCCGTGCCTTAGCCTTGTTTCCCCTTGCCGTGCCGTGCCTTTTGTTACACTTGCCTTGCCTTGCTTTGCCTTGCCTTCCTTTCCTTCCGTTACTCTTTCCTTGCCTAGCCTTGCACTGCGTAGGCTTGCGTTGTCGTGCATTACCCTTGCCTCGCCTGACCGTGCCTTGCCTTGCATTACCCTTTCCTTGCCTTGCCGTGCATTGCCTAGCCCTGCGTTGTCGTGCTTTAGCTTTGTTTCCCCTTACCGTGCCGTTCCTTCCGTTACCCTTGCCTTCCCCTCCTTTCCCTTGCCTTCCTTCCCTTCCGTTACTCTTTGCTTGCCTTCCGTGCATTGCCTAGCCTTGCGTTGTCGTGCCTTAGCCTTGCCTCGCCTCACCGTGCCTTGCCTTGCGTTACCCTTTCCTTGCCTTGCCGTGCATTGCCTAGCCGTGCGTTGTCGTGCATCAGCCTTGCCTTGCCTCACCGTGCCTTGCCTTGCGTTACCCTTTCCTTGCCTTGCCGTGCATTGCCTAGCCGTGCTTTGCCGTGCCTTAGCCTTGTTTCCCCTTGTCGTGCCGTTCCTTCCGTTACCCTTGCCTTGCCTTGCTTTCCCTTGCCTTCCTTGCCTTCCGTTACCCTTTGCTTGCCTTCCGTGCATTGCCTAGCCTTGCGTTGTCGTGCATTAACCTTGCCTCCCCAAACCGTGCCTTGCCTTGCGTTACCCTTTCCTTGCCTTGCCCTGCATTGCCTAGCCCTGTGTTGTCGTGCCTTAGCCTTGTTTCCCCTTACCGTGCCGTTCCTTTCGTTACCCTTGCCTTCCCCTGCTTTCCTTTGCATTCCTTGCCTTCCGTTACTCTTTGCTTGCCTTCCGTGCATTGCCTAGCCTTGCGTTTTCGTGCATTAGCCTTGTTTCCCCTTGCCGTGCCGTGCCTGTTGTTCCACTTGCCTTGCCATGCTTTTCCTTGCCTTCCTTTCCTTCCATTACTCTTTCCTTGCCTAGCCGTGCACTGCCTAGCCTTGCGATGTCGTGCATTAGCTTTGCCTCGCCTGACAGTGCCTTGCCTTGCGTTACCCTTTCCTTACCTTGCCGTGGATTGCCTAGCCCTGCGTTGTCGTGCCTTAGCCTTGTTTCCCCTTACCGTGCCGTTCCTTCCGTTACCCTTGCCTTCCCCTGCTTTCCCTTGCCTTCCTTGCCTTTCGTTACTCTTTGCTTGCCTTTCGTGCATTGTCTAGCCTTGCGTTGTCGTGCCTTAGCCTTTTTTCACCTTGCCATAGCCTTGCTTGCGTTGCCTTGCTTTACCTTGCATTCCTTGCCTTCCGTTACTCTTTGCTTGCCTTCCGTGCATTGCCTAGCCTTGCGTTGTCGTGCATTAGCCTTGCCTCCCCAAACCGTACCTTGCCTTGCGTTACCCTTTCCTTGCCTTGCCGTGCATTGCCTAGCCCTGCGTTGTCGTGCCTTAGCCTTGTTTCCCCTTGCCGTGCCGTTCCTTTTGTTACCCTTGCCTTGCCCTTGCATTCCCTTGCCTTCCGTTACTGTTTGCTTGCCTTGCCGTGCATTGCCGAAACTTGTGTTGTCGTGCCTTAGCCTTGCCTCGCCTGACCGTGCCTTGCCTTGCGTTACCCTTTCCTTGCCTTGCCGTGCATTGCCTAACCGTGCCTTGTCGTGCATTAGACTTGCCTTGCCTCACCGTGCCTTGCCTTCCGTTACCCTTTCCTTGCCTGGCCGTGCATGGCCTAGCCGTGCGTTGCCTTGCCTTAGCCTTGTTTCCCCTTGCCGTGCCGTGCCTTTTGTTACACTTGCCTTGCCTTGTTTGCCTTGCCTTTATTTCCTTCCGTTACTCTTTCCTTGCCTAGCCGTGCACTGCGTAGCCTTGCGTTGTCGTGCATTAGCCTTGCCTCGCCTGACCGTGCCTTGCCTTGCGTTACCCTTTCCTTGCCTTGCCGTGCATTGCCTAGCCGTGCGTTGTCGTGCCTTAGCCTTGTTTCCCCTTGCCGTGCCGTTCCTTCCGTTCCCCTTGCCTTCCCTTGCTTTCCCTTGCCTTCCTTGCCTTCCGTTACTCTTTGCTTGCCTTCCGTGCATTGCCTAGCCTTGCGTTGTCGTGCCTTAGCCTTGCCTCGCCTGACCGTGCCTTGCCTTGCGTTACCCTTTCCTTGCCTTGCCGTGCATTGCCTAGCTGTGCGTTGTCGTGCATTAGACTTGCCTTGCCTCACCGTGCCTTGCCTTCCGTTACCCTTTCCTTGCCTTGCCGTGCATTGCCTAGCCCTGCGTTGCCGTGCCTTAGCCTTGTTTCCCCTTGCCGTGCCGTTCCTTCCGTTACCCTTGCCTTGCCTTGCTTTCCCTTGCCTTCCTTGCCTTCCGTTACTCTTTGCTTGCCTTCCGTGCATTGCCTAGCCTTGCGTTGTCGTGCATTAGCCTTGCCTCCCCAAACCGTGCCTTGCCTTGCGTTACCCTTTCCTTGCCTTGCCCTGCATTGCCTAGAACTGTGTTGTCGTGCCTTAGCCTTGTTTCCAATTACCGTGCCGTTCCTTTCGTTACCCTTGCCTTCCCCTGCTTTCCTTTGCATTCCTTGCCTTCCGTTACCCTTTGCTTGCCTTCCGTGCATTGCCTAGCCTTGCGTTGTCGTGCCTTAGCCTTGTTTCCCCTTGCCGTGCCGTGCCTTTTGTTACACTTGCCTTGCCTTGTTTTGCCTTGCCTTCCTTTCCTTCCGTTACTCTTTCCTTGCCTAGCCGTGCACTGCCTAGCCTTGCGTTGTCGTGCATTAGCCTTGCCTCCCCAAACCGTGCCTTGACTTGCGTTACCATTTCCTTGCCTTGCCCTGCATTGCCTAGCCGTGCGTTACCGTGCCTTAGCCTTGTTTCCCCTTGCCGTGCCGTTCCTTCCGTTAACCTTGCCTTGCCTTGCTTTCCCTTGCCTTCCTTGCGTTCCGTTACTCTTTGCTTGCCTTCCGAGCATTGCCTAGCCTTGCGTTGTCGTGCCTTAGCCTTGCCTCGCCTGACCGTGCCTTGCCTTGCGTTACCCTTTCCTTGCCTTGCCGTGCATTGCCTAGCCGTGCAATGTCGTGCATTAGCCTCGCCTTGCATTACTGTGCCTTGCCTTGCGTTACCCTTTCCTTGCCTGGCCGTGCATTGCTTAGCCTTGCTTTGCCGTGCCTTAGCCTTGTTTCCCCTTGCCGTGCCGTGCCTTTTGTTACACTTGCCTTGCCTTGCTTTGCCTTGCCTTCCTTTCCTTCCGTTACTCTTTCCTTGCCTTGCCGTGCATTGCCTAGCCTTGCGTTGTCGTGCATTAGCCTTGCCTCGCCTGACCGTGCCTTGCCTTGCGTTACCCTTTCCTTGCCTTGCCGTGCATTGCCTAGCCCTGCGTTGTCGTGCTTTAGCTTTGTTTCCCCTTACCGTGCCGTTCCTTCCGTTACCCTTGCCTTCCCCTCCTTTCCCTTGCCTTCCTTCCCTTCCGTTACCCTTTCCTTGCCTTGCCGTGCATTGCCTAGCCCTGCGTTGTCGTGCCTTAGCCTTGTTTCCCCTTACCGTGCCGTTCCTTCCGTTACCCTTGCCTTCCCCTCCTTTCCCTTGCCTTCCTTCCCTTCCGTTGCTCTTTGCTTGCCTTCCGTGCATTGCCTAGCCTTGCGTTGTCGTGCCTTAGCCTTGCCTCGCCTGACCGTGCCTTGCCTTGCGTTACCCTTTCCTTGCCTTGCCGTGCATTGCCTAGCCGTGCGTTGTCGTGCATCAGCCTTGCCTTGCCTCACTGTGCCTTGCCTTGCGTTACCCTTTCCTTGCCTTGCCGTGCATTGCCTAGCCGTGCGTTGTCGTGCCTTAGCCTTGTTTCCCCTTGCCGTGCCGTTCCTTCCGTTACCCTTGCCTTGTCTTGCTTTCCCTTGCCTTCCTTGCCTTCCGTTACTCTTTGCTTGCCTTCCGTTCATTGCCTAGCCTTGCGTTGTCGTGCATTAGCCTTGCCTCCCCAAATCGTGCCTTGCCTTGCGTTACCCTTTCCTTGCCTTGCCCTGCATTGCCTAGCCCTGTGTTGTCGTGCCTTAGCGTTGTTTCCCCTTACCGTGCCGTTCCTTTCGTTACCCTTGCCTTCCCCTGCTTTCCTTTGCATTCCTTGCCTTCCGTTACTCTTTGCTTGCCTTCCGTGCATTGCCTAGCATTGCGTTGTCGTGCCTTAGCCTTGTTTCCCCTTGCCGTGCCGTGCCTGTTGTTACACTTGCCTTGCCATGCTTTGCCTTGCCTTCCTTTCCTTCCGTTACTCTTTCCTTTCCTAGCCGTGCACTGCCTAGCCTTGCGATGTCGTGCATTAGCTTTGCCTCGCCTGACAGTGCCTTGCCTTGCGTTACCCTTTCCTTGCCTTGCCGTGCATTGCCTAGCCGTGCGTTGCCGTGCCTTAGCCTTGTTTCCCCTTGCCGAGCCGTTCCTTCCGTTTCCCTTGCCTTGCCTTGCTTTCCCTTGCCTTCCTTGCCTTCCGTTACTCTTTGCTTGCCTTCCGTGCTTTGCCTAGCCTTGCGTTGTCGTGCATTAGCCTTGCCTCTCCTGACCGTGCCTTGCCTTGCGTTACCCTTTCCTTGCCTTGCCGTGCATTGCCTAGCCGTGCGTCGTCGTGCATTAGCCTTGTCTTGCCTTACCGTGCCTTGCCTTGCGTTACCCTTTCCTTGCCTGGCCGTGCATTGCCTAGCCGTGCATTGCCGTTCCTTATCCTTGTTTCCCGTTGCCGTGCCTTGCCTTTTGTTACACTTGCCTTGCCTTGCTTTGCCTTGCCTTCCTTTCCTTCCGTTACTCTTTCCTTGCCTAGCCATGCACTGCCTAGCCTTGCGTTGTCGTGCATTAGCCTTGCCTCCCCAAACCGTGCCTTGCCTTGCGTTACCATTTCCTTGCCTTGCCCTGCATTGCCTAGCCGTGCGTTGCCGTGCCTTAGCCTTGTTTCCCCTTGCCGTGCCGTACCTTCCGGTAACCTTGCCTTGCCTTGCTTTCCCTTGCCTTCCTTGCGTTCCGTTACTCTTTGCTTGCCTTCCGTGCATTGCCTAGACTTGCGTTGTCGTGCCTTAGCCTTGCCTCGCCTGACCGTGCCTTGCTTTGCGTTACCCTTTCCTTGCCTTGCAGTGCATTGCCTAGCAGTGCGTTGTCGTGCCGTAGCCTTGTTTCCCCTTGCCGTGCCGTTCTTTCCGTTACCATTGCCTTGCCTTGCTTTCCCTTGCCTTCCTTGCCTTCCGTTACTCTTTGCTTGCCTTCCGTGCATTGCCTAGCCTTGCCTTGTCGTGTCTTAGCCTTTTTTCACATTGCCATAGCCTTGCTTGCGTTGCCTTGCTTTGCCTTGCCTTCCTTGCTTTCCGTTACTCTTTGCTTGCCTTCCGTGCATTGCCTAGCCTTGCGTGGTCGTGCCTTAGCCTTTTTTCACCTTGCCATAGCCTTGCTTCCGTTGCCTTGCTTTGCCTTGCATTCCTTGCCTTCCGTTACTCTTTGCTTGCTTTCCGTGCATTGCCTAGCCTTGCGTTGTCGTGCAGTAGACTTGCCTCCCCAAACCGTGCCTTGCCTTGCGTTACCCTTTCCTTGCCTTACCCTGCATTGCCTAGCCCTGTGTTGTCGTGCCTTAGCCTTGTTTCCCCTTGCCGTGCCGTTCCTTCCGTTACCCTTGCCTTCCCTTGCTTTCCCTTGCTTTCCTTGCCTTCCGTTACTCTTCGCTTTCCTTCCGTGCATTGCCTAGCCTTGCGTTGTCGTGCCTTAGCCTTGCCTCGCCTGACAGTGCCTTGCCTTGCGTTACCCTTTCCTTGCCTGGCCGTGCATTGCTTAGTGTTGCGTTGCCGTGCCTTAGCCTTGTTTCCCCTTCCCGTGCCGTGCCTATTGTTACACTTGCCTTGCCTTGCTTTGCCTTGCCTTCCTTTCCTTCCGTTACTCTTTCCTTGCCTAGCCGTGCACTGCGTAGCCTTGCGTTTTCGTGCATTACCCTTGCCTCGCCTGACCGTGCCTTGCCTTGCGTTACCCTTTCCTTGCCTTGCCGTGCATTGCCTAGCCCTTCGTTACCGTGCCTTAGCCTTGTTTCCCCTTGCCGAGCCGTTCCTTCCGTTACCCTTCCCTTCCCCTGCTTTCCCTTGCCTTCCTTGCCTTCCGTTGCTCTTTGCTTGCCTTCCGTGCATTGCCTAGCCTTGCGTTGTCGTGCCTTAGCCTTGCCTCGCCTCACCGCGCCTTGCCTTGCGTTACCCTTTCCTTGCCTTGCCGTGCATTGCCTAGCCATGCGTTGTCGTGCATCAGCCTTGCCTTGCCTCACCGTGCCTTGCCTTGCGTTACCCTTTCCTTGCCTTGCCGTGCATTGCCTAGCCGTGCGTTGCCGTGCCTTAGCCTTGTTTCCCCTTGTCGTGCCGTTCCTTCCGTTACCCTTGCCTTGCCTTGCTTTCCCTTGCCTTCCTTGCCTTCCGTTACTCTTTGCTTGCCTTCCGTGCATTGCCTAGCCTTGCGTTGTCGTGCATTAGCCTTGCCTCCCCAAACCGTGCCTTGCCTTGCGTTACCCTTTCCTTGCCTTGCCCTGCATTGCCTAGCCCTGTGTTGTCGTGCCTTAGCCTTTTTTCCCCTTACCGTGCCGTTCCTTTCGTTACCCTTGCCTTCCCCTGCTTTCCTTTGCATTCCTTGCCTTCCGTTACTCTTTGCTTGCCTTCCGTGCATTGCCTAGCCTTGCGTTGTCGTGCCTTAGCCTTGTTTCCCCTTGCCGTGCCGTGCCTTTGTTACACTTGCCTTGCCTTGCTTTGCCTTGCCTTCCTTTCCTTCCGTTACTCTTTCCTTGCCTAGCCGTGCACTGCCTAGCCTTGCGTTGTCGTGCATTAGCTTTGCCTCGCCTGACCGTGCCTTGCCTTGCGTTACCCTTTCCTTGCCTTGCCGTGCATTGCCTAGCCGTGCGTTGCCGTGCCTTAGCCTTGTTTCCCCTTGCCGTGCCGTTCCTTCCGTTACCCTTGCCTTGCCTTGCTTTCCCTTGCCTTCCTTGCCTTCCGTTACTCTTTGCTTGCCTTCCGTGCATTGCCTAGCCTTGCGTTGTCGTGCCTTAGCCTTGCCTTGCCTCACTGTGCCTTGCCTTGCGTTACCCTTTCCTTGCCTGGCCGTGCATTGCCTAGCCGTGCGTTGTCGTGCATTAGCCTTGTCTTGCCTTACCGTGCCTTGCCTTGCGTTACCCTTTCCTTGCCTTGCCGTGCATTGCCTAGCCGTGCGTTGTCGTGCCTTAGCCTTGTTTCCCCTTGCCGTGCCGTGCCTTTTGTTACACTTGCCTTGCCTTGCTTTGCCTTGCCTTCCTTTCCTTCCGTTACTCTTTCCTTGCCTAGCCGTGCACTGCCTATCCTTCCGTTGTCGTGCATTAGCCTTGCCTCCCCAAACCGTGCCTTGCCTTGCGTTACCCTTTCCTTGCCTTGCCGTGCATTGCCTAGCCGTGCGTTGTCGTGCATTAGCCTCGCCTTGCCTTACCGTGCCTTGCCTTGCGTTACCCTTTCCTTGCCTGGCCGTGCATTGCTTAGCCTTGCGTTGCCGTGCCTTAGCCTTGTTTCCCCTTGCCGTGCCGTGCCTTTTGTTACACTTGCCTTGCCTTGCTTTGCCTTGCCTTCCTTTCCTTCCGTTACTCTTTGCTTGCCTTCCGTGCATTGCCTAGCCTTGCGTTGTCGTGCATTAGCCTTGCCTCCCCAAATCGTGCCTTGCCTTGCGTTACCCTTTCCTTGCCTTGCCCTGCATTGCCTAGCCCTGTGTTGACGTGCCTTAGCGTTGTTTCCCCTTACCGTGCCGTTCCTTTCGTTACCCTTGCCTTCCCCTGCTTTCCTTTGCATTCCTTGCCTTCCGTTACTCTTTGCTTGGCTTCCGTGCATTGCCTAGCATTGCGTTGTCGTGCCTTAGCCTTGTTTCCCCTTGCCGTGCCGTGCCTGTTGTTACACTTGCCTTGCCATGCTTTGCCTTGCCTTCCTTTCCTTCCGTTACTCTTTCCTTGCCTAGCCGTGCACTGCCTAGCCTTGCGTTGTCGTGCATTAGCCTTGCCTTGCCTCACCGTGCCTTGCCTTGCGTTACCCTTTCCTTGCCTTGCCGTGCATTGCCTAGCCCTGCCTTGCCGTGCCTTAGCCTTGTTTCCCCTTGCCGAGCCGTTCCTTCCGTTACCCTTGCCTTGCCTTGGTTTCCCCTGCCTTCCTTGCCTTCCGTTACTCTTTGCTTGCCTTCCGTGCATTGCCTAGCCTTGCGTTGTCGTGCATTAGCCTTGCCTCTCCTGACCGTGCCTTGCCTTGCGTTACCCTTTCCTTGCCTTGCCGTGCATTGCTTAGCCGTGCGTCGTCGTGCATTAGCCTTGTCTTGCCTTACCGTGCCTTGCCTTGCGTTACCCTTTCCTTGCCTGGCCGTGCATTGCCTAGCCGTGCATTGCCGTTCCTTAGCCTTGTTTCCCGTTGCCGTGCCTTGCCTTTTGTTACACTTGCCTTGCCTTGCTTTGCCTTGCCTTCCTTTCCTTCCGTTACTCTTTCCTTGCCTAGCCGTGCACTGCCTAGCCTTGCGTTGTCGTGCATTAGCCTTGCCTCCCCAAACCGTGCCTTGCCTTGCGTTACCATTTCCTTGCCTTGCCCTGCATTGCCTAGCCGTGCGTTGCCGTGCCTTAGCCTTGTTTCCCCTTGCCGTGCCGTTCCTTCCGTTACCCTTGCCTTGCCTTGCTTTCCCTTGCCTTCCTTGCGTTCCGTTACTCATTGCTTGCCTTCCGTGCATTGCCTAGCCTTGCGTTGTCGTGCCTTAGCCTTGCCTCGCCTGACCGTGCCTTGCTTTGCGTTACCCTTTCCTTGCCTTGCAGTGCATTGCCTAGCAGTGCGTTGTCGTGCCTTAGCCTTGTTTCCCCTTGCCGTGCCGTTCTTTCCGTTACCATTGGCTTGCCTTGCTTTCCCTTGCCTTCCTTGCCTTCCGTTACTCTTTGCTTGCCTTCCGTGCATTGCCTAGCCTTGCCTTGTCGTGTCTTAGCCTTTTTTCACATTGCCATAGCCTTGCTTGCGTTGCCTTGCTTTGCCTTGCCTTCCTTGCTTTCCGTTACTCTTTGCTTGCCTTCCGTGCATTGCCTAGCCTTGCGTGGTCGTGCCTTAGCCTTTTTTCACCTTGCCATAGCCTTGCTTGCGTTGCCTTGCTTTGCCTTGCCTTCCTTGCCTTCCGTTACTCTTTGCTTGCCTTCCGTGCATTGCCTAGCCTTGCGTTGTCGTGCATTAGACTTGCCTCCCCAAACCGTGCCTTGCCTTGCGTTACCCTTTCCTTGCCTTACCCTGCATTGCCTAGCCCTGTGTTGTCGTGCCTTAGCCTTGTTTCCCCTTGCCGTGCCGATCCTTCCGTTACCCTTGCCTTCCCTTGCTTTCCCTTGCTTTCCTTGCCTTCCGTTACTCTTCGCTTTCCTTCCGTGCATTGCCTAGCCTTGCGTTGTCGTGCCTTAGCCTTGGCTCGCCTGACAGTGCCTTGCCTTGCGTTACCCTTTCCTTGCCTGGCCGTGCATTGCTTATCCTTGCGTTGCCGTGCCTTAGCCTTGTTTCCCCTTGCCGTGCCGTGCCTTTTGTTACACTTGCCTTGCCTTGCTTTGCTTGCCTTCCTTTCCTTCCGTTACTCTTTCCTTGCCTAGCCGTGCACTGCGTAGCCTTGCGTTTTCGTGCATTACCCTTGCCTCGCCTGACCGTGCCTTGCCTTGCGTTACCCTTTCCTTGCCTTGCCGTGCATTGCCTAGCCTTGCGTTGTCGTGCCTTAGCCTTGTTTCCCCATGCCGAGCCGTTCCTTCCGTTACCCTTCCCTTCCCCTGCTTTCCCTTGCCTTCCTTGCCTTCCGTTACTCTTTGCTTGCCTTCCGTGCATTGCCTAGCCTTGCGTTGTCGTGCCTTAGCCTTGCCTCGCCTCACCTTTCCTTGCCTTGCGTTACCCTTTCCTTGCCTTGCCGTGCATTGCCTAGCCGTGCGTTGTCGTGCATCAGCCTTGCCTTGCCTCACCGTGCCTTGCCTTGCGTTACCCTTTCCTTGCCTTGCCGTGCATTGCCTAGCCGTGCGTTGCCGTGCCTTAGCCTTGTTTCCCCTTGTCGTGCCGTTCCTTCCGTTACCCTTGCCTTGCCTTGATTTCCCTTGCCTTCCTTGCCTTCCGTTACTCTTTGCTTGCCTTCCGTGCATTGCCTAGCCTTGCGTTGTCGTGCATTAGCCTTGCCTCCCCAAACCGTGCCTTGCCTTGCGTTACCCTTTCCTTGCCTTGCCCTGCATTGCCTAGCCCTGTGTTGTCGTGCCTTAGCCTTGTTTCCCCTTACCGTTCCGTTCCTTTCGTTACCCTTGCCTTCCCCTGCTTTCCCTTGCCTTCCTTGCCTTCCGTTACTCTTTGCTTGCCTTCCGTGCATTGCCTAGCCTTGCGTTGTCGTGCCTTAGCCTTGTTTCCCCTTGCAGTGCCGTGCCTGTTGTTACACTTGTCTTGCCATGCTTTTCCTTGCCTTCCTTTCCTTCCAATACTCTTTCCTTGCCTAGCCGTGCACTGCATAGCCTTGCGATGTCGTGCATTAGCTTTGCCTCGCCTGACAGTGCCTTGCCTTGCGTTACCCTTTCCTTGCCTTGCCGTGCATTCCCTAGCCGTGCGTTGTCGTGCATCAGCCTTGCCTTGCCTCACCGTGCCTTGCCTTGCGTTACCCTTTCCTTGCCTTGCCTGCATTGCCTAGCCGTGCGTTGCCGTGCCTTAGCCTTGTTTCCCCTTGCCGTGCCGTTCCTTCTGTTACCCTTGCCTTGCCTTGCTTTCCCTTGCCTTCCTTGCCTTCCGTGCATTGCCTAGCCGTGCGTTGTCGTGCATTAGCCTTGCCTTGCCTCACCGTGCCTTGCCTTGCGTTACCCTTTCCTTGCCTTGCCGTGCATTGCCTAGCCGTGCGTTGTCGTGCCTTAGCCTTGTCTTGCCTTACCGTGCCTTGCCTTGCGTTACCCTTTCCTTGCCTGGCCGTGCATTGCCTAGCCGTGCGCTGCCGTTCCTTAGCATTTTTTCCCCTTGCCGTGCCTTGCCTTTTGTTACACTTGCCTTGCCTTGCTTTGCCTTGCCTTCCTTTCCTTCCGTTACTCTTTCCTTGCCTAGCCGTGCACTGCCTATCCTTCCGTTGTCGTGCATTAGCCTTGCCTCCCCAAACCGTGCCTTGCCTTGCGTTACCCTTTCCTTGCCTTGCCCTGCATTGCCTAGCCCTGTGTTGTCGTGCCTTAGCCTTGTTTCCCCTTACCGTGCCGTTCCTTCGTTACCCTTGCCTTCCCCTGCTTTCCCTTGCCTTCCTTGCCTTCCGTTACTCTTTGCTTGCCTTCCGTGCATTGCCTAGCCTTGCGTTGTCGTGCCTTAGCCTTGTTTCCCCTTGCCGTGCCGTGCCTGTTGTTACACTTGCCTTGCCATGCTTTTCCTTGCCTTCCTTTCCTTCCATTACTCTTTCCTTGCCTAGCCGTGCACTGCCTAGCCTTGCGATGTCGTGCATTAGCTTTGCCTCGCCTGACAGTGCCTTGCCTTGCGTTACCCTTTCCTTACCTTGCCGTGGATTGCCTAGCCCTGCGTTGTCGTGCCTTAGCCTTGTTTCCACTTACCGTGCCGTTCCTTCCGTTACCCTTGCCTTCCCCTGCTTTCCCTTGCCTTCCTTGCCTTCCGTTACTCTTTGCTTGCCTTCCGTGCATTGCCTAGCCTTGCGTTGTCGTGCCTTAGCCTTGCCTCGCCTGACCGTGCCTTGCCTTGCGTTACCCTTTCCTTGCCTTGCCGTGCATTGCCTAGCCGTGCGTTGTCGTGCATCAGCCTTGCCTTGCCTCAAGGTGCCTTGCCTTGCGTAACCTTCTCCTTGCCTTGCCGTGCATTGCCTAGCCGTGCGTTGCCGTGCCTTAGCCTTGTTTCCCCTTGCCGTGCCGTTCCTTCCGTTACCCTTGCCTTGCCTTGCTTTCCCTTGCCTTCCTTGGTTTCCGTTACTCTTTGCTTGACTTCCGTGCATTGCCTAGCCTTGCGCTGTCTTGCATTAGCCTTGCCTTGCCTCAGAGTGCCTTGCGTTGCGTTACATTTTCCTTGGATGGCCGTGCATTGTCTAGCCGTGCGTTGTGGTGCCTTAGCCTTGTTTCACCTTGCCATAGACTTGCTTGCTTTGCCTTGCTTTGCCTTGCCTTCCTTGCCTTCCGTTACTCTTTGCTTGCCTTCCGTGCATTGCCTAGCCGTGCGTTGTCGTGCATTAGCCTTGCCTTGCCTCACCGTGCCTTGCCTTGCGTTACCCTTTCCTTGCCTTGCCGTGCCGTTCCTTCTGTTACCCTTGCCTTGCCTTGCTTTCCCTTGCCTTCCTTGCCTTCCGTTACTCTTTGCTTGCCTTCCGTGCATTGCCTAGCCTTGCGTTGTCGTGCATTAGCCTTGCCTTGCCTCACCGTGCCTTGCCTTGCGTTACCCTTTCCTTGCCTTGCCGTGCATTGCCTAGCCGTGCGTTGTCGTGCATTAGCCTTGTCTTGCCTTACCGTGCCTTGCATTGCGTTACCCTTTCCTTGCCTGGCCGTGCATTGCCTAGCCGTGCGTTGCCGTTCCTTAGCCTTGTTTCCCCTTGCCGTGCCTTGCCTTTTGTTACACTTGCCTTGCCTTGCTTTGCCTTGCCTTCCTTTCCTTCCGTTACTCTTTCCTTGCCTAGCCGTGCACTGCCTAGCCTTGCGTTGTCGTGCATTAGCCTTGCCTCCCCAAACCGTGCCTTGCCTTGCGTTAGGCTTTCCTTGCCTTGCCGTGCATTGCCTAGCCGTGCGTTGTCGTGCCTTAGCCTTGTTTCTCCTTGCCGTGCCGTTCCTTCCGTTACCCTTGCCTTGCCTTGCTTTCCCTTGGCTTCCTTGCATTCCGTTACTCTTTTCTTGCCTTCCGTACATTGCCTAGCCTTGCGTGGTCGTGCCTTAGCCTTGCCTCGCCTGACCGTGCCTTGCCTTGCGTTACCCTTACCTTGCCTTGCCCTGCATTGCCTAGCCCTGTGTTGTCGTGCCTTAGCCTTGTTTCCCCTTACCGTGCCGTTCCTTTCGTTACCCTTGCCTTCCCCTGCTTTCCCTTGCATTCCTTGCCTTCCGTTACTCTTTGCTTGCCTTCCGTGCATTGCCTAGCCTTGCGTAGTCGTGCCTTAGCCTTGCCTCGCCTGACCGTGCCTTGACTTGCGTTACCCTTTCCTTGCCTTGCAGTGCATTGCCTAGCCGGTCGTTGTCGTGCCTTAGCCTTGTTTGCCCTTGCCGTGCCCTTCCTTCCGTTACCCTTGCCTTGCTTTCCCTTGCCTTCCTTGCCTTCCGTTACTCTATGCTTGCCTTCCGTGCATTGCCTAGCCTTGCGTTGTCGTGTCTTAGCCTTTTTTGACCTTGCCATAACCTTGCTTGCGTTGCCTTGCTTTGCCTTACCTTCCTTGCCTTCCGTTACTCTTTGTTTGCCTTCGGTGCATTGCCTAGTCTTGCGTGGTCGTGCCTTAGCCTTTTTTCACCTTGCCATAGCCTTGCTTGCGTTGCCTTGCTTTGCCTTGCATTCCTTGCCTTCCGTTACTCTTTGCTTGCCTTCCGTGCATTGCCTAGCCTTGCGTTGTCGTGCATTAGCCTTGCCTCCCGAAACCGTGCCTTCCCTTGCTTTACCCTTTCCTTGCCTTGCCGTGCATTGCCTAACCGTGCGTTGTCGTGCCTTAGCCTTGTTTCCCCTTGCCGTGTCTTCCTTCCGTTACCCTTGCCTTCCCTTGCTTTCCCTTGCCTTCCTTGCATTCCGTTACTCTTTTCTTGCCTTCCGTGCATTACCTAGCCTTGCGTTGTCGTGCCTTAGCCTTGCCTCGCCTGACCGTGCCTTGCCTTGCGTTACCCTTACCTTGCCTTGCCCTGCATTGCCTAGCCGTTCGTTGTCGTGCCTTAGCCTTGTTTGCCCTTGCCGTGCCGTTCCTTCCGTTACCCTTGCCTTGCTTTCCCTTGCCTTCCTTGCCTTCCGTTACTCTTTGCTTGCCTTCCGTGCATTGCCTAGCCTTGCGTTGTCGTGTCTTAGCCTTTTTTCACCTTGCCATAGCCTTGCTTGCGTTGCCTTGCTTTGCCTTAACTTCCTTGGCTTCCGTTACTCTTTGCTTCCCTTCCGTGCATTGCCTAGCCTTGCGTGGTCGTGCCTTAGCCTTTTTTCACCTTGCCATAGCCTTGCTTGCGTTGCCTTGCTTTGCATGGCATTCCTTCCCTTCCGTTACTCTTTGCTTGCCTTCCGTGCATTGCCTAGCCTTGCGTGGTCGTGCCTTAGCCTTTTTTCACCTTGCCATAGCCTTGCTTGCGTTGCCTTGCTTTCCCTTGCCTTCCTTGCCTTCCGTTACTCTTTGCTTGCCTTCCGTGCATTGCCTAGCCCTCCGTTGTCGTGCCTTAGCCTTGTTTCCCCTTGCCGTGCCGTTCCTTCCGTTACCCTTGCCTTGCCTTGCTTTCCCTTGCCTTCCTTGCCTTCCGTTACTCTTTGCTTGCCTTCCGTGCATTGCCTAGCCTTGCGTTGTCGTGCCTTAGCGTTGCCTCGCCTGACCGTGCCTTGCCTTGCGTTACCCTTACCTTGCCTTGCCCTGCATTGCCTAGCCGTTCGTTGTCGTGCCTTAGCCTTGTTTGCCCTTGCCGTGCCGTTCCTTCCGTTACCCTTGCCTTGCTTTCCCTTGCCTTCCTTGCCTTCCGTTACTCTTTGCTTGCCTTCCGTGCATTGCCTAGCCTTGCGTGGTCGTGCCTTAGCCTTTTTTCACCTTGCCATAGCCTTGCTTGCGTTGCCTTGCTTTACCTTGCATTCCTTGCCTTCCGTTACTCTTTGCTTGCCTTCCGTGCATTGCCTAGCCTTGCGTTGTCGTGCATTAGCCTTGCCTCCCCAAACCGTGCCTTGCCTTGCGTTACCCTTTCCTTGCCTTGCCCTGCATTGCCTAGCCCTGTGTTGTCGTGCCTTAGCCTTGTTTCCCCTTACCGTGCCGTTCCTTCCGTTACCCTTGCCTTCCCCTGCTTTCCCTTGCATTCCTTGCCTTCCGTTACTCTTTGCTTGCCTTCCGTGCATTGCCTAGCCTTGCGTAGTCGTGCCTTAGCCTTCCCTCGCCTGACCGTGCCTTGCCTTGCGTTACCGTTTCCTTGCCTTGCCGTGAATTGCCTAGCCTTGCGTTGTCGTGCATTAGCCTCGCCTTGCCTTACCGTGCCTTGCCTTGCGTTACCCTTTCGTTGCCTGGCCGTTCATTGCTTAGCCTTGCGTTGCCGTGTCTTAGCCTTGTTTCCCCTTGCCGTGCCGTGCCTTTTGTTACACTTGCCTTGCCTTGTTTGCCTTGCCTTTATTTCCTTCCGTTACTCTTTCCTTGCCTAGCCGTGCACTGCGTAGCCTTGCGTTGTCGTGCATTACCCTTGCCTCGCCTGACCGTGCCTTGCCTTGCGTTACCCTTTCCTTGCCTTGCCGTGCATTGCCTAGCCCTGCGTTGTCGTGCCTTAGCCTTGTTTCCCCTTACCGTGCCGTTCCTTCCGTTACCCTTGCCTTCCCCTGCTTTCCCTTGCCTTCCTTGCCTTCCGTTACTCTTTGCTTGCCTTCCGTGCATTGCCTAGCCTTGCGTTGTCGTGCCTTAGCCTTGCCTCGCCTGACCGTGCCTTGCCTTGCGTTACCCTTTCCTTGCCTTGCCGTGCATTGCCTAGCTGTGCGTTGTCATGCATCAGCCTTGCCTTGCCTCACCGTGCCTTGCCTTCCGTTACCCTTTCCTTGCCTTGCCGTGCATTGCCTAGCCCTGCGTTGCCGTGCCTTAGCCTTGTTTCCCCTTGCCGTGCCGTTCCTTCCGTTACCCTTGCCTTGCCTTGCTTTCCCTTGCCTTCCTTGCCTTCCGTTACTCTTTGCTTGCCTTCCGTGCATTGCCTAGCCTTGCGTTGTCGTGCATTAGCCTTGCCTCCCCAAACCGTGCCTTGCCTTGCGTTACCATTTCCTTGCCTTGCCCTGCATTGCCTAGAACTGTGTTGTCGTGCCTTAGCCTTGTTTCCCCTTACCGTGCCGTTCCTTTCGTTACCCTTGCCTTCCCCTGCTTTCCTTTGCATTCCTTGCCTTCCGTTACTCTTTGCTTGCCTTCCGTGCATTGCGTAGCCTTGCGTTGTCGTGCCTTAGCCTTGTTTCCCCTTGCCGTGCCTTACCTTTTGTTACACTTGCCTTGCCTTGCTTTGCCTTGCCTTCCTTTCCTTCCGTTACTCTTTCCTTGCCTAGCCGTGCACTGCCTAGCCTTGCGTTGTCGTGCATTAGCCTTGCCTCCCCAAACCGTGCCTTGACTTGCGTTACCATTTCCTTGCCTTGCCCTGCATTGCCTAGCCGTGCGTTACCGTGCCTTAGCCTTGTTTCCCCTTGCCGTGCCGTTCCTTCCGTTAACCTTGCCTTGCCTGGCTTTCCCTTGCCTTCCTTGCGTTCCGTTACTCTTTGCTTGCCTTCCGGGCATTGCCTAGCCTTGCGTTGTCGTGCCTTAGCCTTGCCTCGCCTAACCGTGCCTTGCCTTGCGTTACCCTTTCCTTGCATTGCCATGCATTGCCTAGCCGTGCGTTGTCGTGCATTAGCCTCGCCTTGCATTACTGTGCCTTGCCTTGCGTTACCCTTTCCTTGCCTGGCCGTGCATTGCTTAGCCTTGCGTTGCCGTGCCTTAGCCTTGTTTCCCCTTGCCGTGCCGTGCCTTTTGTTACACTTGCCTTGCCTTGCTTTGCCTTGCCTTCCTTTCCTTCCGTTACTCTTTCCTTGCCTAGCCGTGCACTGCGTAGGCTTGCGTTGTCGTGCATTACCCTTGCCTCGCCTGACCGTGCCTTGCCTTGCGTTACCCTTTCCTTGCCTTGCCCTGCATTGCCTAGCCCTGCGTTGTCGTGCTTTAGCTTTGTTTCCCCTTACCGTGCCGTTCCTTCCGTTACCCTTGCCTTCCCCTCCTTTCCCTTGCCTTCCTTGCCTTCCGTTACTCTTTGCTTGCCTTCCGTGCATTGCCTAGCCTTGCGTTGTCGTGCCTTAGCCTTGCCTCGCCTCACCGTGCCTTGCCTTGCGTTACCCTTTCCTTGCCTTGCCGTTCATTGCCTAGCCGTGCGTTGTCGTGCATCAGCCTTGCCTTGCCTCACCGTGCCTTGCCTTGCGTTACCCTTTCCTTGCCTTGCCGTGCATTGCCTAGCCGTGCGTTGCCGTGCCTTAGCCTTGTTTCCCCTTGCCGTGCCGTTCCTTCCGTTACCCTTGCCTTGTCTTGCTTTCCCTTGCCTTCCTTGCCTTCCGTTACTCTTTGCTTGCCTTCCGTTCATTGCCTAGCCTTGCGTTGTCGTGCATTAGCCTTGCCTCCCCAAATCGTGCCTTGCCTTGCGATACCCTTTCCTTGCCTTGCCCTGCATTGCCTAGCCCTGTGTTGTCGTGCCTTAGCGTTGTTTCCCCTTACCGTGCCGTTCCTTTCGTTACCCTTGCCTTCCCCTGCTTTCCTTTGCATTCCTTGCTTTCCGTTACTCTTTGCTTGCCTTCCGTGCATTGCCTAGCCTTGCGTTGTCGTGCCTTAGCCTTGTTTCCCCTTGCCGTGCCGTGCCTGTTGTTACACTTGCCTTGCCATGCTTTGCCTTGCCTTCCTTTCCTTCCGTTACTCTTTCCTTGCCTAGCCGTGCACTGCCTAGCCTTGCGATGTCGTGCATTAGCTTTGCCTCGCCTGACAGTGCCTTGCCTTGCGTTACCCTTTCCTTACCTTGCCGTGGTTTGCCTAGCCCTGCGTTGTCGTGCCTTAGCCTTGTTTCCCCTTACCGTGCCGTTCCTTCCGTTACCCTTGCCTTCCCCTGCTTTCCCTTGCCTTCCTTGCCTTTCGTTACTCTTTGCTTGCCTTTCGTGCATTGTCTAGCCTTGCGTTGTCGTGCCTTAGCCTTGCCTTGCCTGACCGTGCCTTGCCTTGCGTTACCCTTTCCTTGCCTTGCCGTGCATTGCCTAGCCGTGCGTTGTCGTGCATCAGCCTTGCCTTGCCTCAAGGTGCCTTGCCTTGCGTAACCTTCTCCTTGCCTTGCCGTGCATTGCCTAGCCGTGCGTTGCCGTGCCTTAGCCTTGTTTCCCCTTGCCGTGCCGTTCCTTCCGTTACCCTTGCCTTGCCTTGCTTTCCCTTGCCTTCCTTGGGTTCCGTTACTCTTTGCTTGACTTCCGTGCATTGCCTAGCCTTGCGCTGTCTTGCATTAGCCTTGTTTTGCCTCAGAGTGCCTTGCGTTGCGTTAAATTTTCCTTGGATGGCCGTGCATTGTCTAGCAGTGCGTTGTGGTGCCTTAGCCTTGTTTCACCTTGCCATAGACTTGCTTGCTTTGCCTTGCTTTGCCTTGCATTCCTTGCCTTCCGTTACTCTTTGCTTGCCTTCCGTGCATTGCCTAGCCTTGCGTTGTCGTGCCTTAGCCTTGCCTCGCCTGACAGTGCCTTGCCTTGCGTTACCCTTTCCTTGCCTGGCCGTGCATTGCTTAGTCTTGCGTTACCGTGCCTTAGCCTTGTTTCCCCTTGCCGAGCCATTCCTTCCGTTACCCTTCCCTTCCCCTGCTTTCCCTTGCCTTCCTTGCCTTCCGTTACTCTTTGCTTGCCTTCCGTGCATTGCCTAGCCTTGCGTTGTCGTACCTTAGCCTTGCCTCCCCAAACCGTGCCTTGCATTGCGTTACCCTTTCCTTGCCTTGCCGTGAATTGCCTAGCCGTGCGTTGTCGTGCATCAGCCTTGCCTTGCCTCACCGTGCCTTGCATTGCGTTACCCTTTCCTTGCCTTGCCGTGCATTGCCTAGCCGTGCGTTGCCGTGCCTTAGCCTTGTTTCCCCTTGTCGTGCCGTTCCTTCCGTTACCCTTGGCTTGCCTTGCTTTCCCTTGCCTTCCTTGCCTTCCGTTACTCTTTGCTTGCCTTCCGTGCATTGTCTAGCCTTGCGTTGTCGTGCATTAGCCTTGCCTCCCCAAACCGTGCCTTGCCTTGCGTTACCCTTTCCTTGCCTTGCCCTGCATTGCCTAGCCCTGTGTTGTCGTGCCTTAGCCTTGTTTCCCCTTACCGTGCCGTTCCTTTCGTTACCCTTGCCTTCCCCTGCTTTCCCTTGCATTCCTTGCCTTCCGTTACTCTTTGCTTGCCTTCGGTGCATTGCCTAGCCTTGCGTTGTCGTGCGTTAGCCTTCTTTCCCCTTGCCGTGCCGTGCCTGTTGTTACACTTGCCTTGCCATGCTTTTCCTTGCCTTCCTTTCCTTCCATTACTCTTTCCTTGCCTAGCCGTGCACTGCCTAGCCTTGCGATGTCGTGCATTAGCTTTGCCACGCCTGACAGTGCCTTGCCTTGCGTTACCCTTTCCTTGCCTTGCCGTGCATTGCCTAGCCGTGCGTTGTCGTGCATCAGCCTTGCCTTGCCTCACCGTGCCTTCCCTTGCGTTACCCTTTCCTTGCCTTGCCTGCATTGCCTAGCCGTGCGTTGTCGTGCCTTAGCCTTGTTTCCCCTTGCCGTGCCGTTCCTTCTGTTACCCTTGCCTTGCCTTGCTTTCCCTTGACTTCCTTGCCTTCCGTTACTCTTTGCTTGCCTTCCGTGCATTGCCTAGCCGTGCGTTGTCGTGCATTTGCCTTGCCTTGCCTCACCGTGCCTTGCCTTGCGTTACCCTTTCCTTGCCTGGCCGTGCATTGCCTAGCCGTGCGTTGTCGTGCATTTGCCTTGTCTTGCCTTACCGTGCCTTGCCTTGCGTTACCCTTTCCTTGCCTGGCCGTGCATTGCCTAGCCGTGCGTTGCCGTTCCTTAGCCTTTTTCCCCCTTGCCGTGCCTTGCCTTTTGTTACACTTGCCTTGCCTTGCTTTGCCTTGCCTTCCTTTCCTTCCGTTACTCTTTCCTTGCCTAGCCGTGCACTGCCTATCCTTCCGTTGTCGTGCATTAGCCTGGCCTCCCCAAACCGTGCCTTGCCTTGCGTTACCATTTCCTTGCCTTGCCCGGCATTGCCTAGCCGTGCGTTACCGTGCCTTAGCCTTGTTTCTCCTTGCCGTGCCGTTCCTTCCGTTAACCTTGCCTTGCCTTGCATTCCCTTGCCTTCCTTGCGTTCCGTTACTCTTTGCTTACCTTCCGTGCATTGCCTAGCCTTGCGTTGTCGTGTATTAGCCTTGCCTCCCCAAACCGTGCCTTGCCTTGCTTTACCCTTTCCTTGCCTTGCCCTGCATTGCCTAGCCCTGTGTTGTCGTGCCTTAGCCTTGTTTCCCCTTGCCGTGCCGTTCTTTCCGTTACCCTTGCCTTGCCTTGCTTTCCCTTGCCTTCCTTGCGTTCCGTTATTCTTTGCTTGCCTTCCGTGCATTGCCTAGCCTTGCGTTGTCGTGCCTTAGCCTTGCCTCGCCTGACCGTGCCTTGCCTTGCGTTACCCTTACCTTGCCTTGCCCTGCATTGCCTAGCCGTTCGTTGTCGTGCCTTAGCCTTGTTTGCCCTTGCCGTGCCGTTCCTTCCGTTACCCTTGCCTTGCTTTCCCTTGCCTTCCTTGCCTTCCGTTACTCTTTGCTTGCCTTCCGTGCATTGCCTAGCCTTGCGTGGTCGTGCCTTAGCCTTTTTTCACCTTGCCATAGCCTTGCTTGCGTTGCCTTGCTGTACCTTGCATTCCTTGCCTTCCGTTACTCTTTGCTTGCCTTCCGTGCATTGCCTAGCCTTGCGTTGTCATGCATCAGCCTTGCCTTGCCTCACCGTGCCTTGCCTTCCGTTACCCTTTCCTTGCCTTGCCGTGCATTGCCTAGCCCTGCGTTGCCGTGCCTTAGCCTTGTTTCCCCTTGCCGTGCCGTTCCTTCCGTTACCCTTGCCTTGCCTTGCTTTCCCTTGCCTTCCTTGCCTTCCGTTACTCTTTGCTTGCCTTCCGTGCATTGCCTAGCCTTGCGTTGTCGTGCATTAGCCTTGCCTCCCCAAACCGTGCCTTGCCTTGCGTTACCCTTTCCTTGCCTTGCCCTGCATTGCCTAGAACTGTGTTGTCGTGCCTTAGCCTTGTTTCCCCTTACCGTGCCGTTCCTTTCGTTACCCTTGCCTTCCCCTGCTTTCCTTTGCATTCCTTGCCTTCCGTTACTCTTTGCTTGCCTTCCGTGCATTGCGTAGCCTTGCGTTATCGTGCCTTAGCCTTGTTTCCCATTGCCGTGCCTTACCTTTTGTTACACTTGCCTTGCCTTGCTTTGCCTTGCCTTCCTTTCCTTCCGTTACTCTTTCCTTGCCTAGCCGTGCACTGCCTAGCCTTGCGTTGTCGTGCATTAGCCTTGCCTCCCCAAACCGTGCCTTGACTTGCGTTACCATTTCCTTGCCTTGCCCTGCATTGCCTAGCCGTGCGTTACCGTGCCTTAGCCTTGTTTCCCCTTGCCGTGCCGTTCCTTCCGTTAACCTTGCCTTGCCTTGCTTTCCCTTGCCTTCCTTGCCTTCCGTTACTCTTTGCTTGCCTTCCGAGCATTGCCTAGCCTTGCGTTGTCGTGCCTTAGCCTTGCCTCGCCTGACCGTGCCTTGCCTTGCGTTACCCTTTCCTTGCCTTGCCGTGCATTGCCTAGCCGTGCGTTGTCGTGCATTAGCCTCGCCTTGCATTACTGTGCCTTGCCTTGCGTTACCCTTTCCTTGCCTGGCCGTGCATTGCCTAGCCGTGCGTTGCCGTGCCTTAGCCTTGTTTCCCCTTGCCGTGCCGTGCCTTTTGTTACACTTGCCTTGCCTTGCTTTGCCTTGCCTTCCTTTCCTTCCGTTACTCTTTCCTTGCCTAGCCGTGCACTGCGTAGGCTTGCGTTGTCGTGCATTACCCTTGCCTCGCCTGACCGTGCCTTGCCTTGCATTACCCTTTCCTTGCCTTGCCGTGCATTGCCTAGCCCTGCGTTGTCGTGCTTTAGCTTTGTTTCCCCTTACCGTGCCGTTCCTTCCGTTACCCTTGCCTTCCCCTCCTTTCCCTTGCCTTCCTTCCCTTCCGTTACTCTTTGCTTGCCTTCCGTGCATTGCCTAGCCTTGCGTTGTCGTGCCTTAGCCTTGCCTCGCCTCACCGTGCCTTGCCTTGCGTTACCCTTTCCTTGCCTTGCCGTGCATTGCCTAGCCGTGCGTTGCCGTGCCTTAGCCTTGTTTCCCCTTGCCGTGCCGTTCCTACTCTTACCCTTGCCTTGCCTTGCTTTCCCTTGCCTTCCTTGCCTTCCGTTACTCTTTGCTTGCCTTCCGTTCATTGCCTAGCCGTGCGTTGTCGTGCATTTGCCTTGCCTTGCCTCACCGTGCCTTGCCTTGCGTTACCCTTTCCTTGCCTGGCCGTGCATTGCCTAGCCGTGCGTTGTCGTGCATTAGCCTTGTCTTGCCTTACCGTGCCTTGCCTTGCGTTACCCTTTCCTTGCCTGGCCGTGCATTGCCTAGCCGTGCGTTGCCGTTCCTTAGCCTTTTTTCCCCTTGCCGTGCCGTGCCTTTTGTTACACTTGCCTTGCCTTGCTTTGCCTTGCCTTCCTTTCCTTCCGTTACTCTTTCCTTGCCTAGCCGTGCACTGCCTATCCTTGCGTTGTCGTGCATTAGCCTTGCCTCCCCAAACCGTGCCTTGCATTGCGTTACCATTTCCTTGCCTTGCCCTGCATTGCCTAGCCGTGCGTTACCGTGCCTTAGCCTTGTTTCCCCTTGCCGTGCCGTTCCTTCCGTTAACCTTGCCTTGCCTTGCATTCCCTTGCCTTCCTTGCGTTCCATTACTCTTTGCTTGCCTTCCGTGCATTGCCTAGCCGTGCGTTGTCGTGCATTAGCCTCGCCTTGCCTTACCGTGCCTTGCCTTGCGTTACCCTTTCCTTGCCTGGCCGTGCATTGCTTAGCCTTGCGTTGCCGTGCCTTAGCCTTGTTTCCCCTTGCCGTGACGTGCCTTTGTTACACTTGCCTTGCCTTGCTTTGCCTTGCCTTCCTTTCCTTCCGTTACTCTTTCCTTGCCTAGCCGTGCACTGCGTAGCCTTGCGTTGTCGTGCATTACCCTTGCCTCGCCTGACCGTGCCTTGCCTTGCGTTACCCTTTCCTTACCTTGCCGTGGATTGCCTAGCCCTGCGTTGTCGTGCCTTAGCCTTGTTTCCCCTTACCGTGCCGTTCCTTCCGTTACCCTTGCCTTCCCCTGCTTTCCCTTGCCTTCCTTGCCTTCCGTTACTCTTTGCTGGCCTTCCGTGCATTGCCTAGCCTTGCGTTGTCGTGCCTTAGCCTTGCCTCGCCTGACCGTGCCTTGCCTTGCGTTACCCTTTCCTTGCCTTGCCGTGCATTGCCTAGCCGTGCATTGTCGTGCATTAGCCTTGCCTTGCCTCACCGTGCCTTCCCTTGCGTTACCCTTTCCTTGCCTTGCCGTGCATTGCCTAGCCGTGCGTTGTCGTGCCTTAGCCTTGTTTCCCCTTGCCGTGCCGTTCCTTCCGTTACCCTTGCCTTGCCTTGCTTTCCCTTGCCTTCCTTGCCTTCCGTTACTCTTTGCTTGCCTTCCGTGCATTGCCTAGCATTGCGTTGTCATGCCTTAGCCTTGCTCGCCTGACAGTGCCTTGCCTTGCGTTACCCTTTCCTTGCCTGGCCCTGCATTGCTTAGTCTTGCGTTGCCGTGCCTTAGCCTTGTTTCCCCTTGCCGTGCCGTGCCTTTTGTTACACTTGCCTTGCCTTGCTTTCCCTTGCCTTCCTTGCCTTCCGTTACTCTTTGCTTGCCTTCCGTGCATTGCCTAGCTTTGCGTTGTCGTGCCTTAGCCTTGCCTCGCCTCACCGTGCCTTGCCTTGCGTTACCCTTTCATTGCCTTGCCGTGCATTGCCTAGCCGTGCGTTGTCGTGCATCAGCCTTGCCTTGCCTCACCGTGCCTTGCCTTGCGTTACCCTTTCCTTGCCTTGCCGTGCATTGCCTAGCCGTGCGTTGCCGTGCCTTAGCCTTGTTTCCCCTTTTCGTGCCGTTCCTTCCGTTACCCTTTCCTTGCCTTGCTTTGCCTTGCATTCCTTGCCTTCCGTTACTCTTTGCTTGCCTTCCGTGCATTGCCTAGCCTTGCGTTGTCCTGCATTAGCCTTGCCTCCCCAAACCGTGCCTTGCCTTGCGTTACCCTTTCCTTGCCTTGCCCTGCATTGCCTAGCCCTGTGTTGTCGTGCCTTAGCCTTGTTTCCCCTTGCCGTGCCGTTCCTTTCGTTACCCTTCCCTTCCCCTGCTTTCCTTCGCATTCCTTGACTTCCGTTACTCTTTCCTTGCCTTCCGTGCATTGCCTAGCCTTGCGTTGTCGTGCCTTAGCCTTGTTTCCCCTTGCCGTGCCGTGCCTGTTGTTACACTTGCCTTGCCATGCTTTTCCTTGCCTTCCTTTCCTTCCATTACCCTTTCCTTGCCTAGCCGTGCACTGCCTAGCCTTGCGATGTCGTGCATTAGCTTTGCCTCGCCTGACAGTGCCTTGCCTTGCGTTACCCTTTCCTTGCCTTGCCGTGCATTGCCTAGCCGTGCGTTGTCGTGCATCAGCCTTGCCTTGCCTCAAGGTGCCTTGCCTTGCGTTACCTTCTCCTTGCCTTGCCGTGCATTGCCTAGCCGTGCGTTGCCGTGCCTTAGCCTTGTTTCCCCTTGCCGTGCCGTTCCTTCCGTTACCCTTGCCTTGCCTTGCTTTCCCTTGCCTTCCTTGGTTTCCGTTACTCTTTGCTTGCCTTCCGTGCATTGCCTAGCCTTGCGCTGTCGTGCATTAGCCTTGCCTTGCCTCAGAGTGCCTTTCCTTGCGTTACCTTTTCCTTGGCTGGCCGTGCATTGTCTAGCCGTGCGTTGTGGTGCCTTAGCCTTGTTTCACCTTGCCATAGCCTTGCTTGCTTTGCCTTGCTTTGCCTTGCATTCCGTGCCTTCCGTTACTCTTTGCTTGCCTTCCGTGCATTGCCTAGCCTTGCGTTGTCGTGCATTAGCCTTGCCTCCCCAAACCGTGCCTTGCCTTGCTTTACCCTTTCCTTGCCTTGCCGTGCATTGCCTAACCGTGCGTTGTCGTGCCTTAGCCTTGTTTCCCCTTGCCTTGCCTTGCCTTGCTTTCCCTTGCCTTCCTTGCCTTCCGTTACTCTTTGCTTGCCTTCCGTGCATTGCCTAGCCTTGCGTTGTCGTGCCTTAGCCGTGCCTCGCCTGACCGTGCCTTGCCTTGCGTTACCCTTACCTTGCCTTGCCCTGCATTGCCTAGCCGTTCGTTGTCGTGCCTTAGCCTTCTTTGCCCTTGCCGTGCCGTTCCTTCCGTTACCCTTGCCTTGCTTTCCCTTGCCTTCCTTGCCTTCCGTTACTCTTTGCTTCCCTTCCGTGCATTGCCTAGCCTTGCGTGGTCGTGCCTTAGCCTTTTTTCACCTTGCCATAGCCTTGCTTGCGTTGCCTTGCTTTGCATGGCATTCCTTCCCTTCCGTTACACTTTGCTTGCCTTCCGTGCATTGCCTAGCCTTGCGTGGTCGTGCCTTAGCCTTTTTTCACCTTGCCATAGCCTTGCTTGCGTTGCCTTGCTTTTCCTTGCATTCCTTGCCTTCCGTTACTCTTTGCTTGCCTTCCGTGCATTGCCTAGCCCTGTGTTGTCGTGCCTTAGCCTTGTTTCCCCTTGCCGTGCCGTTCCTTCCGTTACCCTTGCCTTGCCTTGCTTTCCCTTGCCTTCCTTGCGTTCCGTTATTCTTTGCTTGCCTTCCGTGCATTGCCTAGCCTTGCGTTGTCGTGCCTTAGCCTTGCCTCGCCTGACCGTGCCTTGCCTTGCGTTACCCTTACCTTGCCTTGCCCTGCATTGCCTAACCGTTCGTTGTCGTGCCTTAGCCTTGTTTGCCCTTGCCGTGCCGTTCCTTCCGTTACCCTTGCCTTGCATTCCCTTGCCTTCCTTGCCTTCCGTTACTCTTTGCTTGCCTTCCGTGCATTTCCTAGCCTTGCGTGGTCGTGCCTTAGCCTTTTTTCACCTTGCCATAGCCTTGCTTGCGTTGCCTTGCTTTACCTTGCATTCCTTGCCTTCCGTTACTCTTTGCTTGCCTTCCGTCCATTGCCTAGCCTTGCGTTGTCGTGCATTAGCCTTGCCTCCCCAAACCGTACCTTGCCTTGCGTTACCCTTTCCTTGCCTTGCCCTGCATTGCCTAGTCCTGTGTTGTCGTGCCTTAGCCTTGTTTCCGCTTGCCGTGCCGTTTCTTTCGTTACCCTTGCCTTCCCCTGCTTTCCCTTGCATTCCTTGCCTTCCGTTACTCTTTGCTTGCCTTCCGTGCATTGCCTAGCCTTGCGTAGTCGTGCCTTAGCCTTCCCTCGCCTGACCGTGCCTTGCCTTGCGTTACCGTTTCCTTGCCTTGCCGTGAATTGCCTAGCCTTGCGTTGTCGTGCATTAGCCTCGCCTTGCCTTACCGTGCCTTGCCTTGCGTTACCCTTTCTTTGCCTAGCCTTGCGTTGTCGTGCCTTAGCCTTGTTTCCCCTTGCCGTGCCGTTCCTTCCGTTACCCTTGCCTTGCCTTGCTTTGCCTTGCCTTCCTTTCCTTCCGTTACTCTTTCCTTGCCTAGCCGTGCACTGCCTAGCCTTGCGTTGTCGTGCATTACCCTTGCCTCGCCTGACCGTGCCTTGCCTTGCGTTACCCTTTCCTTGCCTTGCCGTGCATTGCCTAGCCCTGCGTTGTCGTGCCTTAGCCTTGTTTCCCCTTACCGTGCCGTTCCTTCCGTTACCCTTGCCTTCCCCTGCTTTCCCTTGCCTTCCTTGCCTTCCGTTACTCTTTGCTTGCCTTCCGTGCATTGCCTAGCCTTGCGTTGTCGTGCCTTAGCCTTGCCTCGCCTGACCGTGCCTTGCCTTGCGTTACCCTTTCCTTGCCTTGCCGTGCATTGCCTAGCTGTGCGTTGTCATGCATCAGCCTTGCCTTGCCTCACCGTGCCTTGCCTTCCGTTACCCTTTCCTTGCCTTGCCGTGCATTACCTAGCCCTGCGTTGCCGTGCCTTAGCCTTGTTTCCCCTTGCCGTGCCGTTCCTTCCGTTACCCTTGCCTTGCCTTGCTTTCCCTTGCCTTCCTTGCCTTCCGTTACTCTTTGCTTGCCTTCCGTGCATTGCCTAGCCTTGCGTTGTCGTGCATTAGCCTTGCCTCCCCAAACCGTGCCTTGCCTTGCGTTACCCTTTCCTTGCCTTGCCCTGCATTGCCTAGAACTGTGTTGTCGTGCCTTAGCCTTGTTTCCCCTTACCGTGCCGTTCCTTTCGTTACCCTTGCCTTCCCCTGCTTTCCTTTGCATTCCTTGCCTTCCGTTACTCTTTGCTTGCCTTCCGTGCATTGCGTAGCCTTGCGTTGTCGTGCCTTAGCCTTGTTTCCCCTTGCCGTGCCTTACCTTTTGTTACACTTGCCTTGCCTTGCTTTGCCTTGCCTTCCTTTCCTTCCGTTACTCTTTCCTTGCCTAGCCGTGCACTGCCTAGCCTTGCGTTGTCGTGCATTAGCCTTGCCTCCCCAAACCGTGCCTTGACTTGCGTTACCATTTCCTTGCCTTGCCCTGCATTGCCTAGCCATGCGTTACCGTGCCTTAGCCTTGTTTCCCCTTGCCGTGCCGTTCCTTCCGTTAACCTTGCCTTGCCTTGCTTTCCCTTGCCTTCCTTGCGTTCCGTTACTCTTTGCTTGCCTTCCGAGCATTGACTAGCCTTGCGTTGTCGTGCCTTAGCCTTGCCTCGCCTAACCGTGCCTTGCCTTGCGTTACCCTTTCCTTGCATTGCCATGCATTGCCTAGCCGTGCGTTGTCGTGCATTAGCCTCGCCTTGCATTACTGTGCCTTGCCTTGCGTTACCCTTTCCTTGCCTGGCCGTGCATTGCTTAGCCTTGCGTTGCCGTGCCTTAGCCTTGTTTCCCCTTGCCGTGCCGTGCCTTTTGTTACACTTGCCTTGCCTTGCTTTGCCTTGCCTTCCTTTCCTTCCGTTACTCTTTCCTTGCCTAGCCGTGCACTGCGTAGGCTTGCGTTGTCGTGCATTACCCTTGCCTCGCCTGACCGTGCCTTGAATTGCATTACCCTTTCCTTGCCTTGCCGTGCATTGCCTAGCCCTGCGTTGTCGTGCTTTAGCTTTGTTTCCCCTTACCGTGCCGTTCCTTCCGTTACCCTTGCCTTCCCCTCCTTTCCCTTGCCTTCCTTCCCTTCCGTTGCTCTTTGCTTGCCTTTCGTGCATTGTCTAGCCTTGCGTTGTCGTGCCTTAGCCTTGCCTTGCCTGACCGTGCCTTGCCTTGCGTTACCCTTTCCTTGCCTTGCCGTGCATTGCCTAGCCGTGCATTGTCGTGCATCAGCCTTGCCTTGCCTCAAGGTGCCTTGCCTTGCGTTACCTTCTCCTTGCCTTGCCGTGCATTGCCTAGCCGTGCGTTGCCGTGCCTTAGCCTTGTTTCCCCTTGCCGTGCCGTTCCTTCCGTTACCCTTGCCTTGCCTTGCTTTCCCTTGCCTTCCTTGCCTTCCGTTACTCTTTGCTTGCCTTCCGTGCATTGCCTAGCATTGCGTTGTCGTGCCTTAGCCTTGCCTCGCCTGACAGTGCCTTGCCTTGCGTTACCCTTTCCTTGCCTGGCCGTGCATTGCTTAGACTTGCGTTGCCGTGCCTTAGCCTTGTTTCCCCTTGCCGTGCCGTGCCTTTTGTTACACTTGCCTTGCCTTGCTTTGCCTTGCCTTCCTTGCCTTCCGTTACTCTTTGCTTGCCTTCCGTGCATTGCCTAGCTTTGCGTTGTCGTGCCTTAGCCTTGCCTCGCCTCACCGTGCCTTGCCTTGCGTTACCCTTTCATTGCCTTGCCGTGCATTGCCTAGCCGTGCGTTGTCGTGCATCAGCCTTGCCTTGCCTCACCGTGCCTTGCCTTGCGTTACCCTTTCCTTGCCTTGCCGTGCATTGCCTAGCCGTGCGTTGCCGTGCCTTAGCCTTGTTTCCCCTTGTCGTGCCGTTCCTTCCGTTACCCTTGCCTTGCCTTGCTTTCCCTTGCCTTCCTTGCCTTCCGTTACTCTTTCCTTGCCTTGCCGTGCACTGCCTAGCCTTGCGTTGTCTTGCATTAGCCTTGCCTCCCCAAACCGTGCCTTGCCTTGCGTTACCATTTCCTTGCCTTGCCCTGCATTGCCTAGCCCTGTGTTGTCGTGCCTTAGTCTTGTTTGCCCTTACCGTGCCGTTCCTTCCGTTACCCTTGCCTTCCCCTTCTTTCCCTAGCCTTCCTTGCCTTCCGTTACTCTTTCCTTGCCTTCCGTGCATTGCCTAGCCTTGCGTTGTCGTGCCTTAGCCTTGTTTCCCCTTGCCGTGCCGTGCCTTTGTTACCCTTGCCTTGCCTTGCTTTCCCTTGCCTTCCTTTCCTTCCATTACCCTTTCCTTGCCTAGCCGTGCACTGCCTAGCCTTGCGATGTCGTGCATTAGCTTTGCCTCGCCTGACAGTGCCTTGCCTTGCGTTACCCTTTCCTTGCCTTGCCGTGCATTGCCTAGCCGTGCGTTGTCGTGCATCAGCCTTGCCTTGCCTCAAGGTGCCTTGCCTTGCGTTACCTTCTCCTTGCCTTGCCGTGCATTGCCTAGCCGTGCGTTGCCGTGCCTTAGCCTTGTTTCCCCTTGCCGTGCCGTTCCTTCCGTTACCCTTGCCTTGCCTTGCTTTCCCTTGCCTTCCTTGGTTTCCGTTACTCTTTGCTTGCCTTCCGTGCATTGCCTAGCCTTGCGCTGTCGTGCATTAGCCTTGCCTTGCCTCAGAGTGCCTTGCCTTGCGTTACCTTTTCCTTGGCTGGCCGTGCATTGTCTAGCCGTGCGTTGTGGTGCCTTAGCCTTGTTTCACCTTGCCATAGCCTTGCTTGCTTTGCCTTGCTTTGCCTTGCATTCCTTGCCTTCCGTTACTCTTTGCTTGCCTTCCGTGCATTGCCTAGCCTTGCGTTGTCGTGCATTAGCCTTGCCTCCCGAAACCGTGCCTTGCCTTGCTTTACCCTTTCCTTGCCTTGCCCTGCATTGCCTAGCCCTGTGTTGTCGTGCCTTAGCCTTGTTTCCCCTTGCCGTGCCGTTCCTTCCGTTACCCTTGCCTTGCCTTGCTTTCCCTTGCCTTCCTTGCGTTCCGTTATTCTTTGCTTGCCTTCCGTGCATTGCCTAGCCTTGCGTTGTCGTGCCTTAGCCTTGCCTCGCCTGACCGTGCCTTGCCTTGCGTTACCCTTACCTTGCCTTGCCCTGCATTGCCTAGCCGTTCGTTGTCGTGCCTTAGCCTTCTTTGCCCTTGCCGTGCCGTTCCTTCCGTTACCCTTGCCTTGCTTTCCCTTGCCTTCCTTGCCTTCCGTTACTCTTTGCTTGCCTTCCGTGCATTGCCTAGCCTTGCGTTGTCGTGTCTTAGCCTTTTTTCACCTTGCCATAGCCTTGCTTGCGTTGCCTTGCTTTGCCTTACCTTCCTTGCCTTCCGTTACTCTTTGCTTCCCTTCCGTGCATTGCCTAGCCTTGCGTGGTCGTGCCTTAGCCTTTTTTCACCTTGCCATAGCCTTGCTTGCGTTGCCTTGCTTTGCATGGCATTCCTTCCCCTCCGTTACACTTTGCTTGCCTTCCGTGCATTGCCTAGCCTTGCGTGGTCGTGCCTTAGCCTTTTTTCACCTTGCCATAGCCTTGCTTGCGTTGCCTTGCTTTGCCTTGCATTCCTTGCCTTCCGTTACTCTTTGCTTGCCTTCCGTGCATTGCCTAGCCCTGCGTTGTCGTGCATTAGCCTTGCCTTGCCTCACCGTGCCTTGCCTTGCGTTACCCTTTCCTTGCCTTGCCGTGCATTGCCTAGCCGTGCGTTGTCGTGCATTTGCCTTGTCTTGCCTTACCGTGCCTTGCCTTGCGTTACCCTTTCCTTGCCTGGCCGTGCATTGCCTAGCCGTGCGTTGCCGTTCCTTAGCCTTTTTTCCCCTTGCCGTGCCTTGCCTTTTGTTACACTTGCCTTGCCTTGCTTTGCCTTGCCTTCCTTTCCTTCCGTTACTCTTTCCTTGCCTAGCCGTGCACTGCCTATCCTTCCGTTGTCGTGCATTAGCCTTGCCTCCCCAAACCGTGCCTTGCCTTGCGTTACCATTTCCTTGCCTTGCCCTGCATTGCCTAGCCGTGCGTTACCGTGCCTTAGCCTTGTTTCTCCTTGCCGTGCCGTTCCTTCCGTTAACCTTGCCTTGCCTTGCATTCCCTTGCCTTCCTTGCGTTCCGTTACTCTTTGCTTGCCTTCCGTGCATTGCCTAGCCTTGCGTGGTCGTGCCTTAGCCTTGCCTCGCCTGACCGTGCCTTGCCTTGCGTTACCCTTACCTTGCCTTGCCCTGCATTGCCTAGCCCTGTGTTGTCGTGCCTTAGCCTTGTTTCCCCTTACCGTGCCGTTCCTTTCGTTACCCTTGCCTTCCCCTGCTTTCCCTTGCATTCCTTGCCTTCCGTTACTCTTTGCTTGCCTTCCGTGCACTGCCTAGCCTTGCGTTGTCGTGCATTAGCCTTGCCTCCCCAAACCGTGCCTTGCCTTGCGTTACCATTTCCTTGCCTTGCCCTGCATTGCCTAGCCCTGTGTTGTCGTGCCTTAGCCTTGTTTCCCCTTGCCGTGCCGTTCCTTCCGTTACCCTTGCCTTGCCTTGCTTTCCCTTGCCTTCCTTGCGTTCCGTTATTCTTTGCTTGCCTTCCGTGCATTGCCTAGCCTTGCGTTGTCGTGCCTTAGCCTTGCCTCGCCTGACCGTGCCTTGCCTTGCGTTACCCTTACCTTGCCTTGCCCTGCATTGCCTAGCCGTTCGTTGTCGTGCCTTAGCCTTCTTTGCCCTTGCCGTGCCGTTCCTTCCGTTACCCTTGCCTTGCTTTCCCTTGCCTTCCTTGCCTTCCGTTACTCTTTGCTTGCCTTCCGTGCATTGCCTAGCCTTGCGTTGTCGTGTCTTAGCCTTTTTTCACCTTGCCATAGCCTTGCTTGCGTTGCCTTGCTTTGCCTTACCTTCCTTGCCTTCCGTTACTCTTTGCTTCCCTTCCGTGCATTGCCTAGCCTTGCGTGGTCGTGCCTTAGCCTTTTTTCACCTTGCCATAGCCTTGCTTGCGTTGCCTTGCTTTGCATGGCATTCCTTCCCTTCCGTTACACTTTGCTTGCCTTCCGTGCATTGCCTAGCCTTGCGTGGTCGTGCCTTAGCCTTTTTTCACCTTGCCATAGCCTTGCTTGCGTTGCCTTGCTTTTCCTTGCATTCCTTGCCTTCCGTTACTCTTTGCTTGCCTTCCGTGCATTGCCTAGCCCTGCGTCGTCGTGCCTTAGCCTTGTTTCCCCTTGCCGTGCCGTTCCTTCCGTTACCCTTGCCTTGCCTTGCTTTCCCTTGCCTTCCTTGCGTTCCGTTATTCTTTGCTTGCCTTCCGTGCATTGCCTAGCCTTGCGTTGTCGTTCCTTAGCGTTGCCTCGCCTGACCGTGCCTTGCCTTGCGTTACCCTTACCTTGCCTTGCCCTGCATTGCCTAGCCGTTCGTTGTCGTGCCTTAGCCTTGTTTGCCCTTGCCGTGCCGTTCCTTCCGTTACCCTTGCCTTGCTTTCCCTTGCCTTCCTTGCCTTCCGTTACTCTTTGCTTGCCTTCCGTGCATTTCCTAGCCTTGCGTGGTCGTGCCTTAGCCTTTTTTCACCTTGCCATACCCTTGCTTGCGTTGCCTTGCTTTACCTTGCATTCCTTGCCTTCCGTTACTCTTTGCTTGCCTTCCGTCCATTGCCTAGCCTTGCGTTGTCGTGCATTAGCCTTGCCTCCCCAAACCGTACCTTGCCTTGCGTTACCCTTTCCTTGCCTTGCCCTGCATTGCCTAGCCCTGTGTTGTCGTGCCTTAGCCTTGTTTCCGCTTGCCGTGCCGTTTCTTTCGTTACCCTTGCCTTCCCCTGCTTTCCCTTGCATTCCTTGCCTTCCGTTACTCTTTGCTTGCCTTCCGTGCATTGCCTAGCCTTGCGTAGTCGTGCCTTAGCCTTCCCTCGCCTGACCGTGCCTTGCCTTGCGTTACCGTTTCCTTGCCTTGCCGTGAATTGCCTAGCCTTGCGTTGTCGTGCATTAGCCTCGCCTTGCCTTACCGTGCCTTGCCTTGCGTTACCCTTTCCTTGCCTTGCCGTGCATTGCCTAGCCTTGCGTTGTCGTGTCTTAGCCTTGTTTCCCCTTGCCGTGCCGTGCCTTTTGTTACACTTGCCTTGCCTTGTTTGCCTTGCCTTTATTTCCTTCCGTTACTCTTTCCTTGCCTAGCCGTGCACTGCGTAGCCTTGCGTTGTCGTGCATTAGCCTTGCCTCGCCTGACCGTGCCTTGCCTTGCGTTACCCTTTCCTTGCCTTGCCGTGCATTGCCTAGCCCTGCGTTGTCGTGCCTTAGCCTTGTTTCCCCTTACCGTGCCGTTCCTTCCGTTACCCTTGCCTTCCCCTGCTTTCCCTTGCCTTCCTTGCCTTCCGTTACTCTTTGCTTGCCTTCCGTGCATTGCCTAGCCTTGCGTTGTCGTGCCTTAGCCTTGCCTCGCCTGACCGTGCCTTGCCTTGCGTTACCCTTTCCTTGCCTTGCCGTGCATTGCCTAGCCATGCGTTGTCGTGCATCAGCCTTGCCTTGCCTCACCGTGCCTTGCCTTGCGTTACCCTTTCCTTGCCTTGCCGTGCATTGCCTAGCCGTGCGTTGCCGTCCCTTAGCCTTGTTTCCCCTTGCCGTGCCGTTCCTTCCGTTACCCTTGCCTTGCCTTGCTTTCCCTTGCCTTCCTTGCCTTCCGTTACTCTTTGCTTGCCTTCCGTGCATTGCCTAGCCTTGCGTTGTCGTGCATTAGCCTTGCCTCCCCAAACCGTGCCTTGCCTTGCGTTACCCTTTCCTTGCCTTGCCCTGCATTGCCTAGAACTGTGTTGTCGTGCCTTAGCCTTGTTTCCCCTTACCGTGCCGTTCCTTTCGTTACCCTTGCCTTCCCCTGCTTTCCTTTGCATTCCTTGCCTTCCGTTACTCTTTGCTTGCCTTCCGTGCATTGCGTAGCCTTGCGTTGTCGTGCCTTAGCCTTGTTTCCCCTTGCCGTGCCTTACCTTTTGTTACACTTGCCTTGCCTTGCTTTGCCTTGCCTTCCTTTCCTTCCGTTACTCTTTCCTTGCCTAGCCGTGCATTGCCTAGCCTTGCGTTGTCGTGCATTAGCCTTGCCTCCCCAAACCGTGCCTTGCCTTGCGTTACCCTTTCCTTGCCTGGCCGTGCATTGCCTAGCCGTGCGTTACCGTCCCTTCACCTTGTTTCCCCTTGCCGTGCCGTGCCTTTTGTTACACTTGCCTTGCCTTGCTTTCCCTTGCCTTCCTTGCGTTCCGTTACTCTTTGCTTGCCTTCCGAGCATTGCCTAGCCTTGCGTTGTCGTGCCTTAGCCTTGCCTCGCCTAACCGTGCCTTGCCTTGCGTTACCCTTTCCTTGCATTGCCATGCATTGCCTAGCCGTGCGTTGTCGTGCATTAGCCTCGCCTTGCATTACTGTGCCTTGCCTTGCTTTACCCTTTCCTTGCCTGGCCGTGCATTGCCTAGCCGTGCGTTGTCGTGCCTTAGCCTTGTTTCCCCTTGCCGTGCCGTGCCTTTTGTTACACTTGCCTTGCCTTGCTTTGCCTTGCCTTCCTTTCCTTCCGTTACTCTTTCCTTGCCTAGCCGTGCACTGCGTAGGCTTGCGTTGTCGTGCATTACCCTTGCCTCGCCTGACCGTGCCTTGCCTTGCATTACCCTTTCCTTGCCTTGCCGTGCATTGCCTAGCCCTGCGTTGTCGTGCTTTAGCTTTGTTTCCCCTTACCGTGCCGTTCCTTCCGTTACCCTTGCCTTCCCCTCCTTTCCCTTGCCTTCCTTCCCTTCCGTTGCTCTTTGCTTGCCTTCCGTGCATTGCCTAGCCTTGCGTTGTCGTGCCTTAGCCTTGCCTCGCCTCACCGTGCCTTGCCTTGCGTTACCCTTTCCTTGCCTTGCCGTGCATTGCCTAGCCGTGCGTTGTCGTGCATCAGCCTTGCCTTGCCTCACCGTGCCTTGCCTTGCGTTACCCTTTCCTTGCCTTGCCGTGCATTGCCTAGCCGTGCGTTGCCGTGCCTTAGCCTTGTTTCCCCTTGCCGTGCCGTTCCTTCCGTTACCCTTGCCTTGTCTTGCTTTCCCTTGCCTTCCTTGCCTTCCGTTACTCTTTGCTTGCCTTCCCTTCATTGCCTAGCCTTGCGTTGTCGTGCATTAGCCTTGCCTCCCCAAATCGTGCCTTGCCTTGCGTTACCCTTTCCTTGCCTTGCCCTGCATTGCCTAGCCCTGTGTTGTCGTGCCTTAGCGTTGTTTCCCCTTACCGTGCCGTTCCTTTCGTTACCCTTGCCTTCCCCTGCTTTCCTTTGCATTCCTTGCCTTCCGTTACTCTTTGCTTGCCTTCCGTGCATTGCCTAGAATTGCGTTGTCGTGCCTTAGCCTTGTTTCCCCTTGCCGTGCCGTGCCTGTTGTTACACTTGCCTTTCCATGCTTTGCCTTGCCTTCCTTTCCTTCCGTTACTCTTTCCTTGCCTAGCCGTGCACTGCCTAGCCTTGCGATGTCGTGCATTAGCTTTGCCTCGCCTGACAGTGCCTTGCCTTGCGTTACCCTTTCCTTGCCTTGCCATGCATTGCCTAGCCCTGCGTTGCCGTGCCTTAGCCTTGTTTCCCCTTGCCGAGCCGTTCCTTCCGTTACCCTTGCCTTGCCTTGGTTTCCCATGCCTTCCTTGCCTTCCGTTACTCTTTGCTTGCCTTCCGTGCTTTGCCTAGCCTTGCGTTGTCGTGCATTAGCCTTGCCTCGGCTGACCGTGCCTTGCCTTGCGTTACCCTTTCCTTGCCTTGCCGTGCATTGCCTAGCCTTGCGTTGTCGTGCATTAGCCTTGTCTTGCCTTACCGTGCCTTGCCTTGCGTTACCCTTTCCTTGGCTGGCCGGGCATTGCCTAGCCGTGCATTGCCGTTCCTTATCCTTGTTTCCCGTTGCCGTGCCTTGCCTTTTGTTACACTTGCCTTGCCTTGCTTTGCCTTGCCTTCCTTTCCTTCCGTTACTCTTTCCTGGCCTAGCCGTGCACTGCCTAGCCTTGCGTTGTCATGCATTAGCCTTGCCTCCCCAAACCGTGCCTTGCCTTGCGTTACCATTTCCTTGCCTTGCCCTGCATTGCCTAGCCCTGCGTTGTCGTGCCTTAGCCTTGTTTCCCCTTGCCGTGCCGTTCCTTCCGTTACCCTTGCATTGCCTTCCTTTCCCTTGCCTTCCTTGCCTTCCGTTACTCTTTGCTTGCCTTCCGTGCATTGCCTAGCCTTGCGTTGTCGTGCCTTAGCCTTGCCTCGCCTGACCGTGCCTTGCTTTGCGTTACCCTTTCCTTGCCTTGCAGTGCATTGCCTAGCAGTGCGTTGTCGTGCCTTAGCCTTGTTTCCCCTTGCCGTGCCGTTCTTTCCGTTACCATTGCCTTCCCTTGCTTTCCCTTGCCTTCCTTGCCTTCCGTTACTCTTTGCTTGCCTTCCGTGCATTGCCTAGCCTTGCGTTGTCTGCCTGCCTTGCCTTGCCTTGCTTTGCCTTGCCTTCCTTGCCTTCCGTTACTCTTTGCTTGCCTTCCGTGCATTGCCTAGCCTTGCGTGGTCGTGCCTTAGCCTTTTTTCACCTTGCCATAGCCTTGCTTGCGTTGCCTTGCTTTGCCTTGCATTCCTTGCCTTCCGTTACTCTTTGCTTGCTTTCCGTGCATTGCCTAGCCTTGCGTTGTCGTGCATTAGACTTGCCTCCCCAAACCGTGCCTTGCCTTGCGTTACCCTTTCCTTGCCTTGCCGTGCATTGCCTAGCCCTGCGTTGCCGTGCCTTAGCCTTGTTTCCCCTTGACGTGCCGTTCCTTCCGTTACCCTTGCCTTGCCTTGCTTTCCCTTGCTTTCCTTGCCTTCCGTTACTCTTTGCTTTCCTTCCGTGCATTGCCTAGCCTTGCGTTGTCGTGCCTTAGCCTTGCCTCGCCTGACAGTGCCTTTCCTTGCGTTACCTTTTCCTTGGCTGGCCGTGCATTGCCTAGCCGTGCGTTGTGGTGCCTTAGCCTTGTTTCACCTTGCCATAGCCTTGCTTGCTTTGCCTTGCTTTGCCTTGCATTCCTTGCCTTCCGTTACTCTTTGCTTGCCTTCCGTGCATTGCCTAGCATTGCGTTGTCGTGCCTTAGCCTTGCCTCGCCTGACAGTGCCTTGCCTTGCGTTACCCTTTCCTTGCCTGGCCGTGCATTGCTTAGCCTTGCGTTGCCGTGCCTTAGCCTTGTTTCCCCTTGCCGTGCCGTGCCTTTTGTTACACTTGCCTTGCCTTGCTTTGCCTTGCCTTCCTTTCCTTCCGTTACTCTTTCCTTGCCTAGCCGTGCACTGCCTATCCTTCCGTTGTCGTGCATTAGCCTTGCCTCCCCAAACCGTGCCTTGCCTTGCGTTACCATTTCCTTGCCTTGCCCTGCATTGCCTAGCCGTGCGTTACCGTGCCTTAGCCTTGTTTCCCCTTGCCGTGCCGTTCCTTCCGTTAACCTTGCGTTCCATTACTCTTCCCTTGCCTTGCCCTGCATTGCCTAGCCTTGCGTGGTCGTGCCTTAGCCTTGCCTTGGCTGACCGTGCCTTTCCATGCGTTACCGTGTCCTTGCCTTGCCGTGCATTGCCTAGCCTTGCGTTGTCGTGCCTTAGCCTTGTTTCCCCTTACCGTGCCGTTCCTTTCGTTACCCTTGCCTTCCCCTGCTTTCCCTTGCATTCCTTGCCTTCCGTTACTCTTTGCTTGCCTTCCGTGCATTGCCTAGCCTTGCGTAGTCGTGCCTTAGCCTTGCCTCGCCTGACCGTGCCTTGCCTTGCGTTACCCTTTCCTTGCCTTGCCCTGCATTGCCTAGCCCTGTGTTGTCGTGCCTTAGCCTTGTTTCCCCTTGCCGTGCCGTTCCTTCCGTTACCCTTGCTTTGCTTTCCCTTGCCTTCCTTGCCTTCCGTTACTCTTTGCTTGCCTTCCGTGCATTGCCTAGCCTTGCGTTGTCGTGTCTTAGCCTTTTTTCACCTTGCCATAGCCTTGCTTGCGTTGCCTTGCTTTGCCTTACCTTCCTTGCCTTCCGTTACTCTTTGTTTGCCTTCGGTGCATTGCCTAGTCTTGCGTGGTCGTGCCTTAGCCTTTTTTCACCTTGCCATAGCCTTGCTTGCGTTGCCTTGCTTTGCCTTGCATTCCTTGCCTTCCGTTACTCTTTGCTTGCCTTCCGTGCATTGCCTAGCCTTGCGTTGTCGTGCCTTAGCCTTGCCTCGCCTGACCGTGCCTTGCCTTGCGTTACCCTTACCTTGCCTTCACTGCATTGCCTAGCCGTTCGTTGTCGTGCCTTAGCCTTGTTTGCCCTTGCCGTGCCGTTCCTTCCGTTACCCTTGCCTTGCTTTCCCTTGCCTTCCTTGCCTTCCGTTACTCTTTGCTTGCCTTCCGTGCTTTGCCTAGACTTGCGTTGTCGTGTCTTAGCCTTTTTTCACCTTGCCATAGCCTTGCTTGCGTTGCCTTGCTTTGCCTTACCTTCCTTGCCTTCCGTTACTCTTTGTTTGCCTTCCGTGCATTGCCTAGCCTTGCGTGGTCGTGCCTTAGCCTTTTTTCACCTTGCCATAGCCTTGCTTGCCTTGCCTTGCTTTGCCTTGCATTCCTTGCCTTCCGTTACTCTTTGCTTGCCTTCCGTGCATTGCCTAGCCTTGCGTTGTCGTGCATTAGCCTTGCCTCCCGAAACCGTGCCTTGCCTTGCTTTACCCTTTCCTTGCCTTGCCCTGCATTGCCTAGCCCTGCGTTGTCGTGCCTTAGCCTTGTTTCCCCTTGCCGTGCCGTTCCTTCCGTTACCCTTGCCTTGCCTTGCTTTCCCTTGCCTTCCTTGCGTTCCGTTATTCTTTGCTTGCCTTCCGTGCGTTGCTTAGCATTGCGTTGTCGTGCCTTAGCCTTGCCTCGCCTGACAGTGCCTTGCCTTGCGTTACCCTTTCCTTGCCTTGCCCTGCATTGCCTAGCCGTGCGTTGTCGTGCCTTAGCCTTGTTTGCCCTTGCCGTGCCGTTCCTTCCGTTACCCTTGCCTTGCTTTCCCTTGCCTTCCTTGCCTTCCGTTACTCTTTGCTTGCCTTCCGTGCATTGCCTAGCCTTGCGTTGTCGTGTCTTAGCCTTTTTTCACCTTGCCATAGCCTTGCTTGCGTTGCCTTGCTTTGCCTTACCTTCCTTGCCTTCCGTTACTCTTTGCTTCCCTTCCGTGCATTGCCTAGCCTTGCGTGGTCGTGCCTTAGCCTTTTTTCACCTTGCCATAGCCTTGCTTGCGTTGCCTTGCTTTGCATGGCATTCCTTCCCTTCCGTTACTCTTTGCTTGCCTTCCGTGCATTGCCTAGCCTTGCGTGGTCGTGCCTTAGCCTTTTTTCACCTTGCCATAGCCTTGCTTGCGTTGCCTTGCTTTTCCTTGCATTCCTTACCTTCCGTTACTCTTTGCTTGCCTTCCGTGCATTGCCTAGCCCTGCGTTGTCGTGCCTTAGCCTTGTTTCCCCTTGCCGTGCCGTTCCTTCCGTTACCCTTGCCTTGCCTTGCTTTCCCTTGCCTTCCTTGCGTTCCGTTATTCTTTGCTTGCCTTCCGTGCATTGCCTAGCCTTGCGTTGTCGTTCCTTAGCGTTGCCTCGCCTGACCGTGCCTTGCCTTGCGTTACCCTTACCTTGCCTTGCCCTGCATTGCCTAGCCGTTCGTTGTCGTGCCTTAGCCTTGTTTGCCCTTGCCGTGCCTTTCCTTCCGTTACCCTTGCCTTGCTTTCCCTTGCCTTCCTTGCCTTCCGTTACTCTTTGCTTGCCTTCCGTGCATTGCCTAGCCTTGCGTGGTCGTGCCTTAGCCTTTTTTCACCTTGCCATAGCCTTGCTTGCGTTGCCTTGCTTTACCTTGCATTCCTTGCCTTCCGTTACTCTTTGCTTGCCTTCCGTGCATTGCCTAGCCTTGCGTTGTCGTGCATTAGCCTTGCCTCCCCAAACCGTACCTTGCCTTGCGTTACCCTTTCCTTGCCTTGCCCTGCATTGCCTAGCCCTGTGTTGTCGTGCCTTAGCCTTGTTTCCGCTTGCCGTGCCGTTTCTTTCGTTACCCTTGCCTTCCCCTGCTTTCCCTTGCATTCCTTGCCTTCCGTTACTCTTTGCTTGCCTTCCGTGCATTGCCTAGCCTTGCGTAGTCGTGCCTTAGCCTTCCCTCGCCTGACCGTGCCTTGCCTTGCGTTACCCTTTCCTTGCCTTGCCGTGAATTGCCTAGCCTTGCGTTGTCGTGCATTAGCCTTGCCTTGCCTTACCGTGCCTTGCCTTGCGTTACCCTTTCGTTGCCTGGCCGTTCATTGCTTAGCCTTGCGTTGCCGTGTCTTAGCCTTGTTTCCCCTTGCCGTGCCGTGCCTTTTGTTACACTTGCCTTGCCTTGTTTGCCTTGCCTTTATTTCCTTCCGTTACTCTTTCCTTGCCTTGCCGTGCATTGCCTAGCCTTGCGTTGTCGTGCCTTAGCCTTGCCTCGCCTGACCGTGCCTTGCCTTGCGTTACCCTTTCCTTGCCTTGCCGTGCATTGGCTAGCCCTGCGTTGTCGTGCCTTAGCCTTGTTTCCCCTTGCCGTGCCGTTCCTTCCGTTACCCTTGCCTTGCCTTGCTTTCCCTTGCCTTCCTTGCGTTCCGTTATTCTTTGCTTGCCTTCCGTGCATTGCCTAGCCTTGCGTTGTCGTGCCTTAGCCTTGCCTCGCCTGACCGTGCCTTGCCTTGCGTTACCCTTACCTTGCCTTGCCCTGCATTGCCTAGCCGTTCGTTGTCGTGCCTTAGCCTTGTTTGCCCTTGCCGTGCCGTTCCTTCCGTTACCCTTGCCTTGCTTTCCCTTGCCTTCCTTGCCTTCCGTTACTCTTTGCTTGCCTTCCGTGCATTGCCTAGCCTTGCGTTGTCGTGTCTTAGCCTTTTTTCACCTTGCCATAGCCTTGCTTGCGTTGCCTTGCTTTGCCTTACCTTCCTTGCCTTCCGTTACTCTTTGCTTCCCTTCCGTGCATTGCCTAGCCTTGCGTGGTCGTGCCTTAGCCTTTTTTCACCTTGCCATAGCCTTGCTTGCGTTGCCTTGCTTTGCATGGCATTCCTTCCCTTCCGTTACTCTTTGCTTGCCTTCCGTGCATTGCCTAGCCTTGCGTGGTCGTGCCTTAGCCTTTTTTCACCTTGCCATAGCCTTGCTTGCGTTGCCTTGCTTTTCCTTGCATTCCTTACCTTCCGTTACTCTTTGCTTGCCTTCCGTGCATTGCCTAGCCCTGCGTTGTCGTGCCTTAGCCTTGTTTCCCCTTGCCGTGCCGTTCCTTCCGTTACCCTTGCCTTGCCTTGCTTTCCCTTGCCTTCCTTGCGTTCCGTTATTCTTTGCTTGCCTTCCGTGCATTGCCTAGCCTTGCGTTGTCGTTCCTTAGCGTTGCCTCGCCTGACCGTGCCTTGCCTTGCGTTACCCTTACCTTGCCTTGCCCTGCATTGCCTAGCCGTTCGTTGTCGTGCCTTAGCCTTGTTTGCCCTTGCCGTGCCTTTCCTTCCGTTACCCTTGCCTTGCTTTCCCTTGCCTTCCTTGCCTTCCGTTACTCTTTGCTTGCCTTCCGTGCATTGCCTAGCCTTGCGTGGTCGTGCCTTAGCCTTTTTTCACCTTGCCATAGCCTTGCTTGCGTTGCCTTGCTTTACCTTGCATTCCTTGCCTTCCGTTACTCTTTGCTTGCCTTCCGTGCATTGCCTAGCCTTGCGTTGTCGTGCATTAGCCTTGCCTCCCCAAACCGTACCTTGCCTTGCGTTACCCTTTCCTTGCCTTGCCCTGCATTGCCTAGCCCTGTGTTGTCGTGCCTTAGCCTTGTTTCCGCTTGCCGTGCCGTTTCTTTCGTTACCCTTGCCTTCCCCTGCTTTCCCTTGCATTCCTTGCCTTCCGTTACTCTTTGCTTGCCTTCCGTGCATTGCCTAGCCTTGCGTAGTCGTGCCTTAGCCTTCCCTCGCCTGACCGTGCCTTGCCTTGCGTTACCGTTTCCTTGCCTTGCCGTGAATTGCCTAGCCTTGCGTTGTCGTGCATTAGCCTCGCCTTGCATTACCGTGCCTTGCCTTGCGTTACCCTTTCGTTGCCTGGCCGTTCATTGCTTAGCCTTGCGTTGCCGTGTCTTAGCCTTGTTTCCCCTTGCCGTGCCGTGCCTTTTGTTACACTTGCCTTGCCTTGTTTGCCTTGCCTTTATTTCCTTCCGTTACTCTTTCCTTGCCTAGCCGTGCACTGCTTAGCCTTGCGTTGTCGTGCATTAGCCTCGCCTTTCATTACTGTGCCTTGCCTTGCGTTACCCTTTCCTTGCCTTCCGTGCATTGCCTAGCCTTGCGTTGTCGTGCATTAGCCTTGCATCCCCAAACCGTGCCTTGCCTTGCGTTACCCTTTCCTTGCCTTGCCCTGCATTGCCTAGCCCTGTGTTGTCGTGCCTTAGCCTTGTTTCCCCTTACCGTGCCGTTCCTTCCGTTACCCTTGCCTTCCCCTGCTTTCCCTTGCCTTCCTTGCCTTCCGTTACTCTTTGCTTGCCTTCCGTGCATTGCCTAGCCTTGCGTTGTCGTGCCTTAGCCTTGCCTCGCCTGACCGTGCCTTGCCTTACGTTACCCTTTCCTTGCCTTGCCGTGCATTGCCTAGCTGTGCGTTGTCATGCATAAGCCTTGCCTTGCCTCACCGTGCCTTGCCTTCCGTTACCCTTTCCTTGCCTTGCCGTGCATTGCCTAGCCCTGCGTTGCCGTGCCTTAGCCTTGTTTCCCCTTGCCGTGCCGTTCCTTCCGTTACCCTTGCCTTGCCTTGCTTTCCCTTGCCTTCCTTGCCTTCCGTTACTCTTTGCTTGCCTTCCGTGCATTGCCTAGCCTTGCGTTGTCGTGCATTAGCCTTGCCTCCCCAAACCGTGCCTTGCCTTGCGTTACCCTTTCCTTGCCTTGCCCTGCATTGCCTAGAACTGTGTTGTCGTGCCTTAGCCTTGTTTCCCCTTACCGTGCCGTTCCTTTCGTTACCCTTGCCTTCCCCTGCTTTCCTTTGCATTCCTTGCCTTCCGTTACTCTTTGCTTGCCTTCCGTGCATTGCGTAGCCTTGCGTTGTCGTGCCTTAGCCTTGTTTCCCCTTGCCGTGCCGTTCCTTTTGTTACCCTTGCCTTGCCTTGCTTTCCCTTGCCTTCCTTGCCTTCCGTTACTCTTTGCTTGCCTAGCCGTGCTCTGCCTAGCCTTGCGTTGTCGTGCATTAGCCTTGCTTCCCCAAACCGTGCCTTGACTTGCGTTACCATTTCCTTGCCTTGCCCTGCATTGCCTAGCCGTGCGTTACCGTGCCTTAGCCTTGTTTCCCCTTGCCGTGCCGTTCCTTCCGTTAACCTTGCCTTGCCTTGCTTTCCCATGCCTTCCTTGCGTTCCGTTACTCTTTGCTTGCCTTCCGAGCATTGCCTAGCCTTGCGTTGTCGTGCCTTAGCCTTGCCTCGCCTATGCGTGCCTTGCCTTGCGTTACCCTTTCCTTGCATTGCCATGCATTGCCTAGCCGTGCGTTGTCGTGCATTAGCCTCGCCTTGCATTACTGTGCCTTGCCTTGCGTTACCCTTTCCTTGCCTGGCCGTGCATTGCTTAGCCTTGCGTTGCCGTGCCTTAGCCTTGTTTCCCCTTGCCGTGCCGTGCCTTTTGTTACACTTGCCTTGCCTTGCTTTGCCTTGCCTTCCTTTCCTTCCGTTACTCTTTCCTTGCCTAGCCGTGCACTGCGTAGGCTTGCGTTGTCGTGCATTACCCTTGCCTCGCCTGACCGTGCCTTGCCTTGCATTACCCTTTCCTTGCCTTGCCGTGCATTGCCTAGCCTTGCGTTGTCGTGCCTTAGCTTTGTTTCCCCTTACCGTGCCGTTCCTTCCGTTACCCTTGCCTTCCCCTGCTTTCCCTTGCCTTCCTTGCCTTCCGTTACTCTTTGCTTGCCTTCCGTGCATTGCCTAGCCTTGCGTTGTCGTGCCTTAGCCTTGGCTTGCCTCACCGTGCCTTGCCTTGCGTTACCCTTTCCTTGCCTTGCCGTGCATTGCCTAGCCGTGCGTTGTCGTGCATCAGCCTTGCCTTGCCTCACCGTGCCTTGCCTTGCGTTACCCTTTCCTTGCCTTGCCGTGCATTGCCTAGCCGTGCGTTGCCGTGCCTTAGCCTTGTTTCCCCTTGCCGTGCCGTTCCTTCCGTTACCCTTGCCTTGTCTTGCTTTCCCTTGCCTTCCTTGCCTTCCGTTACTCTTTGCTTGCCTTCCGTTCATTGCCTAGCCTTGCGTTGTCGTGCATTAGCCTTGCCTCCCCAAATCGTGCCTTGCCTTGCGTTACCCTTTCCTTGCCTTGCCCTGCATTGCCTAGCCCTGTGTTGTCGTGCCTTAGCGTTGTTTCCCCTTACCGTGCCGTTCCTTTCGTTACCCTTGCCTTCCCCTGCTTTCCTTTGCATTCCTTGCCTTCCGTTACTCTTTGCTTGCCTTCCGTGCATTGCCTAGCATTGCGTTGTCGTGCCTTAGCCTTGTTTCCCCTTGCCGTGCCGTGCCTGTTGTTACACTTGCCTTGCCATGCTTTGCCTTGCCTTCCTTTCCTTCCGTTACTCTTTCCTTGCCTAGCCGTGCACTGCCTAGCCTTGCGATGTCGTGCATTAGCTTTGCCTCGCCTGACAGTGCCTTGCCTTGCGTTACCCTTTCCTTGCCTTGCCGTGCATTGCCTAGCCCTGCGTTGCCGTGCCTTAGCCTTGTTTCCCCTTGCCGAGCCGTTCCTTCCGTTACCCTTGACTTGCCTTGGTTTCCCCTGCCTTCCTTGCCTTCCGTTACTCTTTGCTTGCCTTCCGTGCTTTGCCTAGCCTTGCGTTGTCGTGCATTAGCCTTGCCTCTCCTGACCGTGCCTTGCCTTGCGTTACCCTTTCCTTGCCTTGCCGTGCATTGCCTAGCCGTGCGTCGTCGTGCATTAGCCTTGTATTGCCTTACCGTGCCTTGCCTTGCGTTACCCTTTCCTTGCCTGGCCGTGCATTGCCTAGCCGTGCATTGCCGTTCCTTATCCTTGTTTCCCGTTGCCGTGCCTTGCCTTTTGTTACACTTGCCTTGCCTTGCTTTGCCTTGCCTTCCTTTCCTTCCGTTACTCTTTCCTTGCCTAGCCGTGCACTGCCTAGCCTTGCGTTGTCGTGCATTAGCCTTGCCTCCCCAAACCGTGCCTTGCCTTGCGTTACCATTTCCTTGCCTTGCCCTGCATTGCCTAGCCGTGCGTTGCCGTGCCTTAGCCTTGTTTCCCCTTGCCGTGCCGTACCTTCCGGTAACCTTGCCTTGCCTTGCTTTCCCTTGCCTTCCTTGCGTTCCGTTACTCTTTGCTTGCCTTCCGTGCATTGCCTAGACTTGCGTTGTCGTGCCTTAGCCTTGCCTCGCCTGACCGTGCCTTGCTTTGCGTTACCCTTTCCTTGCCTTGCAGTGCATTGCCTAGCAGTGCGTTGTCGTGCCTTAGCCTTGTTTCCCCTTGCCGTGCCGTTCTTTCCGTTACCATTGACTTGCCTTGCTTTCCCTTGCCTTCCTTGCCTTCCGTTACTCTTTGCTTGCCTTCCGTGCATTGCCTAGCCTTGCGTTGTCGTGTCTTAGCCTTTTTTCACATTGCCATAGCCTTGCTTGCGTTGCCTTGCTTTGCCTTGCCTTCCTTGCTTTCCGTTACTCTTTGCTTGCCTTCCGTGCATTGCCTAGCCTTGCGTTGTCGTGCCTTAGCCTTTTTTCACCTTGCCATAGCCTTGCTTGCGTTGCCTTGCTTTCCCTTGCCTTCCTTGCCTTCCGTTACTCTTTGCTTGCCTTCCGTGCATTGCCTAGCCCTGCGTTGTCGTGCCTTAGCCTTGTTTCCCCTTGCCGTGCCGTTCCTTCCGTTACCCTTGCCTTGCCTTGCTTTCCCTTGCCTTCCTTGCGTTCCGTTATTCTTTGCTTGCCTTCCGTGCATTGCCTAGCCTTGCGTTGTCGTGCCTTAGCCTTGCCTCGCCTGACCGTGCCTTGCCTTGCGTTACCCTTACCTTGCCTTGCCCTGCATTGCCTAGCCGTTCGTTGTCGTGCCTTAGCCTTGTTTCCCCTTGCCGTGCCTTTCCTTCCGTTACCCTTGCCTTGCTTTCCCTTGCCTTCCTTGCCTTCCGTTACTCTTTGCTTGCCTTCCGTGCATTGCCTAGCCTTGCGTTGTCGTGCCTTAGCCTTGCCTCGCCTGACCGTGCCTTTCCTTGCGTTACCCTTTCCTTGCCTTGCCGTGCATTGCCTAGCCGTGCGTTGTCGTGCCTTAGCCTTGTTTCCCCTTACCGTGCCGTTCCTTCCGTTACCCTTGCCTTCCCCTGCTTTCCCTTGCATTCCTTGCCTTCCGTTACTCTTTGCTTGCCTTCCGTGCATTGCCTAGCCTTGCGTAGTCGTGCCTTAGCCTTGCCTCGCCTGACCGTGCCTTGCCTTGCGTTACCCTTTCCTTGCCTTGCAGTGCATTGCCTAGCCGGTCGTTGTCGTGCCTTAGCCTTGTTTGCCCTTGCCGTGCCCTTCCTTCCGTTACCCTTGCCTTGCTTTCCCTTGCCTTCCTTGCCTTCCGTTACTCTATGCTTGCCTTCCGTGCATTGCCTAGCCTTGCGTTGTCGTGCCTTAGCCTTGTTTCACCTTGCCATAACCTTGCTTGCGATGCCTTCCTTTGCCTTACCTTCCTTGCCTTCCGTTACTCTTTGTTTGCCTTCGGTGCATTGCCTAGTCTTGCGTGGTCGTGCCTTAGCCTTTTTTCACCTTGCCATAGCCTTGCTTGCGTTGCCTTGCTTTGCTTTGCATTCCTTGCCTTCCGTTACTCTTTGCTTGCCTTCCGTGCATTGCCTAGCCTTGCGTTGTCGTGCATTAGCCTTGCCTCCCCAAACCGTGCCTTGCCTTGCTTTACCCTTTCCTTGCCTTGCCCTGCATTGCCTAGCCCTGTGTTGTCGTGCCTTAGCCTTGTTTCCCCTTGCCGTGCCGTTCCTTCCGTTACCCTTGCCTTGCCTTGCTTTCCCTTGCCTTCCTTGCGTTCCGTTATTCTTTGCTTGCCTTCCGTGCATTGCCTAGCCTTGCGTTGTCGTGCCTTAGACTTGCCTCGCCTGACCGTGCCTTGCCTTGCGTTACCCTTTCCTTGCCTTGCCGTGCATTGCCTAGCCGTGCGTTGTCGTGCCTTAGCCTTGTTTGCCCTTGCCGTGCCGTTCCTTCCGTTACCCTTGCCTTGCTTTCCCTTGCCTTCCTTGCCTTCCGTTACTCTTTGCTTGCCTTCCGTGCATTGCCTAGCCTTGCGTTGTCGTGTCTTAGCCTTTTTTCACCTTGCCATAGCCTTGCTTGCGTTGCCTTGCTTTGCCTTACCTTCCTTGCCTTCCGTTACTCTTTGCTTCCCTTCCGTGCATTGCCTAGCCTTGCGTGGTCGTGCCTTAGCCTTTTTTCACCTTGCCATAGCCTTGCTTGCGTTGCCTTGCTTTGCATGGCATTCCTTCCCTTCCGTTACTCTTTGCTTGCCTTCCGTGCATTGCCTAGCCTTGCGTGGTCGTGCCTTAGCCTTTTTTCACCTTGCCATAGCCTTGCTTGCGTTGCCTTGCTTTTCCTTGCATTCCTTACCTTCCGTTACTCTTTGCTTGCCTTCCGTGCATTGCCTAGCCCTGCGTTGTCGTGCCTTAGCCTTGTTTCCCCTTGCCGTGCCGTTCCTTCCGTTACCCTTGCCTTGCCTTGCTTTCCCTTGCCTTCCTTGCGTTCCGTTATTCTTTGCTTGCCTTCCGTGCATTGCCTAGCCTTGCGTTGTCGTTCCTTAGCGTTGCCTCGCCTGACCGTGCCTTGCCTTGCGTTACCCTTACCTTGCCTTGCCCTGCATTGCCTAGCCGTTCGTTGTCGTGCCTTAGCCTTGTTTGCCCTTGCCGTGCCTTTCCTTCCGTTACCCTTGCCTTGCTTTCCCTTGCCTTCCTTGCCTTCCGTTACTCTTTGCTTGCCTTCCGTGCATTGCCTAGCCTTGCGTGGTCGTGCCTTAGCCTTTTTTCACCTTGCCATAGCCTTGCTTGCGTTGCCTTGCTTTACCTTGCATTCCTTGCCTTCCGTTACTCTTTGCTTGCCTTCCGTGCATTGCCTAGCCTTGCGTTGTCGTGCATTAGCCTTGCCTCCCCAAACCGTACCTTGCCTTGCGTTACCCTTTCCTTGCCTTGCCCTGCATTGCCTAGCCCTGTGTTGTCGTGCCTTAGCCTTGTTTCCGCTTGCCGTGCCGTTTCTTTCGTTACCCTTGCCTTCCCCTGCTTTCCCTTGCATTCCTTGCCTTCCGTTACTCTTTGCTTGCCTTCCGTGCATTGCCTAGCCTTGCGTAGTCGTGCCTTAGCCTTGCCTCGCCTGACCGTGCCTTGCCTTGCGTTACCGTTTCCTTGCCTTGCCGTGAATTGCCTAGCCTTGCGTTGTCGTGCATTAGCCTCGCCTTGCCTTACCGTGCCTTGCCTTGCGTTACCCTTTCGTTGCCTGGCCATTCATTGCTTAGCCTTGCGTTGCCGTGTCTTAGCCTTGTTTCCCCTTGCCGTGCCGTGCCTTTTGTTACAATTGCCTTGCCTTGTTTGCCTTGCCTTCCTTGCCTTCCGTTACCCTTTCCTTGCCTTGCCGTGCATTGCTTAGCCTTGCGTTGTCGTGCCTTAGCCTTGCCTTGCCTTACCGTGCCTTGCCTTGCGTTACCCTTTCCTTGCCTTCCGTGCATTGCCTAGCCTTGCGTTGTCGTGCATTAGCCTTGCCTCCCCAAACCGTGCCTTGCCTTGCGTTACCCTTTCCTTGCCTTGCCGTGCATTGCCTAGCCCTGCGTTGTCGTGCCTTAGCCTTGTTTCCCCTTACCGTGCCGTTCCTTCCGTTACCCTTGCCTTCCCCTGCTTTCCCTTGCCTTCCTTGCCTTCCGTTACTCTTTGCTTGCCTTCCGTGCATTGCCTAGCCTTGCGTTGTCGTGCCTTAGCCTTGCCTCGCCTGACCGTGCCTTGCCTTGCGTTACCCTTTCCTTGCCTTGCCGTGCATTGCCTAGCTGTGCGTTGTCATGCATCAGCCTTGCCTTGCCTCACCGTGCCTTGCCTTCCGTTACCCTTTCCTTGCCTTGCCGTGCATTGCCTAGCCCTGCGTTGCCGTGCCTTAGCCTTGTTTCCCCTTGCCGTGCCGTTCCTTCCGTTACCCTTGCCTTGCCTTGCTTTCCCTTGCCTTCCTTGCCTTCCGTTACTCTTTGCTTGCCTTCCGTGCATTGCCTAGCCTTGCGTTGTCGTGCATTAGCCTTGCCTCCCCAAACCGTGCCTTGCCTTGCGTTACCCTTTCCTTGCCTTGCCCTGCATTGCCTAGAACTGTGTTGTCGTGCCTTAGCCTTGTTTCCCCTTACCGTGCCGTTCCTTTCGTTACCCTTGCCTTCCCCTGCTTTCCTTTGCATTCCTTGCCTTCCGTTACTCTTTGCTTGCCTTCCGTGCATTGCGTAGCCTTGCGTTGTCGTGCCTTAGCCTTGTTTCCCCTTGCCGTGCCTTACCTTTTGTTACACTTGCCTTGCCTTGCTTTGCCTTGCCTTCCTTTCCTTCCGTTACTCTTTCCTTGCCTAGCCGTGCTCTGCCTAGCCTTGCGTTGTCGTGCAATAGCCTTGCCTCCCCAAACCGTGCCTTGACTTGCGTTACCATTTCCTTGCCTTGCCCTGCATTGCCTAGCCGTGCGTTACCGTGCCTTAGCCTTGTTTCCCCTTGCCGTGCCGTTCCTTCCGTTAACCTTGCCTTGCCTTGCTTTCCCATGCCTTCCTTGCGTTCCGTTACTCTTTGCTTGCCTTCCGAGCATTGCCTAGCCTTGCGTTGTCGTGCCTTAGCCTTGCCTCGCCTACGAGTGCCTTGCCTTGCGTTACCCTTTCCTTGCATTGCCATGCATTGCCTAGCCGTGCGTTGTCGTGCATTAGCCTCGCCTTGCATTACTGTGCCTTGCCTTGCGTTACCCTTTCCTTGCCTGGCCGTGCATTGCTTAGCCTTGCGTTGCCGTGCCTTAGCCTTGTTTCCCCTTGCCGTGCCGTGCCTTTTGTTACACTTGCCTTGCCTTGCTTTGCCTTGCCTTCCTTTCCTTCCGTTACTCTTTCCTTGCCTAGCCGTGCACTGCGTAGGCTTGCGTTGTCGTGCATTACCCTTGCCTCGCCTGACCGTGCCTTGCCTTGCATTACCCTTTCCTTGCCTTTCCGTGCATTGCCTAGCCCTGCGTTGTCGTGCTTTAGCTTTGTTTCCCCTTACCGTGCCGTTCCTTCCGTTACCCTTGCCTTCCCCTCCTTTCCCTTGCCTTCCTTCCCTTCCGTTGCTCTTTGCTTGCCTTCCGTGCATTGCCTAGCCTTGCGTTGTCGTGCCTTAGCCTTGGCTCGCCTCACCGTGCCTTGCCTTGCGTTACCCTTTCCTTGCCTTGCCGTGCATTGCCTAGCCGTGCGTTGTCGTGCATCAGCCTTGCCTTGCCTCACCGTGCCTTGCCTTGCGTTACCCTTTCCTTGCCTTGCCGTGCATTGCCTAGCCGTGCGTTGCCGTGCCTTAGCCTTGTTTCCCCTTGCCGTGCCATTCCTTCCGTTACCCTTGCCTTGTCTTGCTTTCCCTTGCCTTCCTTGCCTTCCGTTACTCTTTGCTTGCCTTCCGTTCATTGCCTAGCCTTGCGTTGTCGTGCATTAGCCTTGCCTCCCCAAATCGTGCCTTGCCTTGCGTTACCCTTTCCTTGCCTTGCCCTGCATTGCCTAGCCCTGTGTTGTCGTGCCTTAGCGTTGTTTCCCCTTACCGTGCCGTTCCTTTCGTTACCCTTGCCTTCCCCTGCTTTCCTTTGCATTCCTTGCCTTCCGTTACTCTTTGCTTGCCTTCCGTGCATTGCCTAGCATTGCGTTGTCGTGCCTTAGCCTTGTTTCCCCTTGCCGTGCCGTGCCTGTTGTTACACTTGCCTTGCCATGCTTTGCCTTGCCTTCCTTTCCTTCCGTTACTCTTTCCTTGCCTAGCCGTGCACTGCCTAGCCTTGCGATGTCGTGCATTAGCTTTGCCTCGCCTGACAGTGCCTTGCCTTGCGTTACCCTTTCCTTGCCTTGCCGTGCATTGCCTAGCCCTGCGTTGCCGTGCCTTAGCCTTGTTTCCCCTTGCCGAGCCGTTCCTTCCGTTACCCTTGACTTGCCTTGGTTTCCCCTGCCTTCCTTGCCTTCCGTTACTCTTTGCTTGCCTTCCGTGCTTTGCCTAGCCTTGCGTTGTCGTGCATTAGCCTTGCCTCTCCTGACCGTGCCTTGCCTTGCGTTACCCTTTCCTTGCCTTGCCGTGCATTGCCTAGCCGTGCGTCGTCGTGCATTAGCCTTGTCTTGCCTTACCGTGCCTTGCCTTGCGTTACCCTTTCCTTGCCTGGCCGTGCATTGCCTAGCCGTGCATTGCCGTTCCTTATCCTTGTTTCCCGTTGCCGTGCCTTGCCTTTTGTTACACTTGCCTTGCCTTGCTTTGCCTTGCCTTCCTTTCCTTCCGTTACTCTTTCCTTGCCTAGCCGTGCACTGCCTAGCCTTGCGTTGTCGTGCATTAGCCTTGCCTCCCCAAACCGTGCCTTGCCTTGCGTTACCATTTCCTTGCCTTGCCCTGCATTGCCTAGCCGTGCGTTGCCGTGCCTTAGCCTTGTTTCCCCTTGCCGTGCCGTTCCTTCCGGTAACCTTGCCTTGCCTTGCTTTCCCTTGCCTTCCTTGCGTTCCGTTACTCTTTGCTTGCCTTCCGTGCATTGCCTAGCCTTGCCTTGTCGTGTCTTAGCCTTTTTTCACCTTGCCATAGCCTTGCTTGCGTTGCCTTGCTTTGCCTTGCCTTCCTTGCTTTCCGTTACTCTTTGCTTGCCTTCCGTGCATTGCCTAGCCTTGCGTGGTCGTGCCTTAGCCTTTTTTCACCTTGCCATAGCCTTGCTTGCGTTGCCTTGCTTTGCCTTGCATTCCTTGCCTTCCGTTACTCTTTGCTTGCTTTCCGTGCATTGCCTAGCCTTGCGTTGTCGTGCATTAGACTTGCCTCCCCAAACCGTGCCTTGCCTTGCGTTACCCTTTCCTTGCCTTACCCTGCATTGCCTAGCCCTGTGTTGTCGTGCCTTAGCCTTGTTTCCCCTTGCCGTGCCGTTCCTTCCGTTACCCTTGCCTTCCCTTGCTTTCCCTTGCTTTCCTTGCCTTCCGTTACTCTTCGCTTTCCTTCCGTGCATTGCCTAGCCTTGCGTTGTCGTGCCTTAGCCTTGCCTCGCCTGACAGTGCCTTGCCTTGCGTTACCCTTTCCTTGCCTGGCCGTGCATTGCCTAGCCGTGCGCTGCCGTTCCTTAGCCTTTTTTCCCCTTGCCGTGCCTTGCCTTTTGTTACACTTGCCTTGCCTTGCTTTGCCTTGCCTTCCTTTCCTTCCGTTACTCTTTCCTTGCCTAGCCGTGCACTGCCTATCCTTCCGTTGTCGTGCATTAGCCTTGCCTCCCCAAACCGTGCCTTGCCTTGCGTTACCCTTTCCTTGCCTGGCCGTGCATTGCCTAGCCGTGCGTTGTCGTGCATTAGCCTCGCCTTGCCTTACCGTGCCTTGCCTTGCGTTACCCTTTCCTTGCCTGGCCGTGCATTGCTTAGCCTTGCGTTGCCGTGCCTTAGCCTTGTTTCCCCTTGCCGTGCCGTGCCTTTTGTTACACTTGCCTTGCCTTGCTTTCCCTTGCCTTCCTTGCGTTCCGTTATTCTTTGCTTGCCTTCCGTGCATTGCCTAGCCTTGCGTTGTCGTGCCTTAGCCTTGCCTCGCCTGACCGTGCCTTGCCTTGCGTTACCCTTACCTTGCCTTGCCCTGCATTGCCTAGCCGTTCGTTGTCGTGCCTTAGCCTTGTTTGCCCTTGCCGTGCCGTTCCTTCCGTTACCCTTGCCTTGCTTTCCCTTGCCTTCCTTGCCTTCCGTTACTCTTTGCTTGCCTTCCGTGCATTGCCTAGCCTTGCGTTGTCGTGTCTTAGCCTTTTTTCACCTTGCCATAGCCTTGCTTGCGTTGCCTTGCTTTGCCTTACCTTCCTTGCCTTCCGTTACTCTTTGCTCCCCTTCCGTGCATTGCCTAGCCTTGCGTGGTCGTGCCTTAGCCTTTTTTCACCTTGCCATAGCCTTGCTTGCGTTGCCTTGCTTTGCATGGCATTCCTTCCCTTCCGTTACTCTTTGCTTGCCTTCCGTGCATTGCCTAGCCTTGCGTGGTCGTGCCTTAGCCTTTTTTCACCTTGCCATAGCCTTGCTTGCGTTGCCTTGCTTTTCCTTGCATTCCTTACCTTCCGTTACTCTTTGCTTGCCTTCCGTGCATTGCCTAGCCTTGCGTTGTCGTGCCTTAGCCTTGTTTCCCCCTTGCCGTGCCGTTCCTTCCGTTACCCTTGCCTTGCCTTGCTTTCCCTTGCCTTCCTTGCGTTCCGTTATTCTTTGCTTGCCTTCCGTGCATTGCCTAGCCTTGCGTTGTCGTTCCTTAGCGTTGCCTCGCCTGACCGTGCCTTGCCTTGCGTTACCCTTACCTTGCCTTGCCCTGCATTGCCTAGCCGTTCGTTGTCGTGCCTTAGCCTTGTTTGCCCTTGCCGTGCCTTTCCTTCCGTTACCCTTGCCTTGCTTTCCCTTGCCTTCCTTGCCTTCCGTTACTCTTTGCTTGCCTTCCGTGCATTGCCTAGCCTTGCGTGGTCGTGCCTTAGCCTTTTTTCACCTTGCCATAGCCTTGCTTGCGTTGCCTTGCTTTACCTTGCATTCCTTGCCTTCCGTTACTCTTTGCTTGCCTTCCGTGCATTGCCTAGCCTTGCGTTGTCGTGCATTAGCCTTCCCTCCCCAAACCGTACCTTGCCTTGCGTTTCCCTTTCCTTGCCTTGCCCTGCATTGCCTAGCCCTGTGTTGTCGTGCCTTAGCCTTGTTTCCGCTTGCCGTGCCGTTTCTTTCGTTACCCTTGCCTTCCCCTGCTTTCCCTTGCATTCCTTGCCTTCCGTTACTCTTTGCTTGCCTTCCGTGCATTGCCTAGCCTTGCGTAGTCGTGCCTTAGCCTTCCCTCGCCTGACCGTGCCTTGCCTTGCGTTACCGTTTCCTTGCCTTGCCGTGAATTGCCTAGCCTTGCGTTGTCGTGCATTAGCCTCGCCTTGCCTTACCGTGCCTTGCCTTGCGTTACCCTTTCGTTGCCTGGCCGTTCATTGCTTAGCCTTGCGTTGCCGTGTCTTAGCCTTGTTTCCCCTTGCCGTGCCGTGCCTTTCGTTACACTTGCCTTGCCTTGTTTGCCTTGCCTTTATTTCCTTCCGTTACTCTTTCCTTGCCTAGCCGTGCACTGCGTAGCCTTGCGTTGTCGTGCATTACCCTTGCCTCGCCTGACCGTGCCTTGCCTTGCGTTACCCTTTCCTTGCCTTGCCGTGCATTGCCTAGCCCTGCGTTGTCGTGCCTTAGCCTTGTTTCCCCTTACCGTGCCGTTCCTTCCGTTACCCTTGCCTTCCCCTGCTTTCCCTTGCCTTCCTTGCCTTCCGTTACTCTTTGCTTGCCTTCCGTGCATTGCCTAGCCTTGCGTTGTCGTGCCTTAGCCTTGCCTCGCCTGACCGTGCCTTGCCTTGCGTTACCCTTTCCTTGCCTTGCCGTGCATTGCCTAGCTGTGCGTTGTCATGCATCAGCCTTGCCTTGCCTCACCGTGCCTTGCCTTCCGTTACCCTTTCCTTGCCTTGCCGTGCATTGCCTAGCCCTGCGTTGCCGTGCTTTAGCCTTGTTTCCCCTTGCCGTGCCGTTCCTTCCGTTACCCTTGCCTTGCCTTGCTTTCCCTTGCCTTCCTTGCCTTCCGTTACTCTTTGCTTGCCTTCCGTGCATTGCCTAGCCTTGCGTTGTCGTGCATTAGCCTTGCCTCCCCAAACCGTGCCTTGCCTTGCGTTACCCTTTCCTTGCCTTGCCCTGCATTGCCTAGAACTGTGTTGTCGTGCCTTAGCCTTGTTTCCCCTTACCGTGCCGTTCCTTTCGTTACCCTTGCCTTCCCCTGCTTTCCTTTGCATTCCTTGCCTTCCGTTACTCTTTGCTTGCCTTCCGTGCATTGCGTAGCCTTGCGTTGTCGTGCCTTAGCCTTGTTTCCCCTTGCCGTGCCTTACCTTTTGTTACACTTGCCTTGCCTTGCTTTGCCTTGCCTTCCTTTCCTTTCGTTACTCTTTCCTTGCCTAGCCGTGCACTGCCTAGCCTTGCGTTGTCGTGCATTAGTCTTGCCTCCCCAAACCGTGCCTTGACTTGCGTTACCATTTCCTTGCCTTGCCCTGCATTGCCTAGCCGTGCGTTACCGTGCCTTAGCCTTGTTTCCCCTTGCCGTGCCGTTCCTTCCGTTAACCTTGCCTTGTCTTGCTTTCCCTTGCCTTCCTTGCGTTCCGTTACTCTTTGCTTGCCTTCCGAGCATTGCCTAGCCTTGCGTTGTCGTGCCTTAGCCTTGCCTCGCCTAACCGTGCCTTGCCTTGCGTTACCCTTTCCTTGCATTGCCATGCATTGCCTAGCCGTGCGTTGTCGTGCATTAGCCTCGCCTTGCATTACTGTGCCTTGCCTTGCGTTACCCTTTCCTTGCCTGGCCGTGCATTGCTTAGCCTTGCGTTGCCGTGCCTTAGCCTTGTTTCCCCTTGCCGTGCCGTGCCTTTTGTTACACTTGCCTTGCCTTGCTTTGCCTTGCCTTCCTTTCCTTCCGTTACTCTTTCCTTGCCTAGCCGTGCACTGCGTAGGCTTGCGTTGTCGTGCATTACCCTTGCCTCGCCTGACCGTGCCTTGCCTTGCATTACCCTTTCCTTGCCTTGCCGTGCATTGCCTAGCCCTGCGTTGTCGTGCTTTAGCTTTGTTTCCCCTTACCGTGCCGTTCCTTCCGTTACCCTTGCCTTCCCCTCCTTTCCCTTGCCTTCCTTCCCTTCCGTTGCTCTTTGCTTGCCTTCCGTGCATTGCCTAGCCTTGCGTTGTCGTGCCTTAGCCTTGCCTCGCCTCACCGTGCCTTGCCTTGCGTTACCCTTTCCTTGCCTTGCCGTGCATTGCCTAGCCGTGCGTTGTCGTGCATCAGCCTTGCCTTGCCTCACCGTGCCTTGCCTTGCGTTACCCTTTCCTTGCCTTGCCGTGCATTGCCTAGCCGTGCGTTGCCGTGCCTTAGCCTTGTTTCCCCTTGCCGTGCCGTTCCTTCCGTTACCCTTGCCTTGTCTTGCTTTCCCTTGCCTTCCTTGCCTTCCGTTACTCTTTGCTTGCCTTCCGTTCATTGCCTAGCCTTGCGTTGTCATGCATTAGCCTTGCCTCCCCAAATCGTGCCTTGCCTTGCGTTACCCTTTCCTTGCCTTGCCCTGCATTGCCTAGCCCTGTGTTGTCGTGCCTTAGCGTTGTTTCCCCTTACCGTGCCGTTCCTTTCGTTACCCTTGCCTTCCCCTGCTTTCCTTTGCATTCCTTGCCTTCCGTTACTCTTTGCTTGCCTTCCGTGCATTGCCTAGCATTGCGTTGTCGTGCCTTAGCCTTGTTTCCCCTTGCCGTGCCGTGCCTGTTGTTACACTTGCCTTGCCATGCTTTGCCTTGCCTTCCTTTCCTTCCGTTACTCTTTCCTTGCCTAGCCGTGCACTGCCTAGCCTTGCGTTGTCGTGCCTTAGCCTTGTTTCCCCTTGCCGTGCCTTACCTTTTGTTACACTTGCCTTGCCTTGCTTTGCCTTGCCTTCCTTTCCTTCCGTTACTCTTTCCTTGCCTAGCCGTGCACTGCCTAGCCTTGCGTTGTCGTGCATTAGCCTTGCCTCCCCAAACCGTGCCTTGACTTGCGTTACCATTTCCTTGCCTTGCCCTGCATTGCCTAGCCGTGCGTTACCGTGCCTTAGCCTTGTTTCCCCTTGCCGTGCCGTTCCTTCCGTTAACCTTGCCTTGCCTTGCTTTCCCTTGCCTTCCTTGCGTTCCGTTACTCTTTGCTTGCCTTCCGAGCATTGCCTAGCCTTGCGTTGTCGTGCCTTAGCCTTGCCTCGCCTAACCGTGCCTTGCCTTGCGTTACCCTTTCCTTGCATTGCCATGCATTGCCTAGCCGTGCGTTGTCGTGCATTAGCCTCGCCTTGCATTACTGTGCCTTGCCTTGCGTTACCCTTTCCTTGCCTGGCCGTGCATTGCCTAGCCGTGCGTTGCCGTGCCTTAGCCTTGTTTCCCCTTGCCGTGCCGAGCCTTTTGTTACACTTGCCTTGCCTTGCTTTGCCTTGCCTTCCTTTCCTTCCGTTACTCTTTCCTTGCCTAGCCGTGCACTGCGTAGGCTTGCGTTGTCGTGCATTACCCTTGCCTCGCCTGACCGTGCCTTGCCTTGCATTACCCTTTCCTTGCCTTGCCGTGCATTGCCTAGCCCTGCGTTGTCGTGCTTTAGCTTTGTTTCCCCTTACCGTGCCGTTCCTTCCGTTACCCTTGCCTTCCCCTCCTTTCCCTTGCCTTCCTTCCCTTCCGTTGCTCTTTGCTTGCCTTCCGTGCATTGCCTAGCCTTGCGTTGTCGTGCCTTAGCCTTGCCTCGCCTGACCGTGCCTTGCCTTGCGTTACCCTTTCCTTGCCTTGCCGTGCATTGCCTAGCCGTGCGTTGTCGTGCATCAGCCTTGCCTTGCCTCACCGTGCCTTGCCTTGCGTTACCCTTTCCTTGCCTTGCCGTGCATTGCCTAGCCGTGCGTTGCCGTGCCTTAGCCTTGTTTCCCCTTGCCGTGCCGTTCCTTCCGTTACCCTTGCCTTGTCTTGCTTTCCCTTGCCTTCCTTGCCTTCCGTTACTCTTTGCTTGCCTTCCGTTCATTGCCTAGCCTTGCGTTGTCGTGCATTAGCCTTGCCTCCCCAAATCGTGCCTTGCCTTGCGTTACCCTTTCCTTGCCTGGCCGTGCATTGCCTAGCCGTGCGTTGCTGTCCCTTAGCCTTTTTTCCCCTAGCCGTGCCTTGCCTTTTGTTACACTTGCCTTGCCTTGCTTTGCCTTGCCTTCCTTTCCTTCCGTTACTCTTTCCTTGCCTAGCCGTGCACTGCCTATCCTTCCGTTGTCGTGCATTAGCCTTGCCTCCCCAAACCGTGCCTTGCCTTGCGTTACCATTTCCTTGCCTTGCCCTGCATTGCCTAGCCGTGCGTTACCGTGCCTTAGCCTTGTTTCTCCTTGCCGTGCCGTTCCTTCCTTTAACCTTGCCTTGCCTTGCATTCCCTTGCCTTCCTTGCGTTCCGTTACTCTTTGCTTGCCTTCCGTGCATTGCCTAGCCTTGCGTGGTCGTGCCTTAGCCTTGCCTCGCCTGACCGTGCCTTGCCTTGCGTTACCCTTACCTTGCCTTGCCCTGCATTGCCTAGCCCTGTGTTGTCGTGCCTTAGCCTTGTTTCCCCTTACCGTGCCGTTCCTTTCGTTACCCTTGCCTTCCCCTGCTTTCCCTTGCATTCCTTGCCTTCCGTTACTCTTTGCTTGCCTTCCGTGCATTGCCTAGCCTTGCGTAGTCGTGCCTTAGCCTTGCCTCGCCTGACCGTGCCTTGCCTTGCGTTACCCTTTCCTTGCCTTGCAGTGCATTGCCTAGCCGGTCGTTGTCGTGCCTTAGCCTTGTTTGCCCTTGCCGTGCCCTTCCTTCCGTTACCCTTGCCTTGCTTTCCCTTGCCTTCCTTGCCTTCCGTTACTCTATGCTTGCCTTCCGTGCATTGCCTAGCCTTGCGTTGTCGTGTCTTAGCCTTTTTTCACCTTGCCATAACCTTGCTTGCGTTGCCTTGCTTTGCCTTACCTTCCTTGCCTTCCGTTACTCTTTGTTTGCCTTCGGTGCATTGCCTAGTCTTGCGTGGTCGTGCCTTAGCCTTTTTTCACCTTGCCATAGCCTTGCTTGCGTTGCCTTGCTTTGCCTTGCATTCCTTGCCTTCCGTTACTCTTTGCTTGCCTTCCGTGCATTGCCTAGCCTTGCGTTGTCGTGCATTAGCCTTGCCTCCCCAAACCGTGCCTTGCCTTGCTTTACCCTTTCCTTGCCTTGCCCTGCATTGCCTAGCCCTGTGTTGTCGTGCCTTAGCCTTGTTTCCCCTTGCCGTGCCGTTCCTTCCGTTACCCTTGCCTTGCCTTGCTTTCCCTTGCCTTCCTTGCGTTCCGTTATTCTTTGCTTGCCTTCCGTGCATTGCCTAGCCTTGCGTTGTCGTGCCTTAGCCTTGCCTCGCCTGACCGTGCCTTGCCTTGCGTTACCCTTACCTTGCCTTGCCCTGCATTGCCTAGCCGTTCGTTGTCGTGCCTTAGCCTTGTTTGCCCTTGCCGTGCCGTTCCTTCCGTTACCCTTGCCTTGCTTTCCCTTGCCTTCCTTGCCTTCCGTTACTCTTTGCTTGCCTTCCGTGCATTGCCTAGCCTTGCGTTGTCGTGTCTTAGCCTTTTTTCACCTTGCCATAGCCTTGCTTGCGTTGCCTTGCTTTGCCTTACCTTCCTTGCCTTCCGTTACTCTTTGCTTCCCTTCCGTGCATTGCCTAGCCTTGCGTGGTCGTGCCTTAGCCTTTTTTCACATTGCCATAGCCTTGCTTGCGTTGCCTTGCTTTGCATGGCATTCCTTCCCTTCCGTTACTCTTTGCTTGCCTTCCGTGCATTGCCTAGCCTTGCGTGGTCGTGCCTTAGCCTTTTTTCACCTTGCCATAGCCTTGCTTGCGTTGCCTTGCTTTTCCTTGCATTCCTTACCTTCCGTTACTCTTTGCTTGCCTTCCGTGCATTGCCTAGCCCTGCGTTGTCGTGCCTTAGCCTTGTTTCCCCTTGCCGTGCCGTTCCTTCCGTTACCCTTGCCTTGCCTTGCTTTCCCTTGCCTTCCTTGCGTTCCGCTATTCTTTGCTTGCCTTCCGTGCATTGCCTAGCCTTGCGTTGTCGTTCCTTAGCGTTGCCTCGCCTGACCGTGCCTTGCCTTGCGTTACCCTTACCTTGCCTTGCCCTGCATTGCCTAGCCGTTCGTTGTCGTGCCTTAGCCTTGTTTGCCCTTGCCGTGCCTTTCCTTCCGTTACCCTTGCCTTGCTTTCCCTTGCCTTCCTTGCCTTCCGTTACTCTTTGCTTGCCTTCCGTGCATTGCCTAGCCTTGCGTGGTCGTGCCTTAGCCTTTTTTCACCTTGCCATAGCCTTGCTTGCGTTGCCTTGCTTTACCTTGCATTCCTTGCCTTCCGTTACTCTTTGCTTGCCTTCCGTGCATTGCCTAGCCTTGCGTTGTCGTGCATTAGCCTTGCCTCCCCAAACCGTACCTTGCCTTGCGTTACCCTTTCCTTGCCTTGCCCTGCATTGCCTAGCCCTGTGTTGTCGTGCCTTAGCCTTGTTTCCGCTTGCCGTGCCGTTTCTTTCGTTACCCTTGCCTTCCCCTGCTTTCCCTTGCATTCCTTGCCTTCCGTTACTCTTTGCTTGCCTTCCGTGCATTGCCTAGCCTTGCGTAGTCGTGCCTTAGCCTTCCCTCGCCTGACCGTGCCTTGCCTTGCGTTACCGTTTCCTTGCCTTGCCGTGAATTGCCTAGCCTTGCGTTGTCGTGCATTAGCCTCGCCTTGCCTTACCGTGCCTTGCTTTGCGTTACCCTTTCGTTGCCTGGCCGTTCATTGCTTAGCCTTGCGTTGCCGTGTCTTAGCCTTGTTTCCCCTTGCCGTGCCGTGCCTTTTGTTACACTTGCCTTGCCTTGTTTGCCTTGCCTTTATTTCCTTCCGTTACTCTTTCCTTGCCTAGCCGTGCACTGCTTAGCCTTGCGTTGTCGTGCATTACCCTTGCCTCGCCTGACCGTGCCTTGCCTTGCGTTACCCTTTCCTTGCCTTGCCGTGCATTGCCTAGCCCTGCGTTGTCGTGCCTTAGCCTTGTTTCCCCTTACCGTGCCGTTCCTTCCGTTACCCTTGCCTTCCCCTGCTTTCCCTTGCCTTCCTTGCCTTCCGTTACTCTTTGCTTGCCTTCCGTGCATTGCCTAGCCTTGCGTTGTCGTGCCTTAGCCTTGCCTCGCCTGACCGTGCCTTGCCTTGCGTTACCCTTTCCTTGCCTTGCCGTGCATTGCCTAGCTGTGCGTTGTCATGCATCAGCCTTGCCTTGCCTCACCGTGCCTTGCCTTGCGTTACCCTTTCCTTGCCTTGCCGTGCATTGCCTAGCCGTGCGTTGCCGTGCCTTAGCCTTGTTTCCGCTTGCCGTGCCGTTCCTTCCGTTACCCTTGCCTTGCCTTGCTTTCCCTTGCCTTCCTTGCCTTCCGTTACTCTTTGCTTGCCTTCCGTGCATTGCCTAGCCTTGCGTTGTCGTGCATTAGCCTTGCCTCCCCAAACCGTGCCTTGCCTTGCGTTACCCTTTCCTTGCCTTGCCCTGCATTGCCTAGAACTGTGTTGTCGTGCCTTAGCCTTGTTTCCCCTTACCGTGCCGTTCCTTTCGTTACCCTTGCCTTCCCCTGCTTTCCTTTGCATTCCTTGCCTTCCGTTACTCTTTGCTTGCCTTCCGTACATTGCGTAGCCTTGCGTTGTCGTGCCTTAGCCTTGTTTCCCCTTGCCGTGCCGTGCCTTTTGTTACACTTGCCTTGCCTTGCTTTGCCTTGCCTTCCTTTCCTTCCGTTACTCTTTCCTTGCCTGGCCGTGCACTGCCTCGCCTTGCGTTGTCGTGCATTAGCCTTGCCTCCCCAAACCGTGCCTTGACTTGCGTTACCATTTCCTTGCCTTGCCCTGCATTGCCTAGCCGTGCGTTACCGTGCATTAGCCTTGTTTCCCCTTGCCGTGCCGTTCCTTCCGTTAACCTTGCCTTGTCTTGCTTTCCCTTGCCTTCCTTGCGTTCCGTTACTCTTTGCTTGCCTTCCGAGCATTGCCTAGCCTTGCGTTGTCGTGCCTTAGCCTTGCCTCGCCTAACCGTGCCTTGCCTTGCGTTACCCTTTCCTTGCATTGCCATGCATTGCCTAGCCGTGCGTTGTCGTGCATTAGCCTCGCCTTGCATTACTGTGCCTTGCCTTGCGTTACCCTTTCCTTGCCTGGCCGTGCATTGCTTAGCCTTGCGTTGCCGTGCCTTAGCCTTGTTTCCCCTTGCCGTGCCGTGCCTTTTGTTACACTTGCCTTGCCTTGCTTTGCCTTGCCTTCCTTTCCTTCCGTTACTCTTTCCTTGCCTAGCCGTGCACTGCGTAGGCTTGCGTTGTCGTGCATTACCCTTGCCTCGCCTGACCGTGCCTTGCCTTGCATTACCCTTTCCTTGCCTTGCCGTGCATTGCCTAGCCCTGCGTTGTCGTGCTTTAGCTTTGTTTCCTCTTACCGTGCCGTTCCTTCCGTTACCCTTGCCTTCCCCTCCTTTCCCTTGCCTTCCTTGCCTTCCGTTACTCTTTGCTTGCCTTCCGTGCATTGCCTAGCCTTGCGTTGTCGTGCCTTAGCCTTGCCTCCCCTCACCGTGCCTTGCCTTGCGTTACCCTTTCCTTGCCTTGCCGTGCATTGCCTAGCCGTGCGTTGTCGTGCCTTAGCCTTGCCTTGCCTCACCGTGCCTTGCCTTGCGTTACCCTTTCCTTGCCTTGCCGTGCATTGCCTAGCCGTGCGTTGCCGTGCCTTAGCCTTGTTTCCCCTTGCCGTGCCGTTCCTTCCGTTACCCTTGCCTTGTCTTGCTTTCCCTTGCCTTCCTTGCCTTCCGTTACTCTTTGCTTGCCTTCCGTTCATTGCCTAGCCTTGCGTTGTCATGCATTAGCCTTGCCTCCCCAAATCGTGCCTTTCCTTGCGTTACCCTTTCCTTGCCTTGCCCTGCATTGCCTAGCCCTGTGTTGTCGTGCCTTAGCGTTGTTTCCCCTTACCGTGCCGTTCCTTTCGTTACCCTTGCCTTCCCCTGCTTTCCTTTGCATTTCTTGCCTTCCGTTACTCTTTGCTTGCCTTCCGTGCATTGCCTAGCATTGCGTTGTCGTGCCTTAGCCTTGTTTCCCCTTGCCGTGCCGTGCCTGTTGTTACACTTGCCTTGCCATGCTTTGCCTTGCCTTCCTTTCCTTCCGTTACACTTTCCTTGCCTAGCCGTGCACTGCCTAGCCTTGCGTTGTTGTGCCTTAGCCTTGTTTCCCCTTGCCGTGCCGTGCCTGTTGTTACACTTGCCTTGCCATGCTTTGCCTTGCCTTCCTTTCCTTCCGTTACTCTTTCCTTGCCTAGCCGTGCACTGCCTAGCCTTGCGTTGTCGTGCATTAGCCTTGCCTCCCCAAACCGTGCCTTGACTTGCGTTACCATTTCCTTGCCTTGCCCTGCATTGCCTAGCCGTGCGTTACCGTGCCTTAGCCTTGTTTCCCCTTGCCGTGCCGTTCCTTCCGTTAACCTTGCCTTGCCTTGCTTTCCCTTGCCTTCCTTGCGTTCCGTTACTCTTTGCTTGCCTTCCGAGCATTGCCTAGCCTTGCGTTGTCGTGCCTTAGCCTTGCCTCGCCTAACCGTGCCTTGCCTTGCGTTACCCTTTCCTTGCATTGCCATGCATTGCCTAGCCGTGCGTTGTCGTGCATTAGCCTCGCCTTGCATTACTGTGCCTTGCCTTGCGTTACCCTTTCCTTGCCTGGCCGTGCATTGCTTAGCCTTGCGTTGCCGTGCCTTAGCCTTGTTTCCCCTTGCCGTGCCGTGCCTTTTGTTACACTTGCCTTGCCTTGCTTTGCCTTGCCTTCCTTTCCTTCCGTTACTCTTTCCTTGCCTAGCCGTGCACTGCGTAGGCTTGCGTTGTCGTGCATTACCCTTGCCTCGCCTGACCGTGCCTTGCCTTGCATTACCCTTTCCTTGCCTTGCCGTGCATTGCCTAGCCCAGCGTTGTCGTGCTTTAGCTTTGTTTCCCCTTACCGTGCCGTTCCTTCCGTTACCCTTGCCTTCCCCTCCTTTCCCTTGCCTTCCTTCCCTTCCGTTGCTCTTTGCTTGCCTTCCGTGCATTGCCTAGCCTTGCGTTGTCGTGCCTTAGCCTTGCCTTGCCTCACCGTGCCTTGCCTTGCGTTACCCTTTCCTTGCCTTTCCGTGCATTGCCTAGCCGTGCGTTGTCGTGCATTAGCCTTGCCTTGCCTCACCGTGCCTTGCCTTGCGTTACCCTTTCCTTGCCTTGCCGTGCATTGCCTAGCCGTGCGTTGCCGTGCCTTAGCCTTGTTTCCCCTTGCCGTGCCGTTCCTTCCGTTACCCTTGCCTTGTCTTGCTTTCCCTTGCCTTCCTTGCCTTCCGTTACTCTTTGCTTGCCTTCCCTTCATTGCCTAGCCTTGCGTTGTCGTGCATTAGCCTTGCCTCCACAAATCGTGCCTTGCCTTGCGTTACCCTTTCCTTGCCTTGCCCTGCATTGCCTAGCCCTGTGTTGTCGTGCCTTAGCGTTGTTTCCCCTTACCGTGCCGTTCCTTTCGTTACCCTTGCCTTCCCCTGCTTTCCTTTGCATTCCTTGCCTTCCGTTACTCTTTGCTTGCCTTCCGTGCATTGCCTAGCATTGCGTTGTCGTGCCTTAGCCTTGTTTCCCCTTGCCGTGCCGTGCCTGTTGTTACACTTGCCTTGCCATGCTTTGCCTTGCCTTCCTTTCCTTCCGTTACTCTTTCCTTGCCTAGCCGTGCACTGCCTAGCCTTGCGATGTCGTGCATTAGCTTTGCCTCGCCTGACAGTGCCTTGCCTTGCGTTACCCTTTCCTTGCCTTGGCGTGCATTGCCTAGCCCTGCGTTGCCGTGCCTTAGCCTTGTTTCCCCTTGCCGAGCCGTTCCTTCCGTTACCCTTGACTTGCCTTGGTTTCCCCTGCCTTCCTTGCCTTCCGTTACTCTTTGCTTGCCTTCCGTGCTTTGCCTAGCCTTGCGTTGTCGTGCATTAGCCTTGCCTCTCCTGACCGTGCCTTGCCTTGCGTTACCCTTTCCTTGCCTTGCCGTGCATTGCCTAGCCGTGCGTCGTCGTGCATTAGCCTTGTCTTGCCTTACCGTGCCTTGCCTTGCGTTACCCTTTCCTTGCCTGGCCGTGCATTGCCTAGCCGTGCATTGCCGTTCCTTATCCTTGTTTCCCGTTGCCGTGCCTTGCCTTTTGTTACACTTGCCTTGCCTTGCTTTGCCTTGCCTTCCTTTCCTTCCGTTACTCTTTCCTTGCCTAGCCGTGCACTGCCTAGCCTTGCGTTGTCGTGCATTAGCCTTGCCTCCCCAAACCGTGCCTTGCCTTGCGTTACCATTTCCTTGCCTTGCCCTGCATTGCCTAGCCGTGCGTTGCCGTGCCTTAGCCTTGTTTCCCCTTGCCGTGCCGTACCTTCCGGTAACCTTGCCTTGCCTTGCTTTCCCTTGCCTTCCTTGCGTTCCGTTACTCTTTGCTTGCCTTCCGTGCATTGCCTAGACTTGCGTTGTCGTGCCTTAGCCTTGCCTCGCCTGACCGTGCCTTGCTTTGCGTTACCCTTTCCTTGCCTTGCAGTGCATTGCCTAGCAGTGCGTTGTCGTGCCTTAGCCTTGTTTCCCCTTGCCGTGCCGTTCTTTCCGTTACCATTGCCTTGCCTTGCTTTCCCTTGCCTTCCTTGCCTTCCGTTACTCTTTGCTTGCCTTCCGTGCATTGCCTAGCCTTGCCTTGTCGTGTCTTAGCCTTTTTTCACATTGCCATAGCCTTGCTTGCGTTGCCTTGCTTTGCATTGCCTTCCTTGCTTTCCGTTACTCTTTGCTTGCCTTCCGTGTATTGCCTAGCCTTGCGTGGTCGTGCCTTAGCCTTTTTTCACCTTGCCATAGCCTTGCTTGCGTTGCCTTGATTTGCCTTGCATTCCTTGCCTTCCGTTACTCTTTGCTTGCTTTCCGTGCATTGCCTAGCCTTGCGTTGTCGTGCATTAGACTTGCCTCCCCAAACCGTGCCTTGCCTTGCGTTACCCTTTCCTTGCCTTACCCTGCATTGCCTAGCCCTGTGTTGTCGTGCCTTAGCCTTGTTTTCCCTTGCCGTGCCGTTCCTTCCGTTACCCTTGCCTTCCCTTGCTTTCCCTTGCTTTCCTTGCCTTCCGTTACTCTTCGCTTTCCTTCCGTGCATTGCCTAGCCTTGCGTTGTCGTGCCTTAGCCTTGCCTCGCCTGACAGTGCCTTGCCTTGCGTTACCCTTTACTTGCCTGGCCGTGCATTGCTTAGTCTTGCGTTGCCGTACCTTAGCCTTGTTTCCCCTTGCCGTGCCGTGACTTTTGTTACACTTGCCTTGCCTTGCTTTGCCTTGCCTTCCTTTCCTTCCGTTACTCTTTCCTTGCCTAGCCGTGCACTGCGTAGCCTTGCGTTTTCGTGCATTACCCTTGCCTCGCCTGACCGTGCCTTGCCTTGCGTTACCCTTTCCTTGCCTTGCCGTGCATTGCCTAGCCCTTCGTTACCGTGCCTTAGCCTTGTTTCCCCTTGCCGAGCCGTTCCTTCCGTTACCCTTCCCTTCCCCTGCTTTCCCTTGCCTTCCTTGCCTTGCGTTACCCTTTCCTTGCCTTGCCGTGCATTGCCTAGCCTTGCGTTGTCGTGCCTTAGCCTTGCCTCGCCTCACCGTGCCTTGCCTTGCGTTACCCTTTCCTTGCCTTGCCGTGCATTGCCTAGCCGTGCGTTGTCGTGCATCAGCCTTGCCTTGCCTCACCGTGCCTTGCCTTGCGTTACCCTTTCCTTGCCTTGCCGTGCATTGCCTAGCCGTGCGTTGCCGTGCCTTAGCCTTGTTTCCCCTTGTCGTGCCGTTCCTTCCGTTACCCTTGCCTTGCCTTGCTTTCCCTTGCCTTCCTTGCCTTCCGTTACTCTTTGCTTGCCTTCCGTGCATTGCCTAGCCTTGCGTTGTCGTGCATTAGCCTTGCCTCCCCAAACCGTGCCTTGCCTTGCGTTACCCTTTCCTTGCCTTGCCCTGCATTGCCTAGCCCTGTGTTGTCGTGCCTTAGCCTTGTTTCCCCTTACCGTGCCGTTCCTTTCGTTACCCTTGCCTTCCCCTGCTTTCCTTTGCATTCCTTGCCTTCCGTTACTCTTTGCTTGCCTTCCGTGCATTGCCTAGCCTTGCGTTGTCGTGCCTTAGCCTTGTTTCCCCTTGCCGTGCCGTGCCTGTTGTTACACTTGCCTTGCCATGCTTTTCCTTGCCTATCTTTCCTTCCATTACTCTTTCCATGCCTAGCCGTGCACTGCCTAGCCTTGCGATGTCGTGCATTAGCTTTGCCTCGCCTGACAGTGCCTTGCCTTGCGTTACCCTTTCCTTGCCTTGCCGTGCATTGCCTAGCCCTGCGTTGTCGTGCCTTAGCCTTGTTTCCCCTTACCGTGCCGTTCCTTCCGTTACCCTTGCCTTCCCCTGCTTTCCCTTGCCTTCCTTGCCTTCCGTTACTCTTTGCTTGCCTTCCGTGCATTGCCTAGCCTTGCGTTGTCGTGCATTAGCCTTGCCTCCCCAAACCGTGCCTTGCCTTGCGTTACCCTTTCCTTGCCTTGCCCTGCATTGCCTAGAACTGTGTTGTCGTGCCTTAGCCTTGTTTCCCCTTACCGTGCCGTTCCTTTCGTTACCCTTGCCTTCCCCTGCTTTCCTTTGCATTCCTTGCCTTCCGTTACTCTTTGCTTGCCTTCCGTGCATTGCGTAGCCTTGCGTTGTCGTGCCTTAGCCTTGTTTCCCCTTGCCGTGCCTTACCTTTTGTTACACTTGCCTTGCCTTGCTTTGCCTTGCCTTCCTTTCCTTCCGTTACTCTTTCCTTGCCTAGCCGTGCACTGCGTAGGCTTGCGTTGTCGTGCATTACCCTTGCCTCGCCTGACCGTGCCTTGCCTTGCATTACCCTTTCCTTGCCTTGCCGTGCATTGCCTAGCCCTGCGTTGTCGTGCTTTAGCTTTGTTTCCTCTTACCGTGCCGTTCCTTCCGTTACCCTTGCCTTCCCCTCCTTTCCCTTGCCTTCCTTCCCTTCCGTTACTCTTTGCTTGCCTTCCGTGCATTGCCTAGCCTTGCGTTGTCGTGCCTTAGCCTTGCCTCGCCTCACCGTGCCTTGCCTTGCGTTACCCTTTCCTTGCCTTGCCGTGCATTGCCTAGCCGTGCGTTGTCGTGCATCAGCCTTGCCTTGCCTCACCGTGCCTTGCCTTGCGTTACCCTTTCCTTGCCTTGCCGTGCATTGCCTAGCCGTGCGTTGCCGTGCCTTAGCCTTGTTTCCCCTTGCCGTGCCGTTCCTTCCGTTACCCTTGCCTTGCTTTCCCTTGCCTTCCTTGCCTTCCGTTACTCTTTGCTTGCCTTCCGTGCATTGCCTAGCCTTGCGTTGTCGTGCATTAGCCTTGCCTCCCCAAACCGTGCCTTGCCTTGCGTTACCCTTCCTTGCCTTGCCCTGCATTGCCTAGCCCTGCGCTGTCGTGCCTTAGCATTGTTTGCCCTTACCGTACCGTTCCTTCCGTTACCCTTGCCTTCCCCTGCTTTCCCTTGCATTCCTTGCCTTCCGTTACTCTTTGCTTGCCTTCCGTGCATTGCCTAGTATTGCGTTGTCGTGCCTTAGCCTTGTTTCCCCTTGCCGTGCCGTGCCTGTTGTTACACTTGCCTTGCCATGCTTTGCCTTGCCTTCCTTTCCTTCCGTTACTCTTTCCTTGCCTAGCCGTGCACTGCCTTGCCTTGCGATGTCGTGCATTAGCTTTGCCTCGCCTGACAGTGCCTTGCCTTGCGTTACCCTTTCCTTGCCTTGCCGTGCATTGCCTAGCCCTGCGTTGCCGTGCCTTAGCCTTGTTTCCCCTTGCCGAGCCGTTCGTCCGTTACCCTTGCCTTGCCTTGGTTTCCCCTGCCTTCCTTGCCTTCCGTTACTCTTTGCTTGCCTTCCGTGCATTGCCTAGCCTTGCGTTGTCGTGCATTAGCCTTGCCTCTCCTGACCGTGCCTTGCCTTGCGTTACCCTTTCCTTGCCTTGCCGTGCATTGCCTAGCCGTGCGTCGTCGTGCATTAGCCTTGTCTTGCCTTACCGTGCCTTGCCTTGCGTTACCCTTTCCTTGCCTGGCCGTGCATTGCCTAGCCGTGCATTGCCGTTCCTTAGCCTTGTTTCCCGTTGCCGTGCCTTGCCTTTTGTTACACTTGCCTTGCCTTGCTTTGCCTTGCCTTCCTTTCCTTCCGTTACTCTTTCCTTGCCTAGCCGTGCACTGCCTAGCCTTGCGTTGTCGTGCATTAGCCTTGCCTCCCCAAACCGTGCCTTGCCTTGCGTTACCATTTCCTTGCCTTTACCTGCATTGCCTAGCCGTGCGTTGCCGTGCCTTAGCCTTGTTTCCCCTTGCCGTGCCGTACCTTCCGGGAACCTTGCCTTGCCTTGCTTTCCCTTGCCTTCCTTGCGTTCCGTTACTCTTTGCTTGCCTTCCGTGCATTGCCTAGACTTGCGTTGTCGTGCCTTAGCCTTGCCTCGCCTGACCGTGCCTTGCTTTGCGTTACCCTTTCCTTGCCTTGCCGTGCATTGCCTACTCGTGCGTTGTCGTCCCTTAGCCTTGTTTCCCCTTGCCGTGCCGTTCTTTCCGTTACCATTGCCTTGCCTTGCTTTCCCTTACCTTCCTTGCCTTCCGTTACTCTTTGCTTGCCTTCCGTGCATTGCCTAGCCTTGCCTTGTCGTGTCTTAGCCTTTTATCACATTGCCATAGTCTTGCTTGCGTTGCCTTGCTTTGCCTTGCCTTCCTTGCTTTCCGTTACTCTTTGCTTGCCTTCCGTGCATTGCCTAGCCTTGCGTGGTCGTGCCTTAGCCTTTTTTCACCTTGCCATAGCCTTGCTTGCGTTGCCTTGCTTTGCCTTGCATTCCTTGCCTTCCGTTACTCTTTGCTTGCTTTCCGTGCATTGCCTAGCCTTGCGTTGTCGTGCATTAGACTTGCCTCCCCAAACCGTGCCTTGCCTTGCGTTACCCTTTCCTTGCCTTACCCTGCATTGCCTAGCCCTGTGTTGTCGTGCCTTAGCCCTGTTTCCCCTTGCCGTGCCGTTCCTTCCGTTACCCTTGCCTTCCCTTGCTTTCCCTTGCCTTCCTTGCCTTCCGTTACTCTTTGCTTGCCTTCCGTGCATTACCTAGCCTTGCGTTGTCGTGCCTTAGCCTTGCCTCGCCTGACCGTGCCTTGCCTTGCGTTACCCTTTCCTTGCCTTGCCGTGCATTGCTTAGTCTTGCGTTGCCGTGCCTTAGCCTTGTTTCCCCTTGCCGTGCCGTGCCTTTTGTTACACTTGCCTTGCCTTGCTTTGCCTTGCCTTCCTTTCCTTCCGTTACTCTTTCCTTGCCTAGCCGTGCACTGCGTAGCCTTGCGTTTTCGTGCATTACCCTTGCCTCGCCTGACCGTGCCTTGCCTTGCGTTACCCTCTCCTTGCCTTGCCGTGCATTGCCTAGCTCTTCGTTACCGTGCCTTAGCCTTGTTTCCCCTTGCCGAGCCGTTCCTTCCGTTACCCTTCCCTTCCCCTGCTTTCCCTTGCCTTCCTTGCCTTCCGTTACTCTTTGCTTGCCTTCCGTGCATTGCCTAGCCTTGCGTTGTCGTGCCTTAGCCTTGCCTCGCCTCACCGTGCCTTGCCTTGCGTTACCCTTTCCTTGCCTTGCCGTGCATTGCCTAGCCGTGCGTTGTCGTGCATCAGCCTTGCCTTGCCTCACCGTGCCTTGCCTTGCGTTACCCTTTCCTTGCCTTGCCGTGCATTGCCTAGCCGTGCGTTGCCGTGCCTTAGCCTTGTTTCCCCTTGTCGTGCCGTTCCTTCCGTTACCCTTGCCTTGCCTTGCTTTCCCTTGCCTTCCTTGCCTTCCGTTACTCTTTGCTTGCCTTCCGTGCATTGCCTAGCCTTGCGTTGTCGTGCATTAGCCTTGCCTCCCCAAACCGTGCCTTGCCTTGCGTTACCCTTTCCTTGCCTTGCCCTACATTGCCTGGCCCTGTGTTGTCGTGCCTTAGCCTTGTTTCCCCTTGCCGTGCCGTTCCTTCCGTTAACCTTGCCTTGCCTTGCTTTCCCTTGCCTTCCTTGCGTTCCGTTACTCTTTGCTTGCCTTCCGAGCATTGCCTAGCCTTGCGTTGTCGTGCCTTAGCCTTGCCTCGCCTAACCGTGCCTTGCATTGCGTTACCCTTTCCTTGCATTGCCATGCATTGCCTAGCCATGCGTTGTCGTGCATTAGCCTCGCCTTGCATTACTGTGCCTTGCCTTGCGTTACCCTTTCCTTGCCTGGCCGTGCATTGCTTAGCCTTGCGTTGCCGTGCCTTAGCCTTGTTTCCCCTTGCCGTGCCGTGCCTTTTGTTACACTTGCCTTGCCTTGCTTTGCCTTGCCTTCCTTTCCTTCCGTTACTCTTTCCTTGCCTAGCCGTGCACTGCGTAGGCTTGCGTTGTCGTGCATTACCCTTGCCTCGCCTGACCGTGCCTTGCCTTGCATTACCCTTTCCTTGCCTTGCCGTGCATTGCCTAGCCCTGCGTTGTCGTGCTTTAGCTTTGTTTCCCCTTACCGTGCCGTTCCTTCCGTTACCCTTGCCTTCCCCTCCTTTCCCTTGCCTTCCTTCCGTTCCGTTACTCTTTCCTTGCCTTGCCGTGCATTGCCTAGCCTTGCGTTGTCGTGCCTTAGCCTTGCCTCGCCTCACCGTGCCTTGCCTTGCGTTACCCTTTCCTTGCCTTGCCGTGCATTGCCTAGCCGTGCGTTGTCGTGCCTTAGCCTTGCCTCGCCTGACCGTGCCTTGCCTTGCGTTACCCTTTCCTTGCCTTGCCGTGCATTGCCTAGCCGTGCGTTGTCGTGCCTTAGCCTTGTTTCCCCTTGCGGTGCCGTGCCTTCCGTTACCCTTGCCTTGCCTTGCTTTCCCTTGCCTTCCTTGCCTTCCGTTACTCTTTGCTTGCCTTCCGTGCATTGCCTAGCCTTGCGTTGTCGTGCATTAGCCTTGCCTCCCCAAATCGTGCCTTGCCTTGCGTTACTCTTTACTTGCCTTGCCCTGCATTGCCTAGCCCTGTGTTGTCGTGCCTTAGCGTTGTTTCCCCTTACCGTGCCGTTCCTTTCGTTACCCTTGCCTTCCCCTGCTTTCCTTTGCATTCCTTACCTTCCGTTACTCTTTGCTTGCCTTCCGTGCATTGCCTAGCATTGCGTTGTCGTGCCTTAGCCTTGTGTCCCCTTGCCGTGCCGTGCCTGTTGTTACACTTGCCTTGCCATGCTTTGCCTTGCCTTCCTTTCCTTCCGTTACTCTTTCCTTGCCTAGCCGTGCACTGCCTAGCCTTGCGATGTCGTGCATTAGCTTTGCCTCGCCTGACAGTGCCTTGCCTTGCGTTACCCTTTCCTTGCCTTGCCGTGCATTGCCTAGCCCTGCGTTGCCGTGCCTTAGCTTTGTTTCCCCTTGCCGTGCCGTTCCTTCAGTTACCCTTGCCTTGCCTTGCTTTCCCTTGCCTTCCTTGCCTTCCGTTACTCTTTGCTTGCCTTCCGTGCATTGCCTAGCCTTGCGTTGTCGTGCCTTAGCCTTGCCTCGCCTGACCGTGCCTTGCCTTGCGTTACCCTTTCCTTGCCTTGCTTTGCCTTGCCGTGCATTGCCTAGCCGTGCGTTGTCGTGCATTAGCCTTGCCTTGCCTCACCGTGCCTTGCCTTGCGTTACCCTTTCCTTGCCTGGCCGTGCATTGCATTGCCGTGCGTTGTCGTGCCTTAGCCTTGTTTCCCCTTGCCGTGCCGTGCCTTTTGTTACACTTGCCTTGCCTTGCTTTGCCTTGCCTTCCTTTCCTTCCGTTACTCTTTCCTTGCCTAACCGTTCACTGCCTAGCCTTGCGTTGTCGTGCATTAGCTTTGCCTCCCCAAACCGTGCCTTGCCTTGCGTTACCATTTCCTTGCCTTGCCCTGCATTGCCTAGCCGTGCGTTGCCGTGCCTTAGCCTTGTTTCCCCTTGCCGTGCCGTACCTTCCGGTAACCTTGCCTTGCCTTGCTTTCCCTTGCCTTCCTTGCGTTCCGTTACTCTTTGCTTGCCTTCCGTGCATTGCCTAGCCGTGCGTTGTCGTGCCTTAGCCTTGCCTCGCCTGACCGTGCCTTGCTTTGCGTTACCCTTTCCTTGCCATGCAGTGCATTGCCTAGCAGTGCGTTGTCGTGCCTTAGCCTTGTTTCCCCTTGCCGTGCCGTTCTTTCCGTTACCATTGCCTTGCCTTGCTTTCCCTTGCCTTCCTTGCCTTCCGTTACTCTTTGCTTGCCTTCCGTGCATTGCCTAGCCTTGCCTTGTCGTGTCTTAGCCTTTTATCACATTGCCATAGCCTTGCTTGCGTTGCCTTGCTTTGCCTTGCCTTCCTTGCTTTCCGTTACTCTTTGCTTGCTTTCCGTGCATTGCCTAGCCTTGCGTTGTCGTGCATTAGACTTGCCTCCCCAAACCGTGCCTTGCCTTGCGTTACCCTTTCCTTGCCTTACCCTGCATTGCCTAGCCCTGTGTTGTCGTGCCTTAGCCTTGTTTCCCCTTGCCGTGCCGTTCCTTCCGTTACCCTTGCCTTCCCTTTCTTTCCCTTGCTTTCCTTGCCTTCCGTTACTCTTCGCTTTCCTTCCGTGCATTGCCTAGCCTTGCGTTGTCGTGCCTTAGCCTTGCCTCGCCTGACAGTGCCTTGCCTTGCGTTACCCTTTCCTTGCCTGGACGTGCATTGCTTAGTCTTGCGTTGCCGTGCCTTAGCCTTGTTTCCCCTTGCCGTGCCGTGCCTTTTGTTACACTTGCCTTGCCTTGCTTTGCCTTGCCTTCCTTTCCTTCCGTTACTCTTTCCTTGCCTAGCCGTGCACTGCGTAGCCTTGCGTTTTCGTGCATTACCCTTGCCTCGCCTGACCGTGCCTTGCCTTGCGTTACCCTTTCCTTGCCTTGCCGTGCATTGCCTAGCCCTTCGTTACCGTGCCTTAGCCTTGTTTCCCCTTGCCGAGCCGTTCCTTCCGTTACCCTTCCCTTCCCCTGCTTTCCCTTGCCTTCCTTGCCTTCCGTTACTCTTTGCTTGCCTTCCGTGCATTGCCTAGCCTTGCGTTGTCGTGCCTTAGCCTTGCCTCGCCTCACCGTGCCTTGCCTTGCGTTACCCTTTCCTTGCCTTGCCGTGCATTGCCTAGCCGTGCGTTGTCGTGCATCAGCCTTGCCTTGCCTCACCGTGCCTTGCCTTGCGTTACCCTTTCCTTGCCTTGCCGTGCATTGCCTAGCCGTGCGTTGCCGTGCCTTAGCCTTGTTTCCCCTTGTCGTGCCGTTCCTTCCGTTACCCTTGCCTTGCCTTGCTTTCCCTTGCCTTCCTTGCCTTCCGTTACTCTTTGCTTGCCTTCCGTGCATTGTCTAGCCTTGCGTTGTCGTGCATTAGCCTTGCCTCCCCAAACCGTGCCTTGCCTTGCGTTACCCTTTCCTTGCCTTGCCCTGCATTGCCTAGCCCTGTGTTGTCGTGCCTTAGCCTTGTTTCCCCTTACCGTGCCGTTCCTTTCGTTACCCTTGCCTTCCCCTGCTTTCCTTTGCATTCCTTGCCTTCCGTTACTCTTTGCTTGCCTTCCGTGCATTGCCTAGCCTTGCGTTGTCGTGCCTTAGCCTTGTTTCCCCTTGCCGTGCCGTGCCTGTTGTTACACTTGTCTTGCCATGCTTTTCCTTGCCTTCCTTTCCTTCCATTACTCTTTCCTTGCCTAGCCGTGCACTGCCTAGCCTTGCGATGTCGTGCATTAGCTTTGCCTCGCCTGACAGTGCCTTGCCTTGCGTTACCCTTTCCTTGCCTTGCCGTGCATTGCCTAGCCGTGCGTTGTCGTGCATCAGCCTTGCCTTGCCTCACCGTGCCTTCCTTTGCTTTACCATTTCCTTGCCTTGCCGTGCATTGCCTAACCGTGCGTTGTCGTGCCTTAGGCTTGTTTCCCCTTGCCGTGTCTTTCCTTCCGTTACCCTTGCCTTGACTTGCTTTCCCTTTCCTTCCTTGCCTTCCGTTACTCTTTGCTTGCCTTCCGTGCATTGCCTAGCCGTGCGTTGTCGTGCATTAGCCTTGCCTTGCCTCACCGTGCCTTCCCTTGCTTTACCCTTTCCTTGCCTGGCCGTGCATTGCCTAGCCGTGCGTTGTCGTGCATTAGCCTTGTCTTGCCTTACCGTGCCTTGCCTTGCGTTACCCTTTCCTTGCCTGGCCGTGCATTGCCTAGCCGTGCGCTGCCGTTCCTTAGCCTTTTTTCCCCTTGCCGTGCCTTGCCTTTTGTTACACTTGCCTTGCCTTGCTTTGCCTTGCCTTCCTTTCCTTCCGTTACTCTTTCCTTGCCTAGCCGTGCACTGCCTATCCTTCCGTTGTCGTGCATTAGCCTTGCCTCCCCAAACCGTGCCTTGCCTTGCGTTACCATTTCCTTGCCTTGCCCTGCATTGCCTAGCCGTGCGTTACCGTGCCTTAGCCTTGTTTCCCCTTGCCGTGCCGTTCCTTCCGTTACCCTTGCCTTGCCTTGCTTTCCCTTGCCTTCCTTGCCTTCCGTTACTCTTTGCTTGCCTTCCGTGCATTGCCTAGCCGTGCGTTGTCGTGCATTAGCCTTGCCTTGCCTCACCGTGCCTTGCCTTGCGTTACCCTTTCCTTGCCTGGCCGTGCATTGCTTAGCCTTGCGTTGCCGTGCCTTAGCCTTGTTTCCCCTTGCCGTGCCGTGCCTTTTGTTACACTTGCCTTGCCTTGTTTGCCTTGCCTTTATTTCCTTCGGTTACTCTTTCCTTGCCTAGCCGTGCACTGCGTAGCCTTGCGTTGTCGTGCATTACCCTTGCCTCGCCTGACCGTGCCTTGCCTTGCGTTACCCTTTCCTTGCCTTGCCGTGCATTGCCTAGCCCTGCGTTGTCGTGCCTTAGCCTTGTTTCCCCTTACCGTGCCGTTCCTTCCGTTACCCTTGCCTTCCCCTGCTTTCCCTTGCCTTCCTTGCCTTCCGTTACTCTTTGCTTGCCTTCCGTGCATTGCCTAGCCTTGCGTTGTCGTGCATTAGCCTTGCCTCCCCAAATCGTGCCTTGCCTTGCGTTACCCTTTACTTGCCTTGCCCTGCATTGCCTAGCCCTGTGTTGTCGTGCCTTAGCGTTGTTTCCCCTTACCGTGCCGTTCCTTTCGTTACCCTTGCCTTCCCCTGCTTTCCTTTGCATTCCTTGCCTTCCGTTACTCTTTGCTTGCCTTCCGTGCATTGCCTAGCATTGCGTTGTCGTGCCTTAGCCTTGTTTCCCCTTGCCGTGATGTGCCTGTTGTTACACTTGCCTTGCCATGCTTTGCCTTGCCTTCCTTTCCTTCCGTTACTCTTTCCTTGCCTAGCCGTGCACTGCCTAGCCTTGCGATGTCGTGCATTAGCTTTGCCTCGCCTGACAGTGCCTTGCCTTGCGTTACCATTTCCTTGCCTTGCCGTGCATTGCCTAGCCCTGCGTTGCCGTGCCTTAGCCTTGTTTCCCCTTGCCGAGCCGTTCCTTCCGTTACCCTTGCCTTGCCTTGGTTTCCCCTGCCTTCCTTGCCTTCCGTTACTCTTTGCTTGCCTTCCGTGCATTGCCTAGCCTTGCGTTGTCGTGCATTAGCCTTGCCTCTCCTGACCGTGCCTTGCCTTGCGTTACCCTTTCCTTGCCTTGCCGTGCATTGCCTAGCCGTGCGTCGTCGTGCATTAGCCTTGTCTTGCCTTACCGTGCCTTGCCTTGCGTTACCCTTTCCTTGCCTGGCCGTGCATTGCCTAGCCGTGCATTGCCGTTCCTTAGCCTTGTTTCCCGTTGCCGTGCCTTGCCTTTTGTTACACTTGCCTTGCCTTGCTTTGCCTTGCCTTCCTTTCCTTCCGTTACTCTTTCCTTGCCTAGCCGTGCACTGCCTAGCCTTGCGTTGTCGTGCATTAGCCTTGCCTCCCCAAACCGTGCCTTGCCTTGCGTTACCATTTCCTTGCCTTGCCCTGCATTGCCTAGCCGTGCGTTGCCGTGCCTTAGCCTTGTTTCCCCTTGCCGTGCCGTACCTTCCGGTAACCTTGCCTTGCCTTGCTTTCCCTTGCCTTCCTTGCGTTCCGTTACTCTTTGCTTGCCTTCCGTGCATTGCCTAGACTTGCGTTGTCGTGCCTTAGCCTTGCCTCGCCTGACCGTGCCTTGCTTTGCGTTACCCTTTGTTGCCATGCAGTGCATTGCCTAGCAGTGCGTTGTCGTGCCTTAGCCTTGTTTCCCCTTGCCGTGCCGTTCTTTCCGTTACCATTGCCTTGCCTTGCTTTCCCTTGCCTTCCTTGCCTTCCGTTACTCTTTGCTTGCCTTCCGTGCATTGCCTAGCCTTGCCTTGTCGTGTCTTAGCCTTTTATCACATTGCCATAGCCTTGCTTGCGTTGCCTTGCTTTTCCTTGCCTTCCTTGCTTTCCGTTACTCTTTGCTTGCCTTCCGTGCATTGCCTAGCCTTGCGTGGTCGTGCCTTAGCCTTTTTTCACCTTGCCATAGCCTTGCTTGCGTTGCCTTGCTTTGCCTTGCATTCCTTGCCTTCCGTTACTCTTTGCTGGCCTTCCGAGCATTGCCTAGCCGTGCGTTGTCGTGCATTAGCCTTGCCTCGCCTGACCGTGCTTTGCTATGCGTTACCCTTTCCTTGCCTTGCCGTGCATTGCCTAGCCATGCGTTGTCGTGCATTAGCCTCGCCTTGCATTACTGTGCCTTGCCTTGCGTTACCCTTTCCTTGCCTGGCCGTGCATTGCTTAGCCTTGCGTTGCCGTGCCTTAGCCTTGTTTCCCCTTGCCGTGCCGTGCCTTTTGTTACACTTGCCTTGCCTTGCTTTGCCTTGCCTTCCTTTCCTTCCGTTACTCTTTCCTTGCCTAGCCGTGCACTGCGTAGGCTTGCGTTGTCGTGCATTACCCTTGCCTCGCCTGACCGTGCCTTGCCTTGCATTACCCTTTCCTTGCCTTGCCGTGCATTGCCTAGCCCTGCGTTGTCGTGCTTTAGCTTTGTTTCCCCTTACCGTGCCGTTCCTTCCGTTACCCTTGCCTTCCCCTCCTTTCCCTTGCCTTCCTTCCCTTCCGTTACTCTTTCCTTGCCTTCCGTGCATTGCCTAGCCTTGCGTTGTCGTGCCTTAGCCTTGCCTCGCCTCACCGTGCCTTGCCTTGCGTTACCCTTTCCTTGCCTTGCCGTGCATTGCCTAGCCGTGCGTTGTCGTGCATCAGCCTTGCCTTGCCTCACCGTGCCTTGCCTTGCGTTACCCTTTCCTTGCCTTGCCGTGCATTGCCTAGCCGTGCGTTGCCGTGCCTTAGCCTTGTTTCCCCTTGCCGTGCCGTTCCTTCCGTTACCCTTGCCTTGTCTTGCTTTCCCTTGCCTTCCTTGCCTTCCGTTACTCTTTGCTTGCCTTCCGTTCATTGCCTAGCCTTGCGTTGTCGTGCATTAGCCTTGCCTCCCCAAATCGTGCCTTGCCTTGCGTTACCCTTTACTTGCCTTGCCCTGCATTGCCTAGCCCTGTGTTGTCGTGCCTTAGCGTTGTTTCCCCTTACCGTGCCGTTCCTTTCGTTACCCTTGCCTTCCCCTGCTTTCCTTTGCATTCCTTGCCTTCCGTTACTCTTTGCTTGCCTTCCGTGCATTGCCTAGCATTGCGTTGTCGTGCCTTAGCCTTGTGTCCCCTTGCCGTGCCGTGCCTGTTGTTACACTTGCCTTGCCATGCTTTGCCTTGCCTTCCTTTCCTTCCGTTACTCTTTCCTTGCCTAGCCGTGCACTGCCTAGCCTTGCGATGTCGTGCATTAGCTTTGCCTCGCCTGACAGTGCCTTGCCTTGCGTTACCCTTTCCTTGCCTTGCCGTGCATTGCCTAGCCGTGCGTTGCCGTGCCTTAGCCTTGTTTCCCCTTGCCGAGCCGTTCCTTCCGTTACCCTTGCCTTGCCTTGGTTTCCCCTGCCTTCCTTGCCTTCCGTTACTCTTTGCTTGCCTTCCGTGCATTGCCTAGCCTTGCGTTGTCGTGCATTAGCCTTGCCTCTCCTGACCGTGCCTTGCCTTGCGTTACCCTTTCCTTGCCTTGCCGTGCATTGCCTAGCCGTGCGTCGTCGTGCATTAGCCTTGTCTTGCCTTACCGTGCCTTGCCTTGCGTTACCCTTTCCTTGCCTGGCCGTGCATTGCCTAGCCGTGCATTGCCGTTCCTTAGCCTTGTTTCCCGTTGCCGTGCCTTGCCTTTTGTTACACTTGCCTTGCCTTGCTTTGCCTTGCCTTCCTTTCCTTCCGTTACTCTTTCCTTGCCTAGCCGTGCACTGCCTAGCCTTGCGATGTCGTGCATTAGCTTTGCCTCGCCTGACAGTGCCTTGCCTTGCGTTACCCTTTCCTTGCCTTGCCGTGCATTGCCTAGCCGTGCGTTGTCGTGCATCAGCCTTGCCTTGCCTCACCGTGCCTTGCCTTGCGTTACCCTTTCCTTGCCTTGCCTGCATTGCCTAGCCGTGCGTTGCCGTGCCTTAGCCTTGTTTCCCCTTGCCGTGCCGTTCCTTCTGTTACCCTTGCCTTGCCTTGCTTTCCCTTGCCTTCCTTGCCTTCCGTTACTCTTTGCTTGCCTTCCGTGCATTGCCTAGCCGTGCGTTGTCGTGCATTTGCCTTGCCTTGCCTCACTGTGCCTTGCTTTGCGTTACCCTTTCCTTGCCTGGCCGTGCATTGCCTAGCCGTGCGTTGTCGTGCATTAGCCTTGTCTTGCCTTACCGTGCCTTGCCTTGCGTTACCCTTTCCTTGCCTGGCCGTGCATTGCCTAGCCGTGCGCTGCCGTTCCTTAGCCTTTTTTCCCCTTGCCGTGCCTTGCCTTTTGTTACACTTGCCTTGCCTTGCTTTGCCTTGCCTTCCTTTCCTTCCGTTACTCTTTCCTTGCCTAGCCGTGCACTGCCTATCCTTCCGTTGTCGTGCATTAGCCTTGCCTCCCCAAACCGTGCCTTGCCTTGCGTTACCATTTCCTTGCCTTGCCCTGCATTGCCTAGCCGTGCGTTACCGTGCCTTAGCCTTGTTTCCCCTTGCCGTGCCGTTCCTTCCGTTAACCTTGCCTTGCCATGCATTCCCTTGCCTTCCTTGCGTTCCGTTACTCTTTGCTTGCCTTCCGTGCATTGCCTAGCCGTGCGTTGTCGTGCATTAGCCTCGCCTTGCCTTACCGTGCCTTGCCTTGCGTTACCCTTTCCTTGCCTGGCCGTGCATTGCTTAGCTTTGCGTTGCCGTGCCTTAGCCTTGTTTCCCCTTGCCGTGCCGTGCCTTTTGTTACACTTGCCTTGCCTTGTTTGCCTTGCCTTTATTTCCTTCGGTTACTCTTTCCTTGCCTAGCCGTGCACTGCGTAGCCTTGCGTTGTCGTGCATTACCCTTGCCTCGCCTGACCGTGCCTTGCCTTGCGTTACCCTTTCCTTGCCTTGCCGTGCATTGCCTAGCCCTGCGTTGTCGTGCCTTAGCCTTGTTTCCCCTTACCGTGCCGTTCCTTCCGTTACCCTTGCCTTCCCCTGCTTTCCCTTGCCTTCCTTGCCTTCCGTTACTCTTTGCTTGCCTTCCGTGCATTGCCTAGCCTTGCGTTGTCGTGCATTAGCCTTGCCTCCCCAAATCGTGCCTTGCCTTGCGTTACCCTTTACTTGCCTTGCCCTGCATTGCCTAGCCCTGTGTTGTCGTGCCTTAGCGTTGTTTCCCCTTACCGTGCCGTTCCTTTCGTTACCCTTGCCTTCCCCTGCTTTCCTTTGCATTCCTTGCCTTCCGTTACTCTTTGCTTGCCTTCCGTGCATTGCCTAGCATTGCGTTGTCGTGCCTTAGCCTTGTTTCCCCTTGCCGTGATGTGCCTGTTGTTACACTTGCCTTGCCATGCTTTGCCTTGCCTTCCTTTCCTTCCGTTACTCTTTCCTTGCCTAGCCGTGCACTGCCTAGCCTTGCGATGTCGTGCATTAGCTTTGTCTCGCCTGACAGTGCCTTGCCTTGCGTTACCCTTTCCTTGCCTTGCCGTGCATTGCCTAGCCCTGCGTTGCCGTGCCTTAGCCTTGTTTCCCCTTGCCGAGCCGTTCCTTCCGTTACCCTTGCCTTGCCTTGGTTTCCCCTGCCTTCCTTGCCTTCCGTTACTCTTTGCTTGCCTTCCGTGCATTGCCTAGCCTTGCGTTGTCGTGCATTAGCCTTGCCTCTCCTGACCGTGCCTTGCCTTGCGTTACCCTTTCCTTGCCTTGCCGTGCATTGCCTAGCCGTGCGTCGTCGTGCATTAGCCTTGTCTTGCCTTACCGTGCCTTGCCTTGCGTTACCCTTTCCTTGCCTGGCCGTGCATTGCCTAGCCGTGCATTGCCGTTCCTTAGCCTTGTTTCCCGTTGCCGTGCCTTGCCTTTTGTTACACTTGCCTTGCCTTGCTTTGCCTTGCCTTCCTTTCCTTCCGTTACTCTTTCCTTGCCTAGCCGTGCACTGCCTAGCCTTGCGTTGTCGTGCATTAGCCTTGCCTCCCCAAACCGTGCCTTGCCTTGCGTTACCATTTCCTGGCCTTCCCGTGCATTGCCTAGCCCTGCGTTGTCGTGCCTTAGCCTTGCTTCCCCTTGCCGTGCCGTTCCTTCCGGTAACCTTGCCTTGCCTTGCTTTCCCTTGCCTTCCTTGCGTTCCGTTACTCTTTGCTTGCCTTCCGTGCATTGCCTAGACTTGCGTTGTCGTGCCTTAGCCTTGCCTCGCCTGACCGTGCCTTGCTTTGCGTTACCCTTTGTTGCCATGCAGTGCATTGCCTAGCAGTGCGTTGTCGTGCCTTAGCCTTGTTTCCCCTTGCCGTGCCGTTCTTTCCGTTACCATTGCCTTGCCTTGCTTTCCCTTGCCTTCCTTGCCTTCCGTTACTCTTTGCTTGCCTTCCGTGCATTGCCTAGCCTTGCCTTGTCGTGTCTTAGCCTTTTTTCACCTTGCCATAGCCTTGCTTGCGTTGCCTTGCTTTGCCTTGCCTTCCTTGCTTTCCGTTACTCTTTGCTTGCCTTCCGTGCATTGCCTAGCCTTGCGTGGTCGTGCCTTAGCCTTTTTTCACCTTGCCATAGCCTTGCTTGCCTTGCCTTGCTTTCCCTTGCCTTCCTTGCGTTCCGTTACTCTTTGCTTGCCTTCCGAGCATTGCCTAGCCTTGCGTTGTCGTGCCTTAGCCTTGCCTCGCCTAACCGTGCCTTGCCTTGCGTTACCCTTTCCTTGCATTGCCATGCATTGCCTAGCCGTGCGTTGTCGTGCATTAGCCTCGCCTTGCATTACTGTGCCTTGCCTTGCGTTACCCTTTCCTTGCCTGGCCGTGCATTGCTTAGCCTTGCGTTGCCGTGCCTTAGCCTTGTTTCCCCTTGCCGTGCCGTGCCTTTTGTTACACTTGCCTTGCCTTGCTTTGCCTTGCCTTCCTTTCCTTCCGTTACTCTTTCCTTGCCTAGCCGTGCACTGCGTAGGCTTGCGTTGTCGTGCATTACCCTTGCCTCGCCTGACCGTGCCTTGCCTTGCATTACCCTTTCCTTGCCTTGCCGTGCATTGCCTAGCCCTGCGTTGTCGTGCTTTAGCTTTGTTTCCCCTTACCGTGCCGTTCCTTCCGTTACCCTTGCCTTCCCCTCCTTTCCCTTGCCTTCCTTCCCTTCCGTTACTCTTTCCTTGCCTTCCGTGCATTGCCTAGCCTTGCGTTGTCGTGCCTTAGCCTTGCCTCGCCTCACCGTGCCTTGCCTTGCGTTACCCTTTCCTTGCCTTGCCGTGCATTGCCTAGCCGTGCGTTGTCGTGCATCAGCCTTGCCTTGCCTCACCGTGCCTTGCCTTGCGTTACCCTTTCCTTGCCTTGCCGTGCATTGCCTAGCCGTGCGTTGCCGTGCCTTAGCCTTGTTTCCCCTTGCCGTGCCGTTCCTTCCGTTACCCTTGCCTCGTCTTGCTTTCCCTTGCCTTCCTTGCCTTCCGTTACTCTTTGCTTGCCTTCCGTTCATTGCCTAGCCTTGCGTTGTCGTGCATTAGCCTTGCCTCCCCAAATCGTGCCTTGCCTTGCGTTACCCTTTACTTGCCTTGCCCTGCATTGCCTAGCCCTGTGTTGTCGTGCCTTAGCGTTGTTTCCCCTTACCGTGCCGTTCCTTTCGTTACCCTTGCCTTCCCCTGCTTTCCTTTGCATTCCTTGCCTTCCGTTACTCTTTGCTTGCCTTCCGTGCATTGCCTAGCATTGCGTTGTCGTGCCTTAGCCTTGTGTCCCCTTGCCGTGCCGTGCCTGTTGTTACACTTGCCTTGCCATGCTTTGCCTTGCCTTCCTTTCCTTCCGTTACTCTTTCCTTGCCTAGCCGTGCACTGCCTAGCCTTGCGATGTCGTGCATTAGCTTTGCCTCGCCTGACAGTGCCTTGCCTTGCGTTACCCTTTCCTTGCCTTGCCGTGCATTGCCTAGCCCTGCGTTGTCGTGCCTTAGCCTTGTTTCCCCTTGTCGTGCCGTTCCTTCGGGTACCCTTGTCTTGCCTTGCTTTCCCCTGCCTTCCTTGCCTTCCGTTACTCTTTGCTTGCCTTCCGTGCATTGCCTAGCCTTGCGTTGTCGTGCATTAGCCTTGCCTCTCCTGACCGTGCCTTGCCTTGCGTTACCCTTTCCTTGCCTTGCCGTGCATTGCCTAGCCGTGCGTCGTCGTGCATTAGCCTTGTCTTGCCTTACCGTGCCTTGCCTTGCGTTACCCTTTCCTTGCCTGGCCGTGCATTGCCTAGCCGTGCATTGCCGTTCCTTAGCCTTGTTTCCCGTTGCCGTGCCTTGCCTTTTGTTACACTTGCCTTGCCTTGCTTTGCCTTGCCTTCCTTTCCTTCCGTTACTCTTTCCTTGCCTAGCCGTTCACTGCCTAGCCTTGCGTTGTCGTGCATTAGCCTTGCCTCCCCAAACCGTGCCTTGTCTTGCGTTACCATTTCCTTGCCTTGCCCTGCATTGCCTAGCCGTGCGTTGCCGTGCCTTAGCCTTGTTTCCCCTTGCCGTGCCGTACCTTCCGGTAACCTTGCCTTGCCTTGCTTTCCCTTGCCTTCCTTGCGTTCCGTTACTCTTTGCTTGCCTTCCGTGCATTGCCTAGACTTGCGTTGTCGTGCCTTAGCCTTGCCTCGCCTGACCGTGCCTTGCTTTGCGTTACCCTTTCCTTGCCATGCAGTGCATTGCCTAGCAGTGCGTTGTCGTGCCTTAGCCTTGTTTCCCCTTGCCGTGCCGTTCTTTCCGTTACCATTGCCTTGCCTTGCTTTCCCTTGCCTTCCTTGCCTTCCGTTACTCTTTGCTTGCCTTCCGTGCTTTGCCTAGCCTTGCCTTGTCGTGCCTTAGCCTTTTTTCACCTTGCCATAGCCTTGCTTGCGTTGCCTTGCTTTGCCTTGCCTTCCTTGCCTTCCGTTACTCTTTGCTTTCTTTCCGTGCATTGCCTAGCCTTGCGTTGTCGTGCCTTAGCCTTGCCTCGCCTGACCGTGCCTTGCCTTGCGTTACCCTTTCCTTGCCTTACCCTGCATTGCCTAGCCCTGTGTTGTCGTGCCTTAGCCTTGTTTCCCCTTGCCGTGCCGTTCCTTCCGTTACCCTTGCCTTCCCTTGCTTTCCCTTGCTTTCCTTGCCTTCCGTTACTCTTCGCTTTCCTTCCGTGCATTGCCTAGCCTTGCGTTGTCGTGCCTTAGCCTTGCCTCGCCTGACAGTGCCTTGCCTTGCGTTACCCTTTCCTTGCCTGGACGTGCATTGCTTAGTCTTGCGTTGCCGTGCCTTAGCCTTGTTTCCCCTTGCCGTGCCGTGCCTTTTGTTACACTTGCCTTGCCTTGCTTTGCCTTGCCTTCCTTTCCTTCCGTTACTCTTTCCTTGCCTAGCCGTGCACTGCGTAGCCTTGCGTTTTCGTGCATTACCCTTGCCTCGCCTGACCGTGCCTTGCCTTGCGTTACCCTTTCCTTGCCTTGCCGTGCATTGCCTAGCCCTTCGTTACCGTGCCTTAGCCTTGTTTCCCCTTGCCGAGCCGTTCCTTCCGTTACCCTTCCCTTCCCCTGCTTTCCCTTGCCTTCCTTGCCTTCCGTTACTCTTTGCTTGCCTTCCGTGCATTGCCTAGCCTTGCGTTGTCGTGCCTTAGCCTTGCCTCGCCTCACCGTGCCTTGCCTTGCGTTACCCTTTCCTTGCCTTGCCGTGCATTGCCTAGCCGTGCGTTGTCGTGCATCAGCCTTGCCTTGCCTCACCGTGCCTTGCCTTGCGTTACCCTTTCCTTGCCTTGCCGTGCATTGCCTAGCCGTGCGTTGCCGTGCCTTAGCCTTGTTTCCCCTTGTCGTGCCGTTCCTTCCGTTACCCTTGCCTTGCCTTGCTTTCCCTTGCCTTCCTTGCCTTCCGTTACTCTTTGCTTGCCTTCCGTGCATTGTCTAGCCTTGCGTTGTCGTGCATTAGCCTTGCCTCCCCAAACCGTGCCTTGCCTTGCGTTACCCTTTCCTTGCCTTGCCCTGCATTGCCTAGCCCTGTGTTGTCGTGCCTTAGCCTTGTTTCCCCTTACCGTGCCGTTCCTTTCGTTACCCTTGCCTTCCCCTGCTTTCCTTTGCATTCCTTGCCTTCCGTTACTCTTTGCTTGCCTTCCGTGCATTGCCTAGCCTTGCGTTGTCGTGCCTTAGCCTTGTTTCCCCTTGCCGTGCCGTGCCTGTTGTTACACTTGTCTTGCCATGCTTTTCCTTGCCTTCCTTTCCTTCCATTACTCTTTCCTTGCCTAGCCGTGCACTGCCTAGCCTTGCGATGTCGTGCATTAGCTTTGCCTCGCCTGACAGTGCCTTGCCTTGCGTTACCCTTTCCTTGCCTTGCCGTGCATTGCCTAGCCGTGCGTTGTCGTGCATCAGCCTTTCCTTGCCTCACCGTGCCTTGCCTTGCGTTACCCTTTCCTTGCCTTGCCTGCATTGCCTAGCCGTGCGTTGCCGTGCCTTAGCCTTGTTTCCCCTTGCCGTGCCGTTCCTTCTGTTACCCTTGCCTTGCCTTGCTTTCCCTTGCCTTCCTTGCCTTCCGTTACTCTTTGCTTGCCTTCCGTGCATTGCCTAGCCGTGCGTTGTCGTGCATTAGCCTTGCCTTGCCTCACCGTGCCTTGCCTTGCGTTACCCTTTCCTTGCCTTGCCGTGCATTGCCTAGCCGTGCGTTCTCGTGCATTAGCCTTGCCTTGCCTTACCGTGCCTTGCCTTGCGTTACCCTTTCCTTGCCTGGCCGTGCATTGCCTAGCCGTGCGCTGCCGTTCCTTAGCCTTTTTTCCCCTTGCCGTGCCTTGCCTTTTGTTACACTTGCCTTGCCTTGCTTTGCCTTGCCTTCCTTTCCTTCCGTTACTCTTTCCTTGCCTAGCCGTGCACTGCCTATCCTTCCGTTGTCGTGCATTAGCCTTGCCTCCCCAAACCGTGCCTTGCCTTGCGTTACCATTTCCTTGCCTTGCCCTGCATTGCCTAGCCGTGCGTTACCGTGCCTTAGCCTTGTTTCCCCTTGCCGTGCCGTTCCTTCCGTTAACCTTGCCTTGCCATGCATTCCCTTGCCTTCCTTGCGTTCCGTTACTCTTTGCTTGCCTTCCGTGCATTGCCTAGCCGTGCGTTGTCGTGCATTAGCCTCGCCTTGCCTTACCGTGCCTTGCCTTGCGTTACCCTTTCCTTGCCTGGCCGTGCATTGCTTAGCCTTGCGTTGCCGTGCCTTAGCCTTGTTTCCCCTTGCCGTGCCGTGCCTTTTGTTACACTTGCCTTGCCTTGTTTGCCTTGCCTTTATTTCCTTCGGTTACTCTTTCCTTGCCTAGCCGTGCACTGCGTAGCCTTGCGTTGTCGTGCATTACCCTTGCCTCGCCTGACCGTGCCTTGCCTTGCGTTACCCTTTCCTTGCCTTGCCGTGCATTGCCTAGCCCTGCGTTGTCGTGCCTTAGCCTTGTTTCCCCTTACCGTGCCGTTCCTTCCGTTACCCTTGCCTTCCCCTGCTTTCCCTTGCCTTCCTTGCCTTCCGTTACTCTTTGCTTGCCTTCCGTGCATTGCCTAGCCTTGCGTTGTCGTGCATTAGCCTTGCCTCCCCAAATCGTGCCTTGCCTTGCGTTACCCTTTACTTTCCTTGCCCTGCATTGCCTAGCCCTGTGTTGTCGTGCCTTAGCGTTGTTTCCCCTTACCGTGCCGTTCCTTTCGTTACCCTTGCCTTCCCCTGCTTTCCTTTGCATTCCTTGCCTTCCGTTACTCTTTGCTTGCCTTCCGTGCATTGCCTAGCATTGCGTTGTCGTGCCTTAGCCTTGTTTCCCCTTGCCGTGCCGTGCCTGTTGTTACACTTGCCTTGCCATGCTTTGCCTTGCCTTCCTTTCCTTCCGTTACTCTTTCCTTGCCTAGCCGTGCACTCCCTAGCCTTGCGATGTCGTGCATTAGCTTTGCCTCGCCTGACAGTGCCTTGCCTTGCGTTACCCTTTCCTTGCCTTGCCGTGCATTGCCTAGCCCTGCGTTGCCGTGCCTTAGCCTTGTTTCCCCTTGCCGAGCCGTTCCTTCCGTTACCCTTGCCTTGCCTTGGTTTCCCCTGCCTTCCTTGCCTTCCGTTACTCTTTGCTTGCCTTCCGTGCATTGCCTAGCCTTGCGTTGTCGTGCATTAGCCTTGCCTCTCCTGACCGTGCCTTGCCTTGCGTTACCCTTTCCTTGCCTTGCCGTGCATTGCCTAGCCGTGCGTCGTCGTGCATTAGCCTTGTCTTGCCTTACCGTGCCTTGCCTTGCGTTACCCTTTCCTTGCCTGGCCGTGCATTGCCTAGCCGTGCATTGCCGTTCCTTAGCCTTGTTTCCCGTTGCCGTGCCTTGCCTTTTGTTACACTTGCCTTGCCTTGCTTTGCCTTGCCTTCCTTTCCTTCCGTTACTCTTTCCTTGCCTAGCCGTGCACTGCCTAGCCTTGCGTTGTCGTGCATTAGCCTTGCCTCCCCAAACCGTGCCTTGCCTTGCGTTACCATTTCCTTGCCTTGCCCTGCATTGCCTAGCCGTGCGTTGCCGTGCCTTAGCCTTGTTTCCCCTTGCCGTGCCGTACCTTCCGGTAACCTTGCCTTGCCTTGCTTTCCCTTGCCTTCCTTGCGTTCCGTTACTCTTTGCTTGCCTTCCGTGCATTGCCTAGACTTGCGTTGTCGTGCCTTAGCCTTGCCTCGCCTGACCGTGCCTTGCTTTGCGTTACCCTTTGTTGCCATGCAGTGCATTGCCTAGCAGTGCGTTGTCGTGCCTTAGCCTTGTTTCCCCTTGCCGTGCCGTTCTTTCCGTTACCATTGCCTTGCCTTGCTTTCCCTTGCCTTCCTTGCCTTCCGTTACTCTTTGCTTGCCTTCCGTGCATTGCCTAGCCTTGCCTTGTCGTGTCTTAGCCTTTTTTCACCTTGCCATAGCCTTGCTTGCGTTGCCTTGCTTTGCCTTGCCTTCCTTGCTTTCCGTTACTCTTTGCTTGCCTTCCGTGCATTGCCTAGCCTTGCGTTGTCGTGCCTTAGCCTTTTTTCACCTTGCCATAGCCTTGCTTGCGTTGCCTTGCTTTGCCTTGCATTCCTTGCCTTCCGTTACTCTTTGCTTGCTTTCCGTGCATTGCCTAGCCTTGCGTTGTCGTGCATTAGACTTGCCTCCCCAAACCGTGCCTTGCCTTGCGTTACCCTTTCCTTGCCTTACCCTGCATTGCCTAGCCCTGAGTTGTCGTGCCTTAGCCTTGTTTCCCCTTGCCGTGCCGTTCCTTCCGTTACCCTTGCCTTGCCTTGCTTTCCCTTGCCTTCCTTGCCTTCCGTTACTCTTTGCTTGCCTTCCGTGCATTGCCTAGCCTTGCGTTGTCGTGCATTAGCCTTGCCTCCCCAAATCGTGCCTTGCCTTGCGTTACCCTTTCCTTGCCTTGCCCTGCATTGCCTAGCCCTGTGTTGTCGTGCCTTAGCGTTGTTTCCCCTTACCGTGCCGTTCCTTTCGTTACCCTTGCCTTCCCCTGCTTTCCTTTGCATTCCTTGCCTTCCGTTACTCTTTGCTTGCCTTCCGTGCATTGCCTAGCATTGCGTTGTCGTGCCTTAGCCTTGTTTCCCCTTGCCGTGCCATGCCTGTTGTTACACTTGCCTTGCCATGCTTTGCCTTGCCTTCCTTTCCTTCCGTTACTCTTTCCTTGACTAGCCGTGCACTGCCTAGCCTTGCGATGTCGTGCATTAGCTTTGCCTCGCCTGACAGTGCCTTGCCTTGCGTTACCCTTTCCTTGCCTTGCCGTTCATTGCCTAGCCCTGCATTGTCGTGCCTTAGCTTTGTTTCCCCTTACCGTGCCGTTCCTTCCGTTACCCTTGCCTTGCCTTGCTTTCCCTTGCCTTCCTTGCGTTCCGTTACTCTTTGCTTGCCTTCCGTGCATTGCCTAGACTTGCGTTGTCGTGCCTTAGCCTTGCCTCGCCTGACCGTGCCTTGCTTTGCGTTACCCTTTCCTTGCCTTGCAGTGCATTACCTAGCAGTGAGTTGTCGTGCCTTAGCCTTGTTTCCCCTTGCCGTGCCGTTCTTTCCGTTACCATTGCCTTGCCTTGCTTTCCCTTGCCTTCCTTGCCTTCCGTTACTCTTTGCTTGCCTTCCGTGCATTGCCTAGCCTTGCCTTGTCGTGTCTTAGCCTTTTTTCACATTGCCATAGCCTTGCTTGCGTTGCCTTGCTTTGCCTTGCCTTCCTTGCTTTCCGTTACTCTTTGCTTGCCTTCCGTGCATTGCCTAGCCTTGCGTGGTCGTGCCTTAGCCTTTTTTCACCTTGCCATAGCCTTGCTTGCGTTGCCTTGCTTTGCCTTGCATTCCTTGCCTTCCGTTACTCTTTGCTTGCTTTCCGTGCATTGCCTAGCCTTGCGTTGTCGTGCATTAGACTTGCCTCCCCAAACCGTGCCTTGCCTTGCGTTACCCTTTCATTGCCTTACCCTGCATTGCCTAGCCCTGTGTTGTCGTGCCTTAGCCTTTTTTCCCCTTGCCGTGCCGTTCCTTCCGTTACCCTTGCCTTCCCTTGCTTTCCCTTGCTTTCCTTGCCTTCCGTTACTCTTCGCTTTCCTTCCGTGCATTGCCTAGCCTTGCGTTGTCGTGCCTTAGCCTTGCCTCGCCTGACAGTGCCTTGCCTTGCGTTACCCTTTCCTTGCCTGGCCGTGCATTGCTTAGTCTTGCGTTGCCGTGCCTTAGCCTTGTTTCCCCTTGCCGTGCCGTGCCTTTTGTTACACTTGCCTTGCCTTGCTTTGCCTTGCCTTCCTTTCCTTCCGTTACTCTTTCCTTGCCTAGCCGTGCACTGCGTAGCCTTGCGTTTTCGTGCATTACCCTTGACTCGCCTGACCGTGCCTTGCCTTGCGTTACCCTTTCCTTGCCTTGCCGTGCATTGCCTAGCCCTTCGTTACCGTGCCTTAGCCTTGTTTCCCCTTGCCGAGCCGTTCCTTCCGTTACCCTTCCCTTCCCCTGCTTTCCCTTGCCTTCCTTGCCTTCCGTTACTCTTTGCTTGCCTTCCGTGCATTGCCTAGCCTTGCGTTGTCGTGCCTTAGCCTTGCCTCGCCTCACCGTGCCTTGCCTTGCGTTAACCTTTCCTTGCCTTGCCGTGCATTGCCTAGCCGTGCGTTGTCGTGCATCAGCCTTGACTTGCCTCACCGTGCCTTGCCTTGCGTTACCCTTTCCTTGCCTTGCCGTGCATTGCCTAGCCGTGCGTTGCAGTGCCTTAGCCTTGTTTCCCCTTGTCGTGCCGTTCCTTCCGTTACCCTTGCCTTGCCTTGCTTTTCCTTGCCTTCCTTGCCTTCCGTTACTCTTTGCTTGCCTTCCGTGCATTGCCTAGCCTTGCGTTGTCGTGCATTAGCCTTGCCTCCCCAAACCGTGCCTTGCCTTGCGTTACCCTTTCCTTGCTTTGCCCTGCATTGACTAGCCCTGTGTTGTCGTGCCTTAGCCTTGTTTCCCCTTACCGTGCCGTTCCTTTCGTTACCCTTGCCTTCCCCTGCTTTCCTTTGCATTCCTTGCCTTCCGTTACTCTTTGCTTGCCTTCCGTGCATTGCCTAGCCTTGCGTTGTCGTGCCTTAGCCTTGTTTCCCCTTGCCGTGCCGTGCCTGTTGTTACACTTGTCTTGCCATGCTTTTCCTTGCCTTCCTTTCCTTCCATTACTCTTTCCTTGCCTAGCCGTGCACTGCCTAGCCTTGCGATGTCGTGCATTAGCTTTGCCTCGCCTGACAGTGCCTTGCCTTGCGTTACCCTTTCCTTGCCTTGCCGTGCATTGCCTAGCCGTGCGTTGTCGTGCATCAGCCTTGCCTTGCCTCACCGTGCCTTGCCTTGCGTTACCCTTTCCTTGCCTTGCCTGCATTGCCTAGCCGTGCGTTGCCGTGCCTTAGCCTTGTTTCCCCTTGCCGTGCCGTTCCTTCTGTTACCCTTGCCTTGCCTTGCTTTCCCTTGCCTTCCTTGCCTTCCGTTACTCTTTGCTTGCCTTCCGTGCATTGCCTAGCCGTGCGTTGTCGTGCATTTGCCTTGCCTTGCCTCACCGTGCCTTGCCTTGCGTTACCCTTTCCTTGCCTGGCCGTGCATTGCCTAGCCGTGCGTTGTCGTGCATTAGCCTTGTCTTGCCTTACCGTGCCTTGCCTTGCGTTACCCTTTCCTTGCCTGGCCGTGCATTGCCTAGCCGTGCGCTGCCGTTCCTTAGCCTTTTTTCCCCTTGCCGTGCCTTGCCTTTTGTTACACTTGCCTTGCCTTGCTTTGCCTTGCCTTCCTTTCCTTCCGTTACTCTTTCCTTGCCTAGCCGTGCACTGCCTATCCTTCCGTTGTCGTGCATTAGCCTTGCCTCCCCAAACCGTGCCTTGCCTTGCGTTACCATTTCCTTGCCTTGCCCTGCATTGCCTAGCCGTGCGTTACCGTGCCTTAGCCTTGTTTCCCCTTGCCGTGCCGTTCCTTCCGTTAACCTTGCCTTGCCTTGCATTCCCTTGCCTGCCTTGAGTTCCGTTACTCTTTGCTTGCCTTCCGTGCATTGCCTAGCCGTGCGTTGTCGTGCATTAGCCTCGCCTTGCCTTACCGTGCCTTGCCTTGCGTTACCCTTTCCTTGCCTGGCCGTGCATTGCCTAGCCGTGCGCTGCCGTTCCTTAGCCTTTTTTCCCCTTGCCGTGCCTTGCCTTTTGTTACACTTGCCTTGCCTTGCTTTGCCTTGCCTTCCTTTCCTTCCGTTACTCTTTCCTTGCCTAGCCGTGCACTGCCTATCCTTCCGTTGTCGTGCATTAGCCTTGCCTCCCCAAAGCGTGCCTTGCCTTGCGTTACCATTTCCTCGCCTTGCCCTGCATTGCTTAGCCTTGCGTTGCCGTGCCTTAGCCTTGTTTCCCCTTGCCGTGACGTGCCTTTGTTACACTTGCCTTGCCTTGCTTTGCCTTGCCTTCCTTTCCTTCCGTTACTCTTTCCTTGCCTAGCCGTGCACTGCGTAGCCTTGCGTTGTCGTGCATTACCCTTGCCTCGCCTGACCGTGCCTTGCCTTGCGTTACCCTTTCCTTACCTTGCCGTGGATTGCCTAGCCCTGCGTTGTCGGGCCTTAGCCTTGTTTCCCCTTACCGTGCCGTTCCTTCCGTTACCCTTGCCTTCCCCTGCTTTCCCTTGCCTTCCTTGCCTTCCGTTACACTTTCCTTGCCTTGCCGTGCATTGCCTAGCCTTGCGTTGTCGTGCCTTGGCCTTGCCTTGCCTGACCGTGCCTTGCCTTGCGTTACCCTTTCCTTGCCTTGCCGTGCATTGCCTAGCCTTGCGTTGTCGTGCCTTAGCCTTGCCTTGCCTCAAGGTGCCTTGCCTTGCGTTACCTTCTCCTTGCCTTGCCGTGCATTGCCTAGCCGTGCGTTGCCGTGCCTTAGCCTTGTTTCCCCTTGCCGTGCCGTTCCTTCCGTTACCCTTGCCTTGCCTTGCTTTCCCTTTCCTTCCTTGGTTTCCTTTACTCTTTGCTTGCCTTCCGTGCATTGCCTAGCATTGCGTTGTCGTGCCTTAGCCTTGCCTCGCCTGACAGTGCCTTGCCTTGCGTTACCCTTTCCTTGCCTGGCCGTGCATTGCTTAGTCTTGCGTTGCCGTGCCTTAGCCTTGTGTCGCCTGACCGTGCCTTGCCTTGCGTTACCCTTTCCTTGCCTTGCCGTTTCCCTTGCCTTCCTTGCCTTCCCTTACTCTTTGCTTGCCTTCCGTGCATTGCCTAGCCTTGCGTTGTCGTGCCTTAGCCTTGCCTCGCCTCACCGTGCCTTGCCTTGCGTTACCCTTTCCTTGCCTTGCCGTGCATTGCCTAGCCGTGCGTTGTCGTGCATCAGCCTTGCCTTGCCTCACCGTGCCTTGCCTTGCGTTACCCTTTCCTTGCCTTGCCGTGCATTGCCTAGCCGTGCGTTGCCGTGCCTTAGCCTTGTTTCCCCTTGTCGTGCCGTTCCTTCCGTTACCGTTGCCTTGCCTTGCTTTCCCTTGCCTTCCTTGCCTTCCGTTACCCTTTGCTTGCCTTCCGTGCATTGCCTAGCCTTGCGTTGTCGTGCATTAGCCTTGCCCCCCCAAACCGTGCCTTGCCTTGCGTTACCCTTTCCTTGCCTTGCCCTGCATTGCCTAGCCCTGTGTTGTCGTGCCTTAGCCTTGTTTCCTCTTACCGTGCCGTTCCTTTCGCTACCCTTGCCTTCCCCTGCTTTCCTTTGCATTCCTTGCCTTCCGTTACTCTTTGCTTGCCTTCCGTGCATTGCCTAGCCTTGCGTTGTCGTGCCTTAGCCTTGTTTCCCCTTGCCGTGCCGTGCCTGTTGTTACACTTGCCTTGCCATGCTTTTCCTTGCCTTCCTTTCCTTCCATTACTCTTTCCTTGCCTAGCCGTGCACTGCCTAGCCTTGCGATGTCGTGCATTAGCTTTGCCTCGCCTGACAGTGCCTTGCCTTGCGTTACCCTTTCCTTACCATGCCGTGGATTGCCTAGCCGTGCGTTGCCGTGCCTTAGCCTTGTTTCCCCTTGCCGTGCCGTGCCTTCCGTTACCCTTGCCTTGCCTTGCTTTGCCTTGCCTTCCTTGCCTTCCGTTACTCTTTGCTTGCCTTCCGTGCATTGCCTAGCCTTGCGCTGTCGTGCATTAGCCTTGCCTTGCCTCAGAGTGCCTTGCCTTGCGTTACATTTTCCTTGGCTGGCCGTGCATTGTCTAGCCGTGCGTTGTGGTGCCTTAGCCTTGTTTCACCTTGCCATAGACTTGCTTGCTTTGCCTTGCTTTGCCTTGCATTCCTTGCCTTCCGTTACTCTTTGCTTGCCTTCCGTGCATTGCCTAGCCTTGCGTTGTCGTGCCTTAGCCTTGCCTCGCCTGACAGTGCCTTGCCTTGCGTTACCCTTTCCTTGCCTGGCCGTGCATTGCTTAGTCTTGCATTGCCGTGCCTTAGCCTTGTTTCCCCTTGCCGTGCCGTGCCTTTTGTTACACTTGCCTTGCCTTGCTTTGACTTGCCTTCCTTTCCTTCCGTTACTCTTTCCTTGCCTAGCCGTGCACTGCGTAGCCTTGCGTTTTCGTGCATTACCCTTGCCTCGCCTGACCGTGCCTTGCCTTGCGTTACCCTTTCCTTGCCTTGCCGTGCATTGCCTAGCCCTTCGTTACCGTGCCTTAGCCTTGTTTCCCCTTGCCGAGCCGTTCCTTCCGTTACCCTTCCCTTCCCCTGCTTTCCCTTGCCTTCCTTGCCTTCCGTTACTCTTTCCTTGCCTAGCCGTGCACTGCCTAGCCTTGCGATGTCGTGCATTAGCTTTGCCTCGCCTGACAGTGCCTTGCCTTGCGTTACCCTTTCCTTGCCTTGCCGTGCATTGCCTAGCCGTGCGTTGTCGTGCATTAGCCTTGCCTTGCCTCACCGTGCCTTGCCTTGCGTTACCCTTTCCTTGCCTTGCTTTGCCTTGCCTTGCCTTTCCTTCCGTTACTCTTTCCTTGCCTAGCCGTGCACTGCCTATCCTTCCGTTGTCGTGCATTAGCCTTGCCTCCCCAAACCGTGCCTTGCATTGCGTTACCATTTCCTTGCCTTGCCCTGCATTGCCTAGCCGTGCGTTACCGTACCTTAGCCTTGTTTCCCCTTGCCGTGCCGTTCCTTCCGTTAACCTTGCCTTGCCTTGCATTCCCTTGCCTTCCTTGCGTTCCGTTACTCTTTGCTTGCCTTCCGTGCATTGCCTAGCCGTGCGTTGTCGTGCATTAGCCTCGCCTTGCCTTACCGTGCCTTGCCTTGCGTTACCCTTTCCTTGCCTGGCCGTGCATTGCTTAGCCTTGCGTTGCCGTGCTTAGCCTTGTTTCCGCTTGCCATGACGTGCCTTTGTTACACTTGCCTTGCCTTGCTTTGCGTTGCCTTCCTTTCCTTCCGTTACTCTTTCCTTGCCTAGCCGTGCACTGCGTAGCCTTGCGTTGTCGTGCATTACCCTTGCCTCGCTTGACCGTGCCTTGCCTTGCGTTACCCTTTGCTTACCTAGCCGTGGATTTCCTAGCCCTGCGTTGCCGTGCCTTAGCCTTGTTTCCCCTTACCGTGCCGTTCCTTCCGTTACCCTTGCCTTCCCCTGCTTTCCCTTGCCTTCCTTGCTTTCCGTTACTCTTTGCTTGCCTTTCGTGCATTGTCTAGCCTTGCGTTGTCGTGCCTTAGCCTTGCCTTGCCTGACCGTGCCTTGCCTTGCGTTACCCTTTCCTTGCCTTGCCGTGCATTGCCTAGCCGTGCGTTGTCGTGCATCAGCCTTGCCTTGCCTCAAGGTGCCTTGCCTTGCGTTACCTTCTCCTTGCCTTGCCGTGCATTGCCTAGCCGTGCGTTGCCGTGCCTTAGCCTTGTTTCCCCTTGCCGTGCTGTTCCTTCCGTTACCCTTGCCTTGCCTTGCTTTCCCTTGCCTTCCTTGGTTTCCGTTACTCTTTGCTTGCCTTCCGTGCATTGCCTAGCATTGCGTTGTCGTGCCTTAGCCTTGCCTCGCCTGACAGTGCCTTGCCTTGCGTTACCCTTTCCTTGCCTGGCCCTGCATTGCTTAGTCTTGCGTTGCCGTGCCTTAGCCTTGTTTCCCCTTGCCGTGCCGTGCCTTTTGTTACACTTGCCTTGCCTTGCTTTCCCTTGCCTTCCTTGCCTTCCGTTACTCTTTGCTTGCCTTCCGTGCATTGCCTAGCCGTGCGTTGTCGTGCATTAGCCTTGCCTTGCCTCACCGTGCCTTGCCTTGCGTTACCCTTTCCTTGCCTTGCCGTGCATTGCCTAGCCGTGCGTTGCCGTGCCTTAGCCTTGTTTCCCCTTGTCGTGCCGTTCCTTCCGTTACCCTTGCCTTGCCTTGCTTTCCCTTGCCTTCCTTGCCTTCCGTTACTCTTTGCTTGCCTTCCGTGCATTGCCTAGCCTTGGGTTGTCGTGCATTAGCCTTGCCTCGCCTCACCGTGCCTTGCCTTGCGTTACCCTTTCCTTGCCTTGCCGTGCATTGCCTAGCCGTGCGATGCCGTGCTTTAGCCTTGTTTCCCCTTGTCGTGCCGTTCCTTCCGTTACCCTTGCCTTGCCTTGCTTTCCCTTGCCTTCCTTGCCTTGCGTTACCCTTTCCTTGCCTTGCCGTGCATTGCCTAGCCTTGCGTTGTCGTGCATTAGCCTTGCCTTGCCTCACCGTGCCTTGCCTTGCGTTACCCTTTCCTTGCCTTGCCGTGCATTGCCTAGCCGTGCGTTGTCGTGCCTTAGCCTTGTTTCCCCTTGCCGTGCCGTTCCTTCCGTTGCCCTTGCCTTGCCTTGTTTCCCTTGCCTTCCTTGCCTTCCGTTACCCTTTCCTTGCCTTGCCGTGCATTGCCTAGCCGTGCGTTGTCGTGCATTAGCCTTGCCTTGCCTCACCGTGCCTTGCCTTGCGTTACCCTTTCCTTGCCTTGCCCTGCATTGCCTAGCCCTGTGTTGTCGTGCCTTAGCCTTGTTTCCCCTTACCGTGCCGTTCCTTCCGTTACCCTTGCCTTGCTTTTTCCCTTGCTTTCCTTTCCTTCCGTTACTCTTTCCTTGCCTTGCCGTGCATTGCCTAGCCTTGCGTTGCCGTGCCTTAGCCTTTTTTCACCTTGCCATAGCCTTGCTTGCGTTGCCTTGCTTTGCCTTGCCTTCCTTGCCTTCCGTTACTCTTTGCTTGCCTTCCGTGCATTGCCTAGCCTTGCGTTGCCGTGCCTTCGCCTTTTTTCACCTTGCCATAGCCTTGCTTGCGTTGCCTTGCTTTGCCTTGCATTCCTTGCCTTCCGTTACTCTTTGCTTGCCTTCCGTGCATTGCCTAGCCTTGCGTTGTCGTGCATTAGCCTTGCCTCCCCTGACCGTGCCTTGCCTTGCTTTACCCTTTCCTTACCTTGCCGTGCATTGCCTAGCCCTGCGTTGTCGTGCCTTAGCCTTGTTTCCCCTTGCCGTGCCGTTCCTTCCGTTACCCTTGCCTTGCCTTGCTTTCCCTTGCCTTCCTTGCGTTCCGTTATTCTTTGCTTGCCTTCCGTGCATTGCCTAGCCTTGCGTTGTCGTGCCTTAGCCTTGCCTCGCCTGACCGTGCCTTGCCTTGCGTTACCCTTACCTTGCCTTGCCCTGCATTGCCTAGCCGTTCGTTGTCGTGCCTTAGCCTTCTTTGCCCTTGCCGTGCCGTTCCTTCCGTTACCCTTGCCTTGCTTTCCCTTGCCTTCCTTGCCTTCCGTTACTCTTTGCTTGCCTTCCGTGCATTGCCTAGCCTTGCGTTGTCGTGCCTTAGCCTTTTTTCACCTTGCCATAGCCTTGCTTGCGTTGCCTTGCTTTGCATGGCATTCCTTCCCTTCCGTTACTCTTTGCTTGCCTTCCGTGCATTGCCTAGCCTTGCGTGGTCGTGCCTTAGCCTTTTTTCAACTTGCCATAGCCTTGCTTGCGTTGCCTTGCTTTGCCTTGCATTCCTTGCCTTCCGTTACTCTTTGCTTGCCTTCCGTGCATTGCCTAGCCGTGCGTTGTCGTGCCTTAGCCTTGTTTCCCCTTGCCGTGTCTTCCTTCCGTTACCCTTGCCTTGCCTTGCTTTCCCTTGCCTGCCTTGCATTCCGTTACTCTTTGCTTGCCTTCCGTGCATTGCCTAGCCGTGCGTTGTCGTGCATTAGCCTTGCCTTGCCTTACCGTGCCTTGCCTTGCGTTACCCTTTCCTTGCCTGGCCGTGCATTGCTTAGCCTTGCGTTGCCGTGCCTTAGCCTTGTTTCCCCTTGCCGTGACGTGCCTTTGTTACACTTGCCTTACCTTGCTTTGCCTTGCCTTCCTTTCCTTCCGTTACTCTTTCCTTGCCTAGCCGTGCACTGCGTAGCCGTGCGTTGTCGTGCATCAGCCTTGCCTTGCCTCACCGTGCCTTGCCTTGCGTTACCCTTTCCTTACCTTGCCGTGGATTGCCTAGCCCTGCGTTGTCGTGCCTTAGCCTTGTTTCCCCTTACCGTGCCGTTCCTTCCGTTACCCTTGCCTTGCCTTGCTTTCCCTTGCCTTCCTTGCCTTCCGTTACTCTTTGCTTGCCTTTCGTGCATTGTCTAGCCTTGCGTTGTCGTGCCTTAGCCTTGCCTTGCCTGACCGTGCCTTGCCTTGCGTTACCCTTTCCTTGCCTTGCCGTGCATTGCCTAGCCGTGCGTTGTCGTGCATCAGCCTTGCCTTGCCTCAAGCTGCCTTGCCTTGCGTTACCTTCTCCTTGCCTTGCCGTGCATTGCCTAGCCGTGCGTTGCCGTGCCTTAGCCTTGTTTCCCCTTGCCGTGCCGTTCCTTCCGTTACCCTTGCCTTGCCTTGCTTTCCCTTGCCTTCCTTGGTTTCTGTTACTCTTTGCTTGCCTTCCGTGCATTGCCTAGCCTTGCGTTGTCGTGCCTTAGCCTTGCCTCGCCTGACCGTGCCTTGCCTTGCGTTACCCTTTCCTTGCCTTGCCGTGCATTGCCTAGCCGTGCGTTGCCGTGCCTTAGCCTTGTTTCCCCTTGCCGTGCCTTGCCTTTTGTTACACTTGCCTTGCCTTGCTTTCCCTTGCCTTCCTTGCCTTGCGTTACCCTTTCCTTGCCTTGCCGTGCATTGCCTAGCCGTGCGTTGTCGTGCATTAGCCTTGCCTTGCCTCACCGTGCCTTGCCTTGCGTTACCCTTTCCTTGCCTTGCCGTGCATTGCCTAGCCGTGCGTTGCCGTGCCTTAGCCTTGTTTCCCCTTGCCGTGCCGTTCCTTCCGTTACCCTTGCCTTGCCTTGCTTTCCCTTGCCTTCCTTGCCTTCCGTTACTCTTTGCTTGCCTTCCGTGCATTGCCTAGCCTTGCGTTGTCGTGCCTTAGCCTTGCCTCGCCTCACCGTGTTTCCCCTTGCCGTGCCGTTCCTTCCGTTACCCTTGCCTTGCCTTGCTTTCCCTTGCCTTCCTTGCCTTGCGTTACCCTTTCCTTGCCTTGCCGTGCATTGCCTAGCCGTGCGTTGTCGTGCATTAGCCTTGCCTTGCCTCACCGTGCCTTGCCTTGCGTTACCCTTTCCTTGCCTTCCCGTGCATTGCCTAGCCTTGCGTTGCCGTGCCTTAGCCTTGTTTCCCCTTGTCGTGCCGTTCCTTCCGTTACCCTTGCCTTGCCTTGCTTTCCCTTGCCTTCCTTGCCTTCCGTTACCCTTTGCTTGCCTTCCGTGCATTGCCTAGCCTTGCGTTGTCGTGCATTAGCCTTGCCTCCCCAAACCGTGCCTTGCCTTGCGTTACCCTTTCCTTGCCTTGCCCTGCATTGCCTAGCCCTGTGTTGTCGTGCCTTAGCCTTGTTTCCCCTTACCGTGCCGTTCCTTCCGTTACCCTTGCCTTGCTTTCCCTTGCCTTCCTTGCCTTCCGTTACTCTTTGCTTGCCTTCCGTGCATTGCCTAGCCTTGCGTTGTCGAACCTTAGCCTTTTTTCACCTTGCCATAGCCTTGCTTGCGTTGCCTTGCTTTGCCTTGCATTCCTTGCCTTCCGTTACTCTTTGTTTGCCTTCCGTGCATTGCCTAGCCTTGCGTGGTCGTGCCTTAGCCTTTTTTCACCTTGCCATAGCCTTGCTTGCGTTGCCTTGCTTTGCCTTGCATTCCTTGCCTTCCGTTACTCTTTGCTTGCCTTCCGTGCATTGCCTAGCCTTGCGTTGTCGTGCATTAGCCTTGCCTCCCGAAACCGTGCCTTGCCTTGCTTTACCCTTTCCTTGCCTTGCCCTGCATTGCCTAGCCCTGTGTTGTCGTGCCTTAGCCTTGTTTCCCCTTGCCGTGCCGTTCCTTCCGTTACCCTTGCCTTGCTTGCGTTCCGTTATTCTTTGCTTGCCTTCCGTGCATTGCCTAGCCTTGTGTTGTCGTGCCTTAGCCTTGCCTCGCCTGACCGTGCCTTGCCTTGCGTTACCCTTACCTTGCCTTGCCCTGCATTGCCTAGCCGTTCGTTGTCGTGCCTTAGCCTTGTTTGCCCTTGCCGTGCCGTTCCTTCCGTTACCCTTGCCTTGCTTTCCCTTGCCTTCCTTGCCTTCCGTTACTCTTTGCTTGCCTTCCGTGCATTGCCTAGCCTTGCGTTGTCGTGTCTTAGCCTTTTTTCACCTTGCCATAGCCTTGCTTGCGTTGCCTTGCTTTGCCTTACCTTCCTTGCCTTCCGTTACTCTTTGCTTCCCTTCCGTGCATTGCCTAGCCTTGCGTGGTCGTGCCTTAGCCTTTTTTCACCTTGCCATAGCCTTGCTTGCGTTGCCTTGCTTTGCATGGCATTCCTTCCCTTCCGTTACTCTTTGCTTGCCTTCCGTGCATTGCCTAGCCTTGCGTGGTCGTGCCTTAGCCTTTTTTCACCTTGCCATAGCCTTGCTTGCGTTGCCTTGCTTTTCCTTGCATTCGTTGCTTTCCGTTACTCTTTGCTTGCCTTCCGTGCATTGCCTAGCCCTGCGTTGTCGTGCCTTAGCCTTGTTTCCCCTTGCCGTGCCGTTCCTTCCGTTACCCTTGCCTTGCCTTGCTTTCCCTTGCCTTCCTTGCGTTCCGTTATTCTTTGCTTGCCTTCCGTGCATTGCCTAGCCTTGCGTTGTCGTGCCTTAGCGTTGCCTCGCCTGACCGTGCCTTGCCTTGCGTTACCCTTACCTTGCCTTGCCCTGCATTGCCTAGCCGTTCGTTGTCGTGCCTTAGCCTTGTTTGCCCTTGCCGTGCCGTTCCTTCCGTTACCCTTGCCTTGCTTTCCGTTGCCTTCCTTGCCTTCCGTTACTCTTTGCTTGCCTTCCGTGCATTGCCTAGCCTTGCGTGGTCGTGCCTTAGCCTTTTTTCACCTTGCCATAGCCTTGCTTGCGTTGCCTTGCTTTACCTTGCATTCATTGCCTTCCGTTACTCTTTGCTTGCCTTCCGTGCATTGCCTAGCCTTGCGTTGTCGTGCATTAGCCTTGCCTCCCCAAACCGTGCCTTGCCTTGCGTTACCCTTTCCTTGCCTTGCCTTGCGTTACCCTTTCCTTGCCTTGCCGTGCATTGCCTAGCCGTGCGTTGTCGTGCATTAGCCTCGCCTTGCCTTACCGTGCCTTGCCTTGCGTTACCCTTTCCTTGCCTGGCCGTGCATTGCCTAGCCGTGCGCTGCCGTTCCTTAGCCTTTTTTCCCCTTGCCGTGCCTTGCCTTTTGTTACACTTGCCTTGCCTTGCTTTGCCTTGCCTTCCTTTCCTTCCGTTACTCTTTCCTTGCCTAGCCGTGCACTGCCTATCCTTCCGTTGTCGTGCATTAGCCTTGCCTCCCCAAACCGTGCCTTGCCTTGCGTTACCATTTCCTTGCCTTGCCCTGCATTGCCTAGCCGTGCGTTACCGTGCCTTAGCCTTGTTTCCCCTTGCCGTGCCGTTCCTTCCATTAACCTTGCCTTGCCTTGCATTCCCTTGCCTGCCTTGCGTTCCGTTACTCTTTGCTTGCCTTCCGTGCATTGCCTAGCCGTGCGTTGTCGTGCATTAGCCTCGCCTTGCCTTACCGTGCCTTGCCTTGCGTTACCCTTTCCTTGCCTGGCCGTGCATTGCCTAGCCGTGCGCTGCCGTTCCTTAGCCTTTTTTCCCCTTGCCGTGCCTTGCCTTTTGTTACACTTGCCTTGCCTTGCTTTGCCTTGCCTTCCTTTCCTTCCGTTACTCTTTCCTTGCCTAGCCATGCACTGCCTATCCTTCCGTTGTCGTGCATTAGCCTTGCCTCCCCAAAGCGTGCCTTGCCTTGCGTTACCATTTCCTCGCCTTGCCCTGCATTGCTTAGCCTTGCGTTGCCGTGCCTTAGCCTTGTTTCCCCTTGCCGTGACGTGCCTTTGTTACACTTGCCTTACCTTGCTTTGCCTTGCCTTCCTTTCCTTCCGTTACTCTTTCCTTGCCTAGCCGTGCACTGCGTAGCCTTCCGTTGTCGTGCATTACCCTTGCCTCGCCTGACCGTGCCTTGCCTTGCGTTACCCTTTCCTTACCTTGCCGTGGATTGCCTAGCCCTGCGTTGTCGTGCCTTAGCCTTGTTTCCCCTTACCGTGCCGTTCCTTCCGTTACCCTTGCCTTCCCCTGCTTTCCCTTGCCTTCCTTGCCTTCCGTTACTCTTTGCTTGCCTTTCGTGCATTGTCTAGCCTTGCGTTGTCGTGCCTTAGCCTTGCCTTGCCTGACCGTGCCTTGCCTTGCGTTACCCTTTCCTTGCCTTGCCGTGCATTGCCTAGCCGTGCGTTGTCGTGCATCAGCCTTGCCTTGCCTCAAGGTGCCTTGCCTTGCGTTACCTTCTCCTTGCCTTGCCGTGCATTGCCTAGCCGTGCGTTGCCGTGCCTTAGCCTTGTTTCCCCTTGCCGTGCCGTTCCTTCCGTTACCCTTGCCTTGCCTTGCTTTCCCTTTCCTTCCTTGGTTTCCTTTACTCTTTGCTTGCCTTCCGTGCATTGCCTAGCATTGCGTTGTCGTGCCTTAGCCTTGCCTCGCCTGACAGTGCCTTCCCTTGCGTTACCCTTTCCTTGCCTGGCCGTGCATTGCTTAGTCTTGCGTTGCCGTGCCTTAGCCTTGTTTCCCCTTGCCGTGCCGTGCCTTTTGTTACACTTGCCTTGCCTTGCTTTCCCTTGCCTTCCTTGCCTTCCCTTACTCTTTGCTTGCCTTCCGTGCATTGCCTAGCCTTGCGTTGTCGTGCCTTAGCCTTGCCTCGCCTGACCGTGCCTTGCCTTGCGTTACCCTTTCCTTGCCTTGCCGTGCATTGCCTAGCCGTGCGTTGTCGTGCATCAGCCTTGCCTTGCCTCACCGTGCCTTGCCTTGCGTTACCCTTTCCTTGCCTTGCCGTGCATTGCCTAGCCGTGCGTTGCCGTGCCTTAGCCTTGTTTCCCCTTGCTTTCCCTTGCCTTCCTTGCCTTCCGTTACTCTTTGCTTGCCTTCCGTGCATTGCCTAGCCTTGCGTTGTCGTGCATTAGCCTTGCCTCCCCAAACCGTGCCTTGCCTTGCGTTACCCTTTCCTTGCCTTGCCCTGCATTGCCTAGCCCTGTTTTGTCGTGCCTTAGCCTTGTTTCCCCTTACCGTGCCGTTCCTTTCGTTACCCTTGCCTTCCCCTGCTTTCCTTTGCATTCCTTGCCTTCCGTTACTCTTTGCTTGCCTTCCGTGCATTGCCTAGCCTTGCGTTGTCGTGCCTTAGCCTTGTTTCCCCTTGCCGTGCCGTGCCTGTTGTTACACTTGCCTTGCCATGCTTTTCCTTGCCTTCCTTTCCTTCCATTACTCTTTCCTTGCCTAGCCGTGCACTGCCTAGCCTTGCGATGTCGTGCATTAGCTTTGCCTCGCCTGACAGTGCCTTGCCTTGCGTTACCCTTTCCTTACCATGCCGTGGATTGCCTAGCCGTGCGTTGCCGTGCCTTAGCCTTGTTTCCCCTTGCCGTGCCGTGCCTTCCGTTACCCTTGCCTTGCCTTGCTTTCCCTTGCATTCCTTGGTTTCCGTTACTCTTTGCTTGCCTTCCGTGCATTGCCTAGCCTTGCGCTGTCGTGCATTAGCCTTGCCTTGCCTCAGAGTGCCTTGCCTTGCGTTACATTTTCCTTGGCTGGCCGTGCATTGTCTAGCCGTGCGTTGTGGTGCCTTAGCCTTGTTTCACCTTGCCATAGACTTGCTTGTTTGCCTTGCTTTGCCTTCCATTCCTTGCCTTCCGTTACTCTTTGCTTGCCTTCCGTGCATTGCCTAGCCTTGCGTTGTCGTGCCTTAGCCTTGCCTCGCCTGACAGTGCCTTGCCTTGCGTTACCCTTTCCTTGCCTGGCCGTGCATTGCTTAGTCTTGCATTGCCGTGCCTTAGCCTTGTTTCCCCTTGCCGTGCCGTGCCTTTTGTTACACTTGCCTTGCCTTGCTTTGCCTTGCCTTCCTTTCCTTCCGTTACTCTTTCCTTGCCTAGCCGTGCACTGCGTAGCCTTGCGTTTTCGTGCATTACCCTTGCCTCGCCTGACCGTGCCTTGCCTTCGTTACCGTGCCTTAGCCTTGTTTCCCCTTGCCGAGCCGTTCCTTCCGTTTCCCTTCCCTTCCCCTGCTTTCCCTTGCCTTCCTTGCCTTCCGTTACTCTTTGCTTGCCTTCCGTGCATTGCCTAGCCTTGCGTTGTCGTGCCTTAGCCTTGCCTCGCCTGACCGTGCCTTGCCTTGCGTTACCCTTTCCTTGCCTTCCCGTGCATTGCCTAGCCGTGCGTTGTCGTGCATCAGCCTTGCCTTGCCTCACCGTGCCTTGCCTTGCGTTACCCTTTCCTTGCCTTGCCGTGCATTGCCTAGCCGTGCGTTGCCGTGCCTTAGCCTTGTTTCCCCTTGTCGTGCCGTTCCTTCCGTTACCCTTGCCTTGCCTTGCTTTCCCTTGCCTTCCTTGCCTTCCGTTACTCTTTGCTTGCCTTCCGTGCATTGCCTAGCCTTGCGTTGTCGTGCCTTAGCCTTGCCTCGCCTGACCGTGCCTTGCCTTGCGTTACCCTTTCCTTGCCTTGCCGTGCATTGCCTAGCCCTTCGTTACCGTGCCTTAGCCTTGTTTCCCCTTGCCGAGCCGTTCCTTCCGTTACCATTCCCTTCCCCTGCTTTCCCTTGCCTTCCTTGCCTTCCGTTACTCTTTGCTTGCCTTCCGTGCATTGCCTAGCCTTGCGTTGTCGTGCCTTAGCCTTGCCTCGCCTGACCGTGCCTTGCCTTGCGTTACCCTTTCCTTGCCTTCCCGTGCATTGCCTAGCCGTGCGTTGTCGTGCATCAGCCTTGCCTTGCCTCACCGTGCCTTGCCTTGCGTTACCCTTTCCTTGCCTTGCCGTGCATTGCCTAGCCGTGCGTTGCCGTGCCTTAGCCTTGTTTCCCCTTGTCGTGCCGTTCCTTCCGTTACCCTTGCCTTGCCTTGCTTTCCCTTGCCTTCCTTGCCTTCCGTTACCCTTTGCTTGCCTTCCGTGCATTGCCTAGCCTTGCGTTGTCGTGCATTAGCCTTGCCTCCCCAAACCGTGCCTTGCCTGGCGTTACCCTTTCCTTGCCTTGCCCTGCATTGCCTAGCCCTGTGTTGTCGTGCCTTAGCCTTGTTTCCCCTTACCGTGCCGTTCCTTTCGTTACCCTTGCCTTCCCCTGCTTCCCTTTGCATTCCTTGCCTTCCGTTACTCTTTGCTTGCCTTCCGTGCATTGCCTAGCCTTGCGTTGTCGTGCCTTAGCCTTGTTTCCCCTTGCCGTGCCGTGCCTGTTGTTACACTTGTCTTGCCATGCTTTTCCTTGCCTTCCTTTCCTTCTATTACTCTTTCCTTGCCTAGCCGTGCACTGCCTAGCCTTGCGATGTCGTGCATTAGCTTTGCCTCGCCTGACAGTGCCTTGCCTACGTTACCCTTTCCTTGCCTTGCCGTGCATTGCCTAGCCGTGCGTTGTCGTGCATCAGCCTTGCCTTGCCTCACCGTGCCTTGCCTTGCGTTACCCTTTCCTTGCCTGGCCGTGCATTGCCTAGCCGTGCGTTGCCGTGCCTTAGCCTTGTTTCCCCTTGCCGTGCCGTTCCTTCTGTTACCCTTGCCTTGCCTTGCTTTCCCTTGCCTTCCTTGCCTTCCGTTACTCTTTGCTTGTCTTCCGTGCATTGCCTAGCCGTGCGTTGTCGTGCATTTGCCTTGCCTTGCCTCACTGTGCCTTGCCTTGCGTTACCCTTTCCTTGCCTGGCCGTGCATTGCCTAGCCGTGCGTTGTCGTGCATTAGCCTTGTCTTGCCTTACCGTGCCTTGCCTTGCGTTACCCTTTCCTTGCCTGGCCGTGCATTGCCTAGCCGTGCGTTGCCGTTCCATAGCCTTTTTTCCCCTTGCCGTGCCTTGCCTTTTGTTACACTTGCCTTGCCTTGCTTTGCCTTGCCTTCCTTTCCTTCCGTTACTCTTTCCTTGCCTAGCCGTGCACTGCCTATCCTTCCGTTGTCGTGCAATAGCCTTGCCTCCCCAAACCGTGCCTTGCATTGCGTTACCATTTCCTTGCCTTGCCCTGCATTGCCTAGCCGTGCGTTACCGTACCTTAGCCTTGTTTCCCCTTGCCGTGCCGTTCCTTCCGTTAACCTTGCCTTGCCTTGCATTCCCTTGCCTTCCTTGCGTTCCGTTACTCTTTGCTTGCCTTCCGTGCATTGCCTAGCCGTGCGTTGTCGTGCATTAGCCTCGCCTTGCCTTACCGTGCCTTGCCTTGCGTTACCCTTTCCTTGCCTGGCCGTGCATTGCTTAGCCTTGCGTTGCCGTGCTTAGCATTGTTTCCGCTTGCCATGACGTGCCTTTGTTACACTTGCCTTGCCTTGCTTTGCGTTGCCTTCCTTTCCTTCCGTTACTCTTTCCTTGCCTAGCCGTGCACTGCGTAGCCTTGCGTTGTCGTGCATTACCCTTGCCTCGCTTGACCGTGCCTTGCCTTGCGTTACCCTTTCCTTACCTTGCCGTGGATTGCCTAGCCCTGCGTTGCCGTGCCTTAGCCTTGTTTCCCCTTACCGTGCCGTTCCTTCCGTTACCCTTGCCTTCCCCTGATTTCCCTTGCCTTCCTTGCCTTCCGTTACTCTTTGCTTGCCTTTCGTGCATTGTCTAGCCTTGCGTTGTCGTGCCTTAGCCTTGCCTTGCCTGACCGTGCCTTGCCTTGCGTTACCCTTTCCTTGCCTTGCCGTGCATTGCCTAGCCGTGCGTTGTCGTGCATCAGCCTTGCCTTGCCTCAAGGTGCCTTGCCTTGCGTTACCTTCTCCTTGCCTTGCCGTGCATTGCCTAGCCGTGCGTTGCCGTGCCTTAGCCTTGTTTCCCCTTGCCGTGCCGTTCCTCCCGTTACCCTTGCCTTGCCTTGCTTTCCCTTGCCTTCCTTGCCTTCCGTTACTATTTGCTTGCCTTCCATGCATTGCCTAGCCTTGCGTTGTCGTGCCTTAGCCTTGCCTCGCCTGACCGTGCCTTGCCTTGCGTTACCCTTTCCTTGCCTGGCCCTGCATTGCCTAGCCGTGCGTTGCCGTGCCTTAGCCTTGTTTCCCCTTGCCGTGCCGTGCCTTTTGTTAAACTTGCCTTGCCTTGCTTTCCCTTGCCTTCCTTGCCTTCCGTTACTCTTTGCTTGCCTTCCGTGCATTGCCTAGCCGTGCGTTGTCGTGCATCAGCCTTGCCTTGCGTCACAGTGCCTTGCCTTGCGTTACCCTTTCCTTGCCTTGCCGTGCATTGCCTAGCCGTGCGATGCCGTGCCTTAGCCTTGTTTCCCCTTGTCGTGCCGTTCCTTCCGTTACCCTTGCCTTGCCTTGCTTTCCCTTGCCTTCCTTGCCTTCCGTTACTCTTTGCTTGCCTTCCGTGCATTGCCTAGCCTTGCGTTGTCGTGCATTAGCCTTGCCTCGCCTCACCGTGCCTTGCCTTGCGTTACCCTTTCCTTGCCTTGCCGTGCATTGCCTAGCCGTGCGATGCCGTGCCTTAGCCTTGTTTCCCCTTGTCGTGCCGTTCCTTCCGTTACCCTTGCCTTGCCTTGCTTTCCCTTGCCTTCCTTGCCTTGCGTTACCCTTTCCTTGCCTTGCCGTGCATTGCCTAGCCGTGCGTTGTCGTGCATTAGCCTTGCCTTGCCTCACAGTGCCTTGCCTTGCGTTACCCTTTCCTTGCCTTGCCGTGCATTGCCTAACCGTGCGTTGCCGTGCCTTAGCCTTGTTTCCCCTTGTCGTGCCGTTCCTTCCGTTACCCTTGCCTTGCCTTGCTTTCCCTTGCCTTCCTTGCCTTCCGTTACCCTTTGCTTGCCTTCCGTGCATTGCCTAGCCTTGCGTTGTCGTGCATTAGCCTTGCCTCCCCAAACCGTGCCTTGCCTTGCGTTACCCTTTCCTTGCCTTGCCCTGCATTGCCTAGCCCTGTGTTGTCGTGCCTTAGCCTTGTTTCCCCTTACCGTGCCGTTCCTTCCGTTACCCTTGCCTTGCTTTCCCTTGCCTTCCTTGCCTTCCGTTACTCTTTGCTTGCCTTCCGTGCATTGCCTAGCCTTGCGTTGTCGTGTCTTAGCCTTTTTTCACCTTGCCATAGACTTGCTTGCGTTGCCTTGCTTTGCCTTGCCTTCCTTGCCTTCCGTTACTCTTTGCTTGCCTTCCGTGCATTGCCTAGCCTTGCGTTGTCGTGCCTTAGCCTTTTTTCAACTTGCCATAGCCTTGCTTGCGTTGCCTTGCTTTGCCTTGCATTCCTTGCCTTCCGTTACTCTTTGCTTGCCTTCCGTGCATTGCCTAGCCTTGCGTTGTCGTGCATTAGCCTTGCCTCCCGAAACCGTGCCTTGCCTTGCGTTACCCTTTCCTTGCCTTGCCCTGCATTGCCTAGCCCTGCGTTGTCGTGCCTTAGCCTTGTTTCCCCTTGCCGTGCCGTTCCTTCCGTTACCCTTGCCTTGCCTTGCTTTCCCTTGCCTTCCTTCCGTTCCGTTATTCTTTGCTTGCCTTCCGTGCATTGCCTAGCCTTGCGTTGTCGTGCCTTAGCCTTGCCTCGCCTGACCGTGCCTTGCCTTGCGTTACCCTTACCTTGCCTTGCCCTGCATTGCCTAGCCGTTCGTTGTCGTGCCTTAGCCTTGTTTGACCTTGCCGTGCCGTTCCTTCCGTTACCCTTGCCTTGCTTTCCCTTGCCTTCCTTGCCTTCCGTTACTCTTTGCTTGCCTTCCGTGCATTGCCTAGCATTGCGTTGTCGTGTCTTAGCCTTTTTTCACCTTGCCATAGCCTTGCTTGCGTTGCCTTGCTTTGCCTTACCTTCCTTGCCTTCCTTTACTCTTTGCTTGCCTTCCGTGCATTGCCTAGCCTTGCGTTGTCGTGCCTTAGCCTTTTTTCACCTTGCCATAGCCTTGCTTGCGTTGCCTTGCTTTGCCTTGCATTCCTTCCCTTCCGTTACTCTTTGCTTGCCTTCCGTGCATTGCCTAGCCTTGCGTTGTCGTGCCTTAGCCTTTTTTCAACTTGCCATAGCCTTGCTTGCGTTGCCTTGCTTTGCCTTGCATTCCTTGCCTTCCGTTACTCTTTGCTTGCCTTCCGTGCATTGCCTAGCCCTGCGTTGTCGTGCCTTAGCCTTGTTTCCCCTTGCCGTGCCGTTCCTTCCGTTACCCTTGCCTTGCCTTGCATTCCCTTGACTGCCTTGCGTTCCGTTACTCTTTGCTTGCCTTCCGTGCATTGCCTAGCCGTGCGTTGTCGTGCATTAGCCTCGCCTTGCCTTACCGTGCCTTGCCTTGCGTTACCCTTTCCTTGCCTGGCCGTGCATTGCTTAGCCTTGCGTTGCCGTGCCTTAGCCTTGTTTCCCCTTGCCGTGACGTGCCTTTGTTACACTTGCCTTGCCTTGCTTTGCCTTGCCTTCCTTGCCTTCCGTTACTCTTTGCTTGCCTTCCGTGCATTGCCTAGCCTTGCGTTGTAGTGCCTTAGCCTTGCCTCGCCTGACCGTGCCTTGCCTTGCGTTACCCTTTCCTTGCCTTGCCGTGCATTGCCTAGCCGTGCGTTGTCGTGCATCAGCCTTGCCTTGCCTCAAGGTGCCTTGCCTTGCGTTACTTTCTCCTTGCCTTGCCGTGCATTGCCTAGCCGTGCGTTGCCGTGCCTTAGCCTTGTTTCCCCTTGCCGTGCCGTTCCTTCCGTTACCCTTGCCTTGCCTTGCTTTCCCTTGCCTTCCTTGGTTTCCGTTACTCTTTGCTTGCCTTCCGTGCATTGCCTAGCATTGCGTTGTCGTGCCTTAGCCTTGCCTCGCCTCACCGTGCCTTGCCTTGCGTTACCCTTTCCTTGCCTTGCCGTGCATTGCCTAGCCGTGCGTTGTCGTGCCTTAGCCTTGTTTCCCCTTGCCGTGCCGTGCCTTTTGTTACACTTTCCTTGCCTTGCTTTCCCTTGCCTTCCTTTACTCTTTACTTGCCTTCCGTGCATTGCCTAGCCTTGTGTTGTTGTGCATTAGCCTTACCTCACCTGACCGTGCCTTCCCTTGCGTTACCCTTCCCTTGCCTTGCCGTGCATTGCCTAGACGTGCGTTGTCGTGCATTAGCCTTGCCTTGCCTCACCGTGCCTTGCCTTGCGTTACCCTTTCCTTGCCTTGCCGTGCATTGCCTAGCCGTGCGTTGCCGTGCCTTAGCCTTGTTTCCCCTTGTCGTGCCGTTCCTTCCGTTACCGTTGCCTTGCCTTGCTTTCCCTTGCCTTCCTTGCCTTCCGTTACCCTTTACTTGCCTTCCGTGCATTGCCTAGCCTTGCGTTGTCGTGCATTAGCCTTGCCCCCCCAAACCGTGCCTTGCCTTGCGTTACCCTTTCCTTGCCTTGCCCTGCATTGCCTAGCCCTGTGTTGTCGTGCCTTAGCCTTGTTTCCCCTTACCGTGCCGTTACTTTCGTTACCCTTGCCTTCCCCTGCTTTCCTTTGCATTCCTTGCCTTCCGTTAATCTTTGCTTGCCTTCCGTGCATTGCCTAGCCTTGCGTTGTCGTGCCTTAGCCTTGTTTCCCCTTGCCGTGCCGTGCCTGTTGTTACACTTGCCTTGCCATGCTTTTCCTTGCCTTCCTTTCCTTCCATTACTCTTTCCTTGCCTAGCCGTGCACTGCCTAGGCTTGCGATGTCGTGCATTAGCTTTGCCTCGCCTGACAGTGCCTTGCCTTGCGTTACCCTTTCCTTACCTGGCCGTGCATTGCCTAGCCGTGCGTTGCCGTGCCTTAGCCTTGTTTCCCCTTGCCGTGCCGTTCCTTCCGTTACCCTTGCCTTGCCTTGCTTTCCCTTGCATTCCTTGGTTTCAGTTACTCTTTGCTTGCCTTCCGTGCATTGCCTAGCCTTGCGCTGTCGTGCATTAGCCTTGCCTTGCCTCAGAGTGCCTTGCCTTGCGTTACATTTTCCTTGGCTGGCCGTGCATTGTCTAGCCGTGCGTTGTGGTGCCTTAGCCTTGTTTCACCTTGCCATAGACTTGCTTGCTTTGCCTTGCTTTGCCTTGCATTCCTTGCCTTCCGTTACTCTTTGCTTGCCTTCCGTGCATTGCCTAGCCTTGCGTTGTCGTGCCTTAGCCTTGCCTCGCCTGACAGTGCCTTGCCTTGCGTTACCCTTTCCTTGCCTGGCCGTGCATTGCTTAGTCTTGCATTGCCGTGCCTTAGCCTTGTTTCCCCTTGCCGTGCCGTGCCTTTTGTTACACTTGCCTTGCCTTGCTTTGCCTTGCCTTCCATTCCTTCCGTTACTCTTTCCTTGCCTAGCCGTGCACTGCGTAGCCTTGCGTTTTCGTGCATTACCCTTGCCTCGCCTGACCGTGCCTTGCCTTGCGTTACCCTTTCCTTGCCTTGCCGTGCATTGCCTAGCCCTTCGTTACCGTGCCTTAGCCTTGTTTCCCCTTGACGAGCCGTTCCTTCCGTTACCCTTCCCTTCCCCTGCTTTCCCTTGCCTTCCTTGCCTTCCGTTACTCTTTGCTTGCCTTCCGTGCATTGCCTAGCCTTGCGTTGTCGTGCCTTAGCCTTGCCTCGCCTGACCGTGCCTTGCCTTGCGTTACCCTTTCCTTGCCTTGCCCTGCATTGCCTAGCCCTGTGTTGTCGTGCCTTAGCCTTGTTTCCCCTTACCGTGCCGTTCCTTCCGTTACCCTTCCCTTCCCCTGCTTTCCCTTGCCTTCCTTGCCTTCCGTTACTCTTTGCTTGCCTTCCGTGCATTGCCTAGCCTTGCGTTGTCGTGCATTAGCCTTGCCTCCCCAAACCGTGCCTTGCCTTGCGTTACCCTTTCCTTGCCTTGCCCTGCATTGCCTAGCCCTGTGTTGTCGTGCCTTAGCCTTGTTTCCCCTTACCGTGCCGTTCCTTTCGTTACCCTTGCCTTCCCCTGCTTTCCTTTGCATTCCTTGCCTTCCGTTACTCTTTGCTTGCCTTCCGTGCATTGCCTAGCCTTGCGTTGTCGTGCCTTAGCCTTGTTTCCCCTTGCCGTGCCGTGCCTGTTGTTACACTTGTCTTGCCATGCTTTTCCTTGCCTTCCTTTCCTTCCATTACTCTTTCCTTGCCTAGCCGTGCACTGCCTAGCCTTGCGATGTCGTGCATTAGCTTTGCCTCGCCTGACAGTGCCTTGCCTTGCGTTACCCTTTCCTTGCCTTGCCGTGCATTGCCTAGCCGTGCGTTGTCGTGCATCAGCCTTGCCTTGCCTCACCGTGCCTTGCCTTGCGTTACCCTTTCCTTGCCTTGCCTGCATTGCCTAGCCGTGCGTTGCCGTGCCTTAGCCTTGTTTCCCCTTGCCGTGCCGTTCCTTCTGTTACCCTTGCCTTCCCTTGCTTTCCCTTGCCTTCCTTGCCTTCCGTTACTCTTTGCTTGCCTTCCGTTCATTGCCTAGCCGTGCGTTGTCGTGCATTTGCCTTGCCTTGCCTCACTGTGCCTTGCCTTGCGTTACCCTTTCCTTGCCTGGCCGTGCATTGCCTAGCCGTGCGTTGTCGTGCATTAGCCTTGTCTTGCCTTACCGTGCCTTGCCTTGCGTTACCCTTTCCTTGCTGGCCGTGCATTGCCTAGCCGTGCGTTGCCGTTCCATAGCCTTTTTTCCCCTTGCCGTGCAGCCTTTTTTCCCCTTGCCGTGCCTTGCCTTTTGTTACACTTGCCTTGCCTTGCTTTGCCTTGCCTTCCTTTCCTTCCGTTACTCTTTCCTTGCCTAGCCGTGCACTGCCTATCCTTCCGTTGTCGTGCAATAGCCTTGCCTCCCCAAACCGTGCCTTGCATTGCGTTACCATTTCCTTGCCTTGCCCTGCATTGCCTAGCCGTGCGTTACCGTACCTTAGCCTTGTTTCCCCTTGCCGTGCCGTTCCTTCCGTTAACCTTGCCTTGCCTTGCATTCCCTTGCCTTCCTTGCGTTCCGTTACTCTTTGCTTGCCTTCCGTGCATTGCCTAGCCGTGCGTTGTCGTGCATTAGCCTCGCCTTGCCTTACCGTGCCTTGCCTTGCGTTACCCTTTCCTTGCCTGGCCGTGCATTGCTTAGCCTTGCGTTGCCGTGCTTAGCCTTGTTTCCGCTTGCCATGACGTGCCTTTGTTACACTTGCCTTGCCTTGCTTTGCGTTGCCTTCCTTTCCTTCCGTTACTCTTTCCTTGCCTAGCCGTGCACTGCGTAGCCTTGCGTTGTCGTGCATTACCCTTGCCTCGCTTGACCGTTCCTTGCCTTGCGTTACCCTTTCCTTACCTTGCCGTGGATTGCCTAGCCCTGCGTTGCCGTGCCTTAGCCTTGTTTCCCATTACCGTGCCGTTCCTTCCGTTACCCTTGCCATCCCCTGCTTTCCCTTGCCTTCCTTGCCTTCCGTTACTCTTTGCTTGCCTTTCGTGCATTGTCTAGCCTTGCGTTGTCGTGCCTTAGCCTTGCCTTGCCTGACCGTGCCTTGCCTTGCGTTACCCTTTCCTTGCCTTGCCGTGCATTGCCTAGCCGTGCGTTGTCGTGCATCACCCTTGCCTTGCCTCAAGGTGCCTTGCCTTGCGTTCCCTTCTCCTTGCCTTGCCGTGCATTGCCTAGCCGTGCGTTGCCGTGCCTTAGCCTTGTTTCCCCTTGCCGTGCCGTTCCTTCCGTTACCCTTGCCTTGCCTTGCTTTCCCTTGCCTTCCTTGGTTTCTGTTACTCTTTGCTTGCCTTCCGTGCATTGCCTAGCATTGCGTTGTCGTGCCTTAGCCTTGCCTCGCCTGACAGTGCCTTGCCTTGCGTTACCCTTTCCTTGCCTGGCCGTGCATTGCTTAGTCTTGCGTTGCCGTGCCTTAGCCTTGTTTCCCCTTGCCGTGCCGTGCCTTTTGTTACACTTGCCTTGCCTTGCGTTCCCTTGCCTTACTTGCCTTCCGTTACTCTTTGCTTGCCTTCCGTGCATTGCCTAGCCTTGCGTTGTCGTGCCTTAGCCTTGCCTCGCCTCACCGTGCCTTGCCTTGCGTTACCCTTTCCTTGCCTTGCCGTGCATTGCCTAGCCGTGCGTTGTCGTGCATCAGCCTTGCCTTGCCTCACCGTGCCTTGCCTTGCGTTACCCTTTCCTTGCCTGGCCGTGCATTGCCTAGCCTGCGTTGTCGTGCCTTAGCCTTGTTTCCCCTTGTCGTGCCGTTCCTTCGATTACCCTTGCCTTGCCTTGCTTTCCCTTGCCTTCCTTGCCTTCCGTTACTCTTTGCTTGCCTTCCGTGCATTGCCTAGCCTTGCGGTGTCGTGCATTACCCTTGCCTCGCCTCACCGTGCCTTGCCTTGCGTTACCCTTTCCTTGCCTTGCCGTGCATTGCCAAGCCGTGCGATGCCGTGCCTTAGCCTTGTTTCCCCTTGTCGTGCCGTTCCTTCCGTTACCCTTGCCTTGCCTTGCTTTCCCTTGCCTTCCTTGCCTTGCGTTACCCTTTCCTTGCCTTGCCGTGCATTGCCTAGCCGTGCGTTGTCTTGCATCAGCCTTGCCTTGCCTCACCGTGCCTTGCCTTGCGTTACCCTTTCCTTGCCTTGCCGTGCATTGCCTAACCGTGCGTTGTCGTGCCTTAGCCTTGTTTCCCCTTGCCGTGTCTTCCTTCCGTTACCCTTGCCTTGCCTTGCTTTCCCTTGCCTTCCTTGCCTTCCGTTACCCTTTGCTTGCCTTCCGTGCATTGCCTAGCCTTGCGTTGTCGTGCATTAGCCTTGCCTCCCCAAACCGTGCCTTGCCTTGCGTTACCCTTTCCTTGCCTTGCCCTGCATTGCCTAGCCCTGTGTTGTCGTGCCTTAGCCTTGTTTCCCCTTACCGTGCCGTTCCTTCCGTTACCCTTGCCTTGCTTTCCCTTGCCTTCCTTGCCTTCCGTTACTCTTTGCTTGCCTTCCGTGCATTGCCTAGCCTTGCGTTGTCGTGTCTTAGCCTTTTTTCACCTTGCCATAGCCTTGCTTGCGTTGCCTTGCTTTGCCTTACCTTCCTTGCCTTCCGTTACTCTTTGTTTGCCTTCCGTGCATTGCCTAGCCTTGCGTGGTCGTGCCTTAGCCTTTTTTCACCTTGCCATAGCCTTGCTTGCGTTGCCTTGCTTTGCCTTGCATTCCTTGCCTTCCGTTACTCTTTGCTTGCCTTCCGTGCATTGCCTAGCCTTGCGTTGTCGTGCATTAGCCTTGCCTCCCGAAACCGTGCCTTGCCTTGCTTTACCCTTTCCTTGCCTTGCCCTGCATTGCCTAGCACTGTGTTGTCGTGCCTTAGCCTTGTTTCCCCTTGCCGTGCCGTTCCTTCCGTTACCCTTGCCTTGCCTTGCTTTGCCTTACCTTCCTTGCCTTCCTTTACTCTTTGCTTCCCTTCCGTGCATTGCCTAGCCTTGCGTGGTCGTGCCTTAGCCTTTTTTCACCTTGCCATAGCCTTGCTTGCGTTGCCTTGCTTTGCATGGCATTCCTTCCCTTCCGTTACTCTTTGCTTGCCTTCCGTGCATTGCCTAGCCTTGCGTGGTCGTGCCTTAGCCTTTTTTCACCTTGCCATAGCCTTGCTTGCGTTGCCTTGCTTTGCCTTGCATTCCTTGCCTTCCGTGCATTGCCTAGCCCTGCGTTGTCGTGCCTTAGCCTTGTTTCCCCTTACCGTGCCGTTCCTTCCGTTACCCTTGCCTTGCCTTGCATTCCCTTGACTGCCTTGCGTTCCGTTACTCTTTGCTTGCCTTCCGTGCATTGCCTAGCCGTGCGTTGTCGTGCATTAGCCTCGCCTTGCCTTACCGTGCCTTGCCTTGCGTTACCCTTTCCTTGCCTGGCCGTGCATTGCTTAGCCTTGCGTTGCCGTGCCTTAGCCTTGTTTCCCCTTGCCGTGACGTGCCTTTGTTACACTTGCCTTGCCTTGCTTTGCCTTGCCTTCCTTGCCTTCCGTTACTCTTTGCTTGCCTTTCGTGCATTGTCTAGCCTTGCGTTGTCGTGCCTTAGCCTTGCCTTGCCTGACCGTGCCTTGCCTTGCGTTACCCTTTCCTTGCCTTGCCGTGCATTGCCTAGCCGTGCGTTGTCGTGCATCAGCCTTGCCTTGCCTCAAGGTGCCTTGCCTTGCGTTACCTTCTCCTTGCCTTGCCGTGCATTGCCTAGCCGTGCGTTGCCGTGCCTTAGCCTTGTTTCCCCTTGCCGTGCCGTTCCTTCCGTTACCCTTGCCTTGCCTTGCTTTCCCTTGCCTTCCTTGGTTTCCTTTACTCTTTGCTTGCCTTCCGTGCATTGCCTAGCATTGCGTTGTCGTGCCTTAGCCTTGCCTCGCCTGACAGTGCCTTCCCTTGCGTTACCCTTTCCTTGCCTGGCCGTGCATTGCTTAGTCTTGCGTTGCCGTGCCTTAGCCTTGTTTCCCCTTGCCGTGCCGTGCCTTTTGTTACACTTTCCTTTCCTTGCTTTCCCTTGCCTTCCTTACCTTCCGTTACTCTTTGCTTGCCTTCCGTGCATTGCCTAGCCTTGCGTTGTCGTGCCTTAGCCTTGCCTCGCCTCACCGTGCCTTGCCTTGCGTTACCCTTTCCTTGCCTTGCCGTGCATTGCCTAGCCGTGCGTTGTCGTGCATCAGCCTTGCCTTGCCTCACCGTGCCTTGCCTTGCGTTACCCTTTCCTTGCCTTGCCGTGCATTGCCTAGCCGTGCGTTGCCGTGCCTTAGCCTTGTTTCCCCTTGTCGTGCCGTTCCTTCCGTTACCGTTGCCTTGCCTTGCTTTCCCTTGCCTTCCTTGCCTTCCGTTACCCTTTACTTGCCTTCCGTGCATTGCCTAGCCTTGCGTTGTCGTGCATTAGCCTTGCCCCCCCAAACCGTGCCTTGCCTTGCGTTACCCTTTCCTTGCCTTGCCCTGCATTGCCTAGCCCTGTGTTGTCGTGCCTTAGCCTTGTTTCCCCTTACCGTGCCGTTACTTTCGTTACCCTTGCCTTCCCCTGCTTTCCTTTGCATTCCTTGCCTTCCGTTAATCTTTGCTTGCCTTCCGTGCATTGCCTAGCCTTGCGTTGTCGTGCCTTAGCCTTGTTTCCCCTTGCCGTGCCGTGCCTGTTGTTACACTTGCCTTGCCATGCTTTTCCTTGCCTTCCTTTCCTTCCATTACTCTTTCCTTGCCTAGCCGTGCACTGCCTAGCCTTGCGATGTCGTGCATTAGCTTTGCCTCGCCTGACAGTGCGTTGCCTTGCGTTACCCTTTCCTTACCATGCCGTGGATTGCCTAGCCGTGCGTTGCCGTGCCTTAGCCTTGTTTCCCCTTGCCGTGCCGTTCCTTCCGTTACCCTTGCCTTGCCTTGCTTTCCCTTGCATTCCTTGGTTTCAGTTACTCTTTGCTTGCCTTCCGTGCATTGCCTAGCCTTGCGCTGTCGTGCATTAGCCTTGCCTTGCCTCAGAGTGCCTTGCCTTGCGTTACATTTTCCTTGGCTGGCCGTGCATTGTCTAGCCGTGCGTTGTGGTGCCTTAGCCTTGTTTCACCTTGCCATAGACTTGCTTGCTTTGCCTTGCTTTGCCTTGCATTCCTTGCCTTCCGTTACTCTTTGCTTGCCTTCCGTGCATTGCCTAGCCTTGCGTTGTCGTGCCTTAGCCTTGCCTCGCCTGACAGTGCCTTGCCTTGCGTTACCCTTTCCTTGCCTGGCCGTGCATTGCTTAGTCTTGCATTGCCGTGCCTTAGCCTTGTTTCCCCTTGCCGTGCCGTGCCTTTTGTTACACTTGCCTTGCCTTGCTTTGCCTTGCCTTCCATTCCTTCCGTTACTCTTTCCTTGCCTAGCCGTGCACTGCGTAGCCTTGCGTTTTCGTGCATTACCCTTGCCTCGCCTGACCGTGCCTTGCCTTGCGTTACCCTTTCCTTGCCTTGCCGTGCATTGCCTAGCCCTTCGTTACCGTGCCTTAGCCTTGTTTCCCCTTGCCGAGCCATTCCTTCCGTTACCCTTCCCTTCCCCTGCTTTCCCTTGCCTTCCTTGCCTTCCGTTACTCTTTGCTTGCCTTCCGTGCATTGCCTAGCCTTGCGTTGTCGTGCCTTAGCCTTGCCTCGCCTGACCGTGCCTTGCCTTGCGTTACCCTTTCCTTGCCTTGCCCTGCATTGCCTAGCCCTGTGTTGTCGTGCCTTAGCCTTGTTTCCCCTTACCGTGCCGTTCCTTCCGTTACCCTTCCCTTCCCCTGCTTTCCCTTGCCTTCCTTGCCTTCCGTTACTCTTTGCTTGCCTTCCGTGCATTGCCTAGCCGTGCGTTGTCGTGCATTAGCCTTGCCTCCCCAAACCGTGCCTTGCCTTGCGTTACCCTTTCCTTGCCTTGCCCTGCATTGCCTAGCCCTGTGTTGTCGTGCCTTAGCCTTGTTTCCCCTTACCGTGCCTTTCCTTTCGTTACCCTTGCCTTCCCCTGCTTTCCTTTGCATTCCTTGCCTTCCGTTACTCTTTGCTTGCCTTCCGTGCATTGCCTAGCCTTGCGTTGTCGTGCCTTAGCCTTGTTTCCCCTTGCCGTGCCGTGCCTGTTGTTACACTTGTCTTGCCATGCTTTTCCTTGCCTTCCTTTCCTTCCATTACTCTTTCCTTGCCTAGCCGTGCACTGCCTAGCCTTGCGATGTCGTGCATTAGCTTTGCCTCGCCTGACAGTGCCTTGCCTTGCGTTACCCTTTCCTTGCCTTGCCGTGCATTGCCTAGCCGTGCGTTGTCGTGCATCAGCCTTGCCTTGCCTCACCGTGCCTTGCCTTGCGTTACCCTTTCCTTGCCTTGCCGTGCATTGCCTAGCCGTGCGTTGCCGTGCCTTAGCCTTGTTTCCCCTTGCCGTGCCGTTCCTTCTGTTACCCTTGCCTTGCCTTGCTTTCCCTTGCCTTCCTTGCCTTCCGTTACTCTTTGCTTGCCTTCCGTTCATTGCCTAGCCGTGCGTTGTCCTGCATTTGCCTTGTCTTGCCTCACCGTGCCTTGCCTTGCGTTACCCTTTCCTTGCCTTGCCGTGCATTGCCTAGCCGTGCGTTGTCGTGCATTAGCCTTGTCTTGCCTTACCGTGCCTTGCCTTGCGTTACCCTTTCCTTGCTGGCCGTGCATTGCCTAGCCGTGCGTTGCCGTTCCTTAGCCTTGTTTCCCCTTGCCGTGCCTTGCCTTTTGTTACACTTGCCTTGCCTTGCTTTGCCTTGCCTTCCTTTCCTTCCGTTACTCTTTCCTTGCCTAGCCGTGCACTGCCTATCCTTCCGTTGTCGTGCAATAGCCTTGCCTCCCCAAACCGTGCCTTGCATTGCGTTACCATTTCCTTGCCTTGCCCTGCATTGCCTAGCCGTGCGTTACCGTACCTTAGCCTTGTTTCCCCTTGCCGTGCCGTTCCTTCCGTTAACCTTGCCTTGCCTTGCATTCCCTTGCCTTCCTTGCGTTCCGTTACTCTTTGCTTGCCTTCCGTGCATTGCCTAGCCGTGCGTTGTCGTGCATTAGCCTCGCCTTGCCTTACCGTGCCTTGCCTTGCGTTACCCTTTCCTTGCCTGGCCGTGCATTGCTTAGCCTTGCGTTGCCGTGCTTAGCCTTGTTTCCGCTTGCCATGACGTGCCTTTGTTACACTTGCCTTGCCTTGCTTTGCGTTGCCTTCCTTTCCTTCCGTTACTCTTTCCTTGCCTAGCCGTGCACTGCGTAGCCTTGCGTTGTCGTGCATTACCCTTGCCTCGCTTGACCGTTCCTTGCCTTGCGTTACCCTTTCCTTACCTTGCCGTGGATTGCCTAGCCCTGCGTTGCCGTGCCTTAGCCTTGTTTCCCATTACCGTGCCGTTCCTTCCGTTACCCTTGCCATCCCCTGCTTTCCCTTGCCTTCCTTGCCTTCCGTTACTCTTTGCTTGCCTTTCGTGCATTGTCTAGCCTTGCGTTGTCGTGCCTTAGCCTTGCCTTGCCTGACCGTGCCTTGCCTTGCGTTACCCTTTCCTTGCCTTGCCGTGCATTGCCTAGCCGTGCGTTGTCGTGCATCAGCCTTGCCTTGCCTCAAGGTGCCTTGCCTTGCGTTCCCTTCTCCTTGCCTTGCCGTGCATTGCCTAGCCGTGCGTTGCCGTGCCTTAGCCTTGTTTCCCCTTGCCGTGCCGTTCCTTCCGTTACCCTTGCCTTGCCTTGCTTTCCCTTGCCTTCCTTGGTTTCTGTTACTCTTTGCTTGCCTTCCGTGCATTGCCTAGCATTGCGTTGTCGTGCCTTAGCCTTGCCTCGCCTGACAGTGCCTTGCCTTGCGTTACCCTTTCCTTGCCTTGCCGTGCATTGCTTAGCCTTGCGTTGCCGTGCCTTAGCCTTGTTTCCCCTTGCCGTGCCGTGCCTTTTGTTACACTTGCCTTGCCTTGCGTTCCCTTGCCTTCCTTGCCTTCCGTTACTCTTTGCTTGCCTTCCGTGCATTGCCTAGCCTTGCGTTGTCGTGCCTTAGCCTTGCCTCGCCTCACCGTGCCTTGCCTTGCGTTACCCTTTCCTTGCCTTGCCGTGCATTGCCTAGCCGTGCGTTGTCGTGCATCAGCCTTGCCTTGCCTCACCGTGCCTTGCCTTGCGTTACCCTTTCCTTGCCTTGCCGTGCCTTGCCTAGCCGTGCATTGTCGTGTCTTAGCCTTGTTTCCCCTTGTCGTGCCGTTCCTTCCATTACCCTTGCCTTGCCTTGCTTTCCCTTGCCTTCCTTGCCTTCCGTTACTCTTTGCTTGCCTTCCGTGCATTGCCTAGCCTTGCGTTGTCGTGCATTACCCTTGCCTCGCCTCACCGTGCCTTGCCTTGCGTTACCCTTTCCTTGCCTTGCCGTGCATTGCCTAGCCGTGCGTTGCCGTGCCTTAGCCTTGTTTCCCCTTGTCGTGCCGTTCCTTCCGTTACCCTTGCCTTGCCTTGCTTTCCCTTGCCTTCCTTGCCTTGCGTTACCCTTTCCTTGCCTTGCCGTGCATTGCCTAGCCGTGCGTTGTCGTGCATTAGCCTTGCCTTGCCTCACCGTGCCTTCCCTTGCTTTACCCTTTCCTTGCCTTGCCGTGCATTGCCTAACCGTGCGTTGTCGTGCCTTAGCCTTGTTTCCCCTTGCCGTGTCTTCCTTCCGTTACCCTTGCCTTCCCTCGCTTTCCCTTGCCTTCCTTGCCTTCCGTTACCCTTTGCTTGCCTTCCGTGCATTGCCTAGCCTTGCGTTGTCGTGCATTAACCTTGCCTCCCCAAACCGAGCCTTGCCTTGCGTTACCCTTTCCTTGCCTTGCCCTGCATTGCCTAGCCCTGTGTTGTCGTGCCTTAGCCTTGTTTCCCCTTACCGTGCCGTTCCTTCCGTTACCCTTGCCTTGCTTTCCCTTGCCTTCCTTGCCTTCCGTTACTCTTTGCTTGCCTTCCGTGCATTGCCTAGCCTTGCGTTGTCGTGTCTTAGCCTTTTTTCACCTTGCCATAGCCTTGCTTGCGTTGCCTTGCTTTGCCTTACCTTCCTTGCCTTCCGTTACTCTTTGTTTGCCTTCCGTGCATTGCCTAGCCTTGCGTGGTCGTGCCTTAGCCTTTTTTCACCTTGCCATAGCCTTGCTTGCGTTGCCTTGCTTTGCCTTGCATTCCTTGCCTTCCGTTACTCTTTGCTTGCCTTCCGTGCATTGCCTAGCCTTGCGTTGTCGTGCATTAGCCTTGCCTCCCGAAACCGTGCCTTGCCTTGCTTTACCCTTTCCTTGCCTTGCCCTGCATTGCCTAGCACTGTGTTGTCGTGCCTTAGCCTTGTTTCCCCTTGCCGTGCCGTTCCTTCCGTTACCCTTGCCTTGCCTTGCTTTGCCTTACCTTCCTTGCCTTCCTTTACTCTTTGCTTCCCTTCCGTGCATTGCCTAGCCTTGCGTGGTCGTGCCTTAGCCTTTTTTCACCTTGCCATAGCCTTGCTTGCGTTGCCTTGCTTTGCATGGCATTCCTTCCCTTCCGTTACTCTTTGCTTGCCTTCCGTGCATTGCCTAGCCTTGCGTGGTCGTGCCTTAGCCTTTTTTCACCTTGCCATAGCCTTGCTTGCGTTGCCTTGCTTTTCCTTGCATTCGTTGCTTTCCGTTACTCTTTGCTTGCCTTCCGTGCATTGCCTAGCCCTGCGTTGTCGTGCCTTAGCCTTGTTTCCCCTTGCCGTGCCGTTCCTTCCGTTACCCTTGCCTTGCCTTGCTTTCCCTTGCCTTCCTTGCGTTCCGTTATTCTTTGCTTGCCTTCCGTGCATTGCCTAGCCTTGCGTTGTCGTGCCTTAGCGTTGCCTCGCCTGACCGTGCCTTGCCTTGCGTTACCCTTACCTTGCCTTGCCCTGCATTGCCTAGCCGTTCGTTGTCGTGCCTTAGCCTTGTTTGCCCTTGCCGTGCCGTTCCTTCCGTTACCCTTGCCTTGCTTTCCGTTGCCTTCCTTGCCTTCCGTTACTCTTTGCTTGCCTTCCGTGCATTGCCTAGCCTTGCGTGGTCGTGCCTTAGCCTTTTTTCAACTTGCCATAGCCTTGCTTGCGTTGCCTTGCTTTACCTTGCATTCCTTGCCTTCCGTTACTCTTTGCTTGCCTTCCGTGCATTGCCTAGCCTTGCGTTGTCGTGCATTAGCCTTGCCTCCCCAAACCGTACCTTGCCTTGCGTTACCCTTTCCTTGCCTTGCCCTGCATTGCCTAGCCCTGTGTTGTCGTGCCTTAGCCTTGTTTCCCCTTGCCGTGCCGTTTCTTTCGTTACCCTTGCCTTCCCCTGCTTTCCCTTGCATTCCTTGCCTTCCGTTACTCTTTGCTTGCCTTCCGTGCATTGCCTAGTCTTGCGTAGTCGTGCCTTAGCCTTCCCTCGCCTGACCGTGCCTTGCCTTGCGTTACCCTTTCCTTGCCTTGCCGTGAATTGCCTAGCCTTGCGTTGTCGTGCATTAGCCTCGGCTTGCCTTACCGTGCCTTGCCTTGCGTTACCCTTTCGTTGCCTTGCCGTTCATTGCTTAGCCTTGCGTTGCCGTGTCTTAGCCTTGTTTCCCCTTGCCGTGCCGTGCCTTTTGTTACACTTGCCTTGCCTTGTTTGCCTTGCCTTTATTTCCTTCCGCTACTCTTTCCTTGCCTAGCCGAGCACTGCGTAGCCTTGCGTTGTCGTGCATTACCCTTGCCTCGCCTGACCGTGCCTTGCCTTGCGTTACCCTTTCCTTGCCTTGCCGTGCATTGCCTAGCCGTGCGTTGCCGTGCCTTAGCCTTGTTTCCCCTTGCCGTGCCGTTCCTTCCGTTACCCTTGCCTTGCCTTGCTTTCCCTTGCCTTCCTTGCCTCCCGTTACTCTTTGCTTGCCTTCCGTGCATTGCCTAGCCTTGCGTTGTCGTGCCTTAGCCTTGCCTCGCCTGACCGTGCCTTGCCTTGCGTTACCCTTTCCTTGCCTTGCCGTGCATTGCCTAGCTGTGCGTTGTCATGCATCAGCCTTGCCTTGCCTCACCGTGCCTTGCCTTGCGTTACCCTTTCCTTGCCTTGCCGTGCATTGCCTAGCCCTGCGTTGCCGTGCCTTAGCCTTGTTTCCCCTTGCCGTGCCGTTCCTTCCGTTACCCTTGCCTTGCCTTGCTTTCCCTTGCCTTCCTTGCCTTCCGTTACTCTTTGCTTGCCTTCCGTGCATTGCCTAGCCTTGCGTTGTCGTGCATTAGCCTTGCCTCCCCAAACCGTGCCTTGCCTTGCGTTACCCTTTCCTTGCCTTGCCCTGCATTGCCTAGAACTGTGTTGTCGTGCCTTAGCCTTGTTTCCCCTTACCGTGCCGTTCCTTTCGTTACCCTTGCCTTGCCTTGCTTTCCCTTGCATTCCTTGGTTTCCGTTACTCTTTGCTTGCCTTCCGTGCATTGCCTAGCCTTGCGCTGTCGTGCATTAGCCTTGCCTTGCCTCAGAGTGCCTTGCCTTGCGTTACATTTTCCTTGGCTGACCGTGCATTGTCTAGCCGTGCGTTGTGGTGCCTTAGCCTTGTTTCACCTTGCCATAGACTTGCTTGCTTTGCCTTGCTTTGCCTTGCATTCCTTGCCTTCCGTTACTCTTTGCTTGCCTTCCGTGCATTGCCTAGCCTTGCGTTGTCGTGCCTTAGCCTTGCCTCGCCTGACAGTGCCTTGCCTTGCGTTACCCTTTCCTTGCCTGGCCGTGCATTGCTTAGTCTTGCATTGCCGTGCCTTAGCCTTGTTTCCCCTTGCCGTGCCGTGCCTTTTGTTACACTTGCCTTGCCTTGCTTTGCCTTGCCTTCCATTCCTTCCGTTACTCTTTCCTTGCCTAGCCGTGCACTGCGTAGCCTTGCCTCGCCTGACCGTGCCTTGCCTTGCGTTACCCTTTCCTTGCCTTGCCGTGCATTGCCTAGCCCTTCGTTACCGTGCCTTAGCCTTGTTTCCCCTTGCCGAGCCGTTCCTTCCGTTACCCTTCCCTTCCCCTGCTTTCCCTTGCCTTCCTTGCCTTCCGTTACTCTTTGCTTGCCTTCCGTGCATTGCCTAGCCTTGCGTTGTCGTGCCTTAGCCTTGCCTCGCCTGACCGTGCCTTGCCTTGCGTTACCCTTTCCTTGCCTTGCCGTGCATTGCCTAGCCGTGCGTTGTCGTGCATTAGCCTTGCCTTGCCTCACCGTGCCTTGCCTTGCGTTACCCTTTCCTTGCCTTGCCGTGCATTGCCTAGCCCTTCGTTACCGTGCCTTAGCCTTGTTTCCCCTTGCCGAGCCGTTCCTTCCGTTACCCTTCCCTTCCCCTGCTTTCCCTTGCCTTCCTTGCCTTCCGTTACTCTTTGCTTGCCTTCCGTGCATTGCCTAGCCTTGCGTTGTCGTGCATTAGCCTTGCCTCGCCTGACAGTGCCTTGCCTTGCGTTACCCTTTCCTTGCCTTGCCGTGCATTGCCTAGCCGTGCGTTGCCGTGCCTTAGCCTTGTTTCCCCTTGCCGAGCCGTTCCTTCCGTTACCCTTGCCTTGCCTTGCTTTCCCTTGCCTTCCTTGCCTTCCGTTACTCTTTGCTTGCCTTCCGTGCATTGCCTAGACTTGCGTTGTCGTGCCTTAGCCTTGCCTCGCCTGACCGTGCCTTGCTTTGCGTTACCCTTTCCTTGCCTTGCAGTGCATTGCCTAGCAGTGCGTTGTCGTGCCTTAGCCTTGTTTCCCCTTGCCGTGCCGTTCTTTCCGTTACCATTGCCTTGCCTTGCTTTCCCTTGCCTTCCTTGCCTTCCGTTACTCTTTGCTTGCCTTCCGTGCATTGCCTAGCCTTGCCTTGTCGTGTCTTAGCCTTTTTTCACATTGCCATAGCCTTGCTTGCGTTGCCTTGCTTTGCCTTGCCTTCCTTGCTTTCCGTTACTCTTTGCTTGCCTTCCGTGCATTGCCTAGCCTTGCGTGGTCGTGCCTTAGCCTTTTTTCACCTTGCCATAGCCTTGCTTGCGTTGCCTTGCTTTGCCTTGCATTCCTTGCCTTCCGTTACTCTTTGCTTGCTTTCCGTGCATTGCCTAGCCTTGCGTTGTCGTGCATTAGACTTGCCTCCCCAAACCGTGCCTTGCCTTGCGTTACCCTTTCATTGCCTTACCCTGCATTGCCTAGCCCTGTGTTGTCGTGCCTTAGCCTTTTTTCCCCTTGCCGTGCCGTTCCTTCCGTTACCCTTGCCTTCCCTTGCTTTCCCTTGCTTTCCTTGCCTTCCGTTACTCTTCGCTTTCCTTCCGTGCATTGCCTAGCCTTGCGTTGTCGTGCCTTAGCCTTGCCTCGCCTGACAGTGCCTTGCCTTGCGTTACCCTTTCCTTGCCTGGCCGTGCATTGCTTAGTCTTGCGTTGCCGTGCCTTAGCCTTGTTTCCCCTTGCCGTGCCGTGCCTTTTGTTACACTTGCCTTGCCTTGCTTTCCCTTGCCTTCCTTGCCTTCCGTTACTCTTTCCTTGCCTAGCCGTGCACTGCGTAGCCTTGCGTTTTCGTGCATTACCCTTGCCTCGCCTGACCGTGCCTTGCCTTGCGTTACCCTTTCCTTGCCTTGCCGTGCATTGCCTAGCCCTTCGTTACCGTGCCTTAGCCTTGTTTCCCCTTGCCGAGCCGTTCCTTCCGTTACCCTTCCCTTCCCCTGCTTTCCCTTGCCTTCCTTGCCTTCCGTTACTCTTTGCTTGCCTTCCGTGCATTGCCTAGCCTTGCGTTGTCGTGCCTTAGCCTTGCCTCGCCTGACCGTGCCTTGCCTTGCGTTAACCTTTCCTTGCCTTGCCGTGCATTGCCTAGCCGTGCGTTGTCGTGCATTAGCCTTGCCTTGCCTCACCGTGCCTTGCCTTGCGTTACCCTTTCCTTGCCTTGCCGTGCATCGCCTAGCCGTGCGTTGTCGTGCCTTAGCCTTGTTTCCCCTTGTCGTGCCGTTCCTTCCGTTACCCTTGCCTTGCCTTGCTTTTCCTTGCCTTCCTTGCCTTCCGTTACTCTTTGCTTGCCTTCCGTGCATTGCCTAGCCTTGCGTTGTCGTGCATTAGCCTTGCCTCCCCAAACCGTGCCTTGCCTTGCGTTACCCTTTCCTTGCTTTGCCCTGCATTGCCTAGCCCTGTGTTGTCGTGCCTTAGCCTTGTTTCCCCTTACCGTGCCGTTCCTTTCGTTACCCTTGCCTTCCCCTGCTTTCCTTTGCATTCCTTGCCTTCCGTTACTCTTTGCTTGCCTTCCGTGCATTGCCTAGCCTTGCGTTGTCGTGCCTTAGCCTTGTTTCCCCTTGCCGTGCCGTGCCTGTTGTTACACTTGTCTTGCCATGCTTTTCCTTGCCTTCCTTTCCTTCCATTACTCTTTCCTTGCCTAGCCGTGCACTGCCTAGCCTTGCGATGTCGTGCATTAGCTTTGCCTCGCCTGACAGTGCCTTGCCTTGCGTTACCCTTTCCTTGCCTTGCCGTGCATTGCCTAGCCGTGCGTTGTCGTGCATCAGCCTTGCCTTGCCTCACCGTGCCTTGCCTTGCGTTACCCTTTCCTTGCCTTGCCTGCATTGCCTAGCCGTGCGTTGCCGTGCCTTAGCCTTGTTTCCCCTTGCCGTGCCGTTCCTTCTGTTACCCTTGCCTTGCCTTGCTTTCCCCTGCCTTCCTTGCCTTCCGTTACTCTTTGCTTGCCTTCCGTGCATTGCCTAGCCGTGCGTTGTCGTGCATTAGCCTTGCCTTGCCTCACCGTGCCTTGCCTTGCGTTACCCTTTCCTTGCCTGGCCGTGCATTGCCTAGCCGTGCGTTGTCGTGCATTAGCCTCGCCTTGCCTTACCGTGCCTTGCCTTGCGTTACCCTTTCCTTGCCTGGCCGTGCATTGCCTAGCCGTGCGCTGCCGTTCCTTAGCCTTTTTTCCCCTTGCCGTGCCTTGCCTTTTGTTACACTTGCCTTGCCTTGCTTTGCCTTGCCTTCCTTTCCTTCCGTTACTCTTTCCTTGCCTAGCCGTGCACTGCCTATCCTTCCGTTGTCGTCCATTAGCCTTGCCTCCCCAAAGCGTGCCTTGCCTTGCGTTACCATTTCCTCGCCTTGCCCTGCATTGCCTAGCCGTGCGTTACCGTGCCTTAGCCTTGTTTCCCCTTGCCGTGCCGTTCCTTCCGTTAACCTTGCCTTGCCTTGCTTTCCCTTGCCTTCCTTGCGTTCCGTTACTCTTTGCTTGCCTTCCGAGCATTGCCTAGCCTTGCGTTGTCGTACCTTAGCCTTGCCTCGACTAACCGTGCCTTGCCTTGCGTTACACTTTCCTTGCCTTGCCGTGCATTGCCTAGCCGTGCGTTGTCGTGCATTAGCCTTGCGTTACCCTTTCCTTGCCTTGCCGTGCATTGCTTAGCCTTGCGTTGCCGTGCCTTAGCCTTGTTTCCCCTTGCCGTGCCGTGCCTTTTGTTACACTTGCCTTGCCTTGCTTTGCCTTGCCTTCCTTTCCTTCCGTTACTCTTTCCTTGCCTAGCCGTGCACTGCGTAGGCTTGCGTTGTCGTGCATTACCCTTGCCTCGCCTGACCGTGCCTTGCCTTGCATTACCCTTTCCTTGCCTTGCCGTGCATTGCCTAGCCCTGCGTTGTCGTGCTTTAGCTTTGTTTCCCCTTACCGTGCCGTTCCTTCCGTTACCCTTGCCTTCCCCTCCTTTCCCTTGCCTTCCTTCCCTTCCGTTACTCTTTGCTTGCCTTCCGTGCATTGCCTAGCCTTGCGTTGTCGTGCCTTAGCCTTGCCTCGCCTCACCGTGCCTTGCCTTGCGTTACCCTTTCCTTGCCTTGCCGTGCATTGCCTAGCCGTGCGTTGTCGTGCATCAGCCTTGCCTTGCCTCACCGTGCCTTGCCTTGCGTTACCCTTTCCTTGCCTTGCCGTGCATTGCCTAGCCGTGCGTTGCCGTGCCTTAGCCTTGTTTCCCCTTGCCGTGCCGTTCCTTCCGTTACCCTTGCCTTGCCTTGCTTTCCCTTGCCTTCCTTGCCTTCCGTTACTCTTTGCTTGCCTTCCGTTCATTGCCTAGCCTTGCGTTGTCGTACATTAGCCTTGCCTCCCCAAATCGTGCCTTGCCTTGCGTTACCCTTTCCTTGCCTTGCCCTGCATTGCCTAGCCCTGTGTTGTCGTGCCTTAGCGTTGTTTCCCCTTACCGTGCCGTTCCTTTCGTTACCCTTGCCTTCCCCTGCTTTCCTTTGCATTCCTTGCCTTCCGTTACTCTTTGCTTGCCTTCCGTGCATTGCCTAGCATTGCGTTGTCGTGCCTTAGCCTTATTTCCCCTTGCCGTGCCATGCCTGTTGTTACACTTGCCTTGCCATGCTTTGCCTTGCCTTCCTTTCCTTCCGTTACTCTTTCCTTGCCTAGCCGTGCACTGCCTAGCCTTGCGATGTCGTGCATTAGCTTTGCCTCGCCTGACAGTGCCTTGCCTTGCGTTACCCTTTCCTTGCCTGGCCGTGCATTGCCTAGCCGTGCGTTGCCGTGCCTTAGCCTTGTTTCCCCTTGCAGAGCCGTTCCTTCCGTTACCCTTGCCTTGCCTTGCTTTCCCTTGCCTTCCTTGCCTTCCGTTACTCTTTGCTTGCCTTCCGTGCATTGCCTAGCCTTGCGTTGTCGTGCCTTAGCCTTGCCTCGCCTGACCGTGCCTTGCTTTGCGTTACCCTTTCCTTGCCTTGCCGTGCATTGCCTAGCCCTGCGTTGTCGTGCCTTAGCCTTGTTTCCCCTTGCCGTGCCGTTCTTTCCGTTACCATTGCCTTGCCTTGCTTTCCCTTGCCTTCCTTGCCTTCCGTTACTCTTTGCTTGCCTTCCGTGCATTGCCTAGCCTTGCCTTGTCGTGCCTTAGCCTTTTTTCACATTGCCATAGCCTTGCTTGCGTTGCCTTGCTTTGCCTTGCCTTCCTTGCTTTCCGTTACTCTTTGCTTGCCTTCCGTGCATTGCCTAGCCTTGCGTTGTCGTGCCTTAGCCTTTTTTCACCTTGCCGTGCCGTTCCTTCCGTTACCCTTGCCTTGCCTTGCTTTCCCTTGCCTTCCTTGCCTTCCGTTACTCTTTGCTTGCCTTGCCGTGCATTGCCTAGCCGTGCGTTGCCGTGCCTTAGCCTTGCCTCGCCTGACCGTGCCTTGCCTTGCGTTACCCTTTCCTTGCCTGGCCGTGCATTGCTTAGTCTTGCGTTGCCGTGCCTTAGCCTTGTTTCCCCTTGCCGTGCCGTTCCTTCCGTTACCCTTCCCTTCCCCTGCTTTCCCTTGCCTTCCTTTCCTTCCGTTACTCTTTCCTTGCCTAGCCGTGCACTGCGTAGCCTTGCGTTTTCGTGCATTACCCTTGCCTCGCCTGACCGTGCCTTGCCTTGCGTTACCCTTTCCTTGCCTTGCCGTGCATTGCCTAGCCCTTCGTTACCGTGCCTTAGCCTTGTTTCCCCTTGCCGAGCCGTTCCTTCCGTTACCCTTCCCTTCCCCTGCTTTCCCTTGCCTTCCTTGCCTTCCGTTACTCTTTGCTTGCCTTCCGTGCATTGCCTAGCCTTGCGTTGTCGTGCCTTAGCCTTGCCTCGCCTCACCGTGCCTTGCCTTGCGTTACCCTTTCCTTGCCTTGCCGTGCATTGCCTACCCGTGCGTTGTCGTGCATCAGCCTTGCCTTGCCTCACCGTGCCTTGCCTTGCGTTACCCTTTCCTTGCCTTGCCGTGCATTGCCTAGCCGTGCGTTGCAGTGCCTTAGCCTTGTTTCCCCTTGTCGTGCCGTTCCTTCCGTTACCCTTGCCTTGCCTTGCTTTTCCTTGCCTTCCTTGCCTTCCGTTACTCTTTGCTTGCCTTCCGTGCATTGCCTAGCCTTGCGTTGTCGTGCATTAGCCTTGCCTCCCCAAACCGTGCCTTGCCTTGCGTTACCCTTTCCTTGCTTTGCCCTGCATTGCCTAGCCCTGCGTTGTCGTGCCTTAGCCTTGTTTCCCCTTACCGTGCCGTTCCTTCCGTTACCCTTGCCTTCCCCTGCTTTCCCTTGCATTCCTTGCCTTCCGTTACTCTTTGCTTGCCTTCTGTGCATTGCCTAGCCTTGCGTTGTCGTGCCTTAGCCTTGTTTCCCCTTGCCGTGCCGTGCCTGTTGTTACACTTGTCTTGCCATGCTTTTCCTTGCCTTCCTTTCCTTCCATTACTCTTTCCTTGCCTAGCCGTGCACTGCCTAGCCTTGCGATGTCGTGCATTAGCTTTGCCTCGCCTGACAGTGCCTTGCCTTGCGTTACCCTTTCCTTGCCTTGCCGTGCATTGCCTAGCCGTGCGTTGTCGTGCATCAGCCTTGCCTTGCCTCACCGTGCCTTGCCTTGCGTTACCCTTTCCTTGCCTTGCCTGCATTGCCTAGCCGTGCGTTGCCGTGCCTTAGCCTTGTTTCCCCTTGCCGTGCCGTTCCTTCTGTTACCCTTGCCTTGCCTTGCTTTCCCTTGCCTTCCTTGCCTTCCGTTACTCTTTGCTTGCCTTCCGTGCATTGCCTAGCCGTGCGTTGTCGTGCATTTGCCTTGCCTTGCCTCACCGTGCCTTGCCTTGCGTTACCCTTTCCTTGCCTGGCCGTGCATTGCCTAGCCGTGCGTTGTCGTGCATTAGCCTTGTCTTGCCTTACCGTGCCTTGCCTTGCGTTACCCTTTCCTTGCCTGGCCGTGCATTGCCTAGCCGTGCGCTGCCGTTCCTTAGCCTTTTTTCCCCTTGCCGTGCCTTGCCTTTTGTTACACTTGCCTTGCCTTGCTTTGCCTTGCCTTCCTTTCCTTCCGTTACTCTTTCCTTGCCTAGCCGTGCACTGCCTATCCTTCCGTTGTCGTGCATTAGCCTTGCCTCCCCAAACCGTGCCTTGCCTTGCGTTACCCTTTCCTTGCCTTGCCTGCATTGCCTAGCCGTGCGTTACCGTGCCTTAGCCTTGTTTCCCCTTGCCGTGCCGTTCCTTCCGTTAACCTTGCCTTGCCTTGCATTCCCTTGCCTGCCTTGCGTTCCGTTACTCTTTGCTTGCCTTCCGTGCATTGCCTAGCCGTGCGTTGTCGTGCATTAGCCTCGCCTTGCCTTACCGTGCCTTGCCTTGCGTTACCCTTTCCTTGCCTGGCCGTGCATTGCCTAGCCGTGCGCTGCCGTTCCTTAGCCTTTTTTCCCCTTGCCGTGCCTTGCCTTTTGTTACACTTGCCTTGCCTTGCTTTGCCTTGCCTTCCTTTCCTTCCGTTACTCTTTCCTTGCCTAGCCGTGCACTGCCTATCCTTCCGTTGTCGTGCATTAGCCTTGCCTCCCCAAAGCGTGCCTTGCCTTGCGTTACCATTTCCTCGCCTTGCCCTGCATTGCTTAGCCTTGCGTTGCCGTGCCTTAGCCTTGTTTCCCCTTGCCGTGACGTGCCTTTGTTACACTTGCCTTACCTTGCTTTGCCTTGCCTTCCTTTCCTTCCGTTGCTCTTTCCTTGCCTAGCCGTGCACTGCGTAGCCTTCCGTTGTCGTGCATTACCCTTGCCTCGCCTGACCGTGCCTTGCCTTGCGTTACCCTTTCCTTACCTTGCCGTGGATTGCCTAGCCCTGCGTTGTCGTGCCTTAGCCTTGTTTCCCCTTACCGTGCCGTTCCTTCCGTTACCCTTGCCTTCCCCTGCTTTCCCTTGCCTTCCTTGCCTTCCGTTACTCTTTGCTTGCCTTTCGTGCATTGTCTAGCCTTGCGTTGTCGTGCCTTAGCCTTGCCTTGCCTGACCGTGCCTTGCCTTGCGTTACCCTTTCCTTGCCTTGCCGTGCATTGCCTAGCCGTGCGTTGTCGTGCATCAGCCTTGCCTTGCCTCAAGGTGCCTTGCCTTGCGTTACCTTCTCCTTGCCTTGCCGTGCATTGCCTAGCCGTGCGTTGCCGTGCCTTAGCCTTGTTTCCCCTTGCCGTGCCGTTCCTTCCGTTACCCTTGCCTTGCCTTGCTTTCCCTTTCCTTCCTTGGTTTCCTTTACTCTTTGCTTGCCTTCCGTGCATTGCCTAGCATTGCGTTGTCGTGCCTTAGCCTTGCCTCGCCTGACAGTGCCTTCCCTTGCGTTACCCTTTCCTTGCCTGGCCGTGCATTGCTTAGTCTTGCGTTGCCGTGCCTTAGCCTTGTTTCCCCTTGCCGTGCCGTGCCTTTTGTTACACTTGCCTTGCCTTGCTTTCCCTTGCCTTCCTTGCCTTCCCTTACTCTTTGCTTGCCTTCCGTGCATTGCCTAGCCTTGCGTTGTCGTGCCTTAGCCTTGCCTCGCCTCACCGTGCCTTGCCTTGCGTTACCCTTTCCTTGCCTTGCCGTGCATTGCCTAGCCGTGCGTTGTCGTGCATCAGCCTTGCCTTGCCTCACCGTGCCTTGCCTTGCGTTACCCTTTCCTTGCCTTGCCGTGCATTGCCTAGCCGTGCGTTGCCGTGCCTTAGCCTTGTTTCCCCTTGTCGTGCCGTTCCTTCCGTTACCGTTGCCTTGCCTTGCTTTCCCTTGCCTTCCTTGCCTTCCGTTACCCTTTGCTTGCCTTCCGTGCATTGCCTAGCCTTGCGTTGTCGTGCATTAGCCTTGCCCCACCAAACCGTGCCTTGCCTTGCGTTACCCTTTCCTTGCCTTGCCCTGCATTGCCTAGCCCTGTGTTGTCGTGCCTTAGCCTTGTTTCCCCTTACCGTGCCGTTCCTTTCGTTACCCTTGCCTTCCCCTGCTTTCCTTTGCATTCCTTGCCTTCCGTTACTCTTTGCTTGCCTTCCGTGCATTGCCTAGCCTTGCGTTGTCGTGCCTTAGCCTTGTTTCCCCTTGCCGTGCCGTGCCTGTTGTTACACTTGCCTTGCCATGCTTTTCCTTGCCTTCCTTTCCTTCCATTACTCTTTCCTTGCCTAGCCGTGCACTGCCTAGCCTTGCGATGTCGTGCATTAGCTTTGCCTCGCCTGACAGTGCCTTGCCTTGCGTTACCCTTTCCTTACCATGCCGTGGATTGCCTAGCCGTGCGTTGCCGTGCCTTAGCCTTGTTTCCCCTTGCCGTGCCGTGCCTTCCGTTACCCTTGCCTTGCCTTGCTTTCCCTTGCATTCCTTGGTTTCCGTTACTCTTTGCTTGCCTTCCGTGCATTGCCTGGCCTTGCGCTGTCGTGCATTAGCCTTGCCTTGCCTCAGAGTGCCTTGCCTTGCGTTACATTTTCCTTGGCTGGCCGTGCATTGTCTAGCCGTGCGTTGTGGTGCCTTAGCCTTGTTTCACCTTGCCATAGACTTGCTTGCTTTGCCTTGCTTTGCCTTGCATTCCTTGCCTTCCGTTACTCTTTGCTTGCCTTCCGTGCATTGCCTAGCCTTGCGTTGTCGTGCCTTAGCCTTGCCTCGCCTGACAGTGCCTTGCCTTGCGTTACCCTTTCCTTGCCTGGCCGTGCATTGCTTAGTCTTGCATTGCCGTGCCTTAGCCTTGTTTCCCCTTGCCGTGCCGTGCCTTTTGTTACACTTGCCTTGCCTTGCTTTGCCTTGCCTTCCTTTCCTTCCGTTACTCTTTCCTTGCCTAGCCGTGCACTGCGTAGCCTTGCGTTTTCGTGCATTACCCTTGCCTCGCCTGACCGTGCCTTGCCTTGCGTTACCCTTTCCTTGCCTTGCCGTGCATTGCCTAGCCCTTCGTTACCGTGCCTTAGCCTTGTTTCCCCTTGCCGTGCCGTTCCTTCCGTTACCCTTGCCTTCCCCTGCTTTCCCTTGCCTTCCTTTCCTTCCGTTACTCTTTCCTTGCCTAGCCGTGCACTGCCTAGCCTTGCGTTGTCGTGCATTAGCCTTGCCTCGCCTGACAGTGCCTTGCCTTGCGTTACCCTTTCCTTGCCTAGCCGTGCACTGCGTAGCCTTGCGTTGTCGTGCATTACCCTTGCCTCGCCTGACCGTGCCTTGCCTTGCGTTACCCTTTCCTTACCTTGCCGTGGATTGCCTAGCCCTGCGTTGTCGTGCCTTAGCCTTGTTTCCCCTTACCGTGCCGTTCCTTCCGTTACCCTTGCCTTCCCTTGCTTTCCCTTGCCTTCCTTGCTTTCCGTTACTCTTTGCTTGCCTTCCGTGCATTGCCTAGCCTTGCGTTGTCGTGCCTTAGCCTTGCCTTGCCTGACCGTGCCTTGCCTTGCGTTACCCTTTCCTTGCCTTGCCGTGCATTGCCTAGCCGTGCGTTGTCGTGCATCAGCCTTGCCTTGCCTCAAGGTGCCTTGCCTTGCGTTACCTTTTCCTTGCCTTGCCGTGCATTGCCTAGCCCTGCGTTGCCGTGCCTTAGCCTTGTTTCCCCTTGCCGTGCCGTTCCTTCCGTTACCCTTGCCTTGCCTTGCTTTCCCTTGCCTTCCTTGCCTTCCGTTACTCTTTGCTTGCCTTCCGTGCATTGCCTAGCATTGCGTTGTCGTGCCTTAGCCTTGCCTCGCCTGACAGTGCCTTGCCTTGCGTTACCCTTTCCTTGCCTGGCCGTGCATTGCCTAGCCTTGCGTTGTCGTGCCTTAGCCTTGTTTCCCCTTGCCGTGTCTTTCCTTCCGTTACCCTTGCCTTGCCTTGCTTTCCCTTGCCTTCCTTGCCTTCCGTTACTCTTTGCTTGCCTTCTGTGCATTGCCTAGCCTTGCGTTGTCGTGCATTAGCCTTGCCTTGCCTGACCGTGCCTTGCCTTGCGTTACCCTTTCCTTGCCTTGCCGTGCCTTGCCTAGCCGTGCATTGTCGTGTCTTAGCCTTGTTTCCCCTTGTCGTGCCGTTCCTTCGGTTACCCTTGCCTTGCCTTGCTTTCCCTTGCCTTCCTTGCCTTCCGTTACTCTTTGCTTGCCTTCCGTGCATTGCCTAGCCTTGCGTTGTCGTGCATTAGCCTTGCCTCGCCTCACCGTGCCTTGCCTTGCGTTACCCTTTCCTTGCCTGGCCGTGCATTGCCTAGCCGTGCGTTGTCGTGCCTTAGCCTTGTTTCCCCTTGCCGTGCCGTTCCTTCCGTTACCCTTGCCTTGCCTTGCTTTCCCTTGCCTTCCTTGCCTTGCGTTACCCTTTCCTTGCCTTGCCGTGCATTGCCTAGCCGTGCGTTGTCGTGCATTAGCCTTGCCTTGCCTGACCGTGCCTTCCCTTGCTTTACCCTTTCCTTGCCTTGCCGTGCATTGCCTAACCGTGCGTTGTCGTGCCTTAGCCTTGTTTCCCCTTGCCGTGCCGTTCCTTCCGTTACCCTTGCCTTGCCTTGCTTTCCCTTGCCTTCCTTGCCTTCCGTTACTCTTTGCTTGCCTTCCGTGCATTGCCTAGCTTGCGTTGTCGTGCATTAGCCTTGCCTCCCCAAACCGTGCCTTGCCTTGCGTTACCCTTTCCTTGCCTTGCCCTGCATTGCCTAGCCCTGTGTTGTCGTGCCTTAGCCTTAGCCTTGCCTTGCTTTCCCTTGCCTTCCTTGCCTTCCGTTACTCTTTGCTTGCCTTCCGTGCATTGCCTAGCCTTGCGTTGTCGTGTCTTAGCCTTTTTTCACCTTGCCATAGCCTTGCTTGCGTTGCCTTGCTTTGCCTTACCTTCCTTGCCTTCCGTTACTCTTTGTTTGCCTTCCGTGCATTGCCTAGCCTTGCGTGGTCGTGCCTTAGCCTATTTTCACCTTGCCATAGCCTTGCTTGCGTTGCCTTGCTTTGCCTTGCATTCCTTGCCTTCCGTTACTCTTTGCTTGCCTTCCGTGCATTGCCTAGCCTTGCGTTGTCGTGCATTAGCCTTGCCTCCCGAAACCGTGCCTTGCCTTGCTTTACCCTTTCCTTGCCTTGCCCTGCATTGCCTAGCCCTGTGTTGTCGTGCCTTAGCCTTGTTTCCCCTTGCCGTGCCGTTCCTTCCGTTACCCTTGCCTTGCCTTGCTTTCCCTTGCCTTCCTTGCGTTCCGTTATTCTTTGCTTGCCTTCCGTGCATTGCCTAGCCTTGCGTTGTCGTGCCTTAGCCTTGCCTCCCCTGACCGTGCCTTGCCTTGCGTTACCCTTACCTTGCCTTGCACTGCATTGCCTAGCCGTTCGTTGTCGTGCCTTAGCCTTGTTTGCCCTTACCGTGCCGTTCCTTCCGTTACCCTTGCCTTGCTTTCCCTTGCCTTCCTTGCCTTCCGTTACTCTTTGCTTGCCTTCCGTGCATTGCCTAGCCTTGCGTTGTCGTGTCTTAGCCTTTTTTCACCTTGCCATAGCCTTGCTTGCGTTGCCTTGCTTTGCCTTACCTTCCTTGTCTTCCGTTACTCTTTGCTTCCCTTCCGTGCATTGCCTAGCCTTGCGTGGTCGTGCCTTAGCCTTTTTTCACCTTGCCATAGCCTTGCTTGCGTTGCCTTGCTTTGCATGGCATTCCTTCCCTTCCGTTACTCTTTGCTTGCCTTTCGTGCATTGCCTAGCCTTGCGTGGTCGTGCCTTAGCCTTTTTTCAACTTGCCATAGACTTGCTTGCGTTGCCTTGCTTTTCCTTGCATTCCTTGCTTTCCGTTACTCTTTGCTTGCCTTCCGTGCATTGCCTAGCCCTGCGTTGTCGTGCCTTAGCCTTGTTTCCCCTTGCCGTGCCGTTCCTTCCGTTACCCTTGCCTTGCCTTGCATTCCCTTGCCTTCCTTGCGTTCCGTTACTCTTTGCTTGCCTTCCGTGCATTGCCTAGCCGTGCGTTGTCGTGCATTAGCCTCGCCTTGCCTTACCGTGCCTTGCCTTGCGTTACCCTTTCCTTGCCTGGCCGTGCATTGCTTAGCCTTGCGTTGCCGTGCCTTAGCCTTGTTTCCCCTTGCCGTGACGTGCCTTTGTTACACTTGCCTTGCCTTGCTTTGCCTTGCCTTCCTTTCCTTCCGTTACTCTTTCCTTGCCTAGCCGTGCACTGCGTATCCTTCCGTTGTCGTGCATTAGCCTTGCCTCCCCTGACCGTGCCTTGCCTTGCGTTACCCTTTCCTTACCTTGCCGTGGATTGCCTAGCCCTGCGTTGTCGTGCCTTAGCCTTGTTTCCCCTTACCGTGCCGTTCCTTCCGTTACCCTTGCCTTCCCCTGCTTTCCCTTGCCTTCCTTGCCTTCTGTTACTCTTTGCTTGCCTTTCGTGCATTGTCTAGCCTTTCGTTGTCGTGCCTTAGCCTTGCCTCGCCTGACCGTCCCTTGCCTTGCGTTACCCTTTCCTTGCCTTGCCGTGCATTGCCTAGCCGTGCGTTGTCGTGCATCAGCCTTGCCTTGCCTCAAGGTGCCTTGCCTTGCGTTACCTTCTCCTTGCCTTGCCGTGCATTGCCTAGCCGTGCGTTGCCGTGCCTTAGCCTTGTTTCCCCTTGCCGTGCCGTTCCTTCCGTTACCCTTGCCTTGCCTTGCTTTCCCTTGCCTTCCTTGGTTTCCGTTACTCTTTGCTTGCCTTCCGTGCATTGCCTAGCATTGCGTTGTCGTGCCTTAGCCTTGCCTCGCCTGACAGTGCCTTGCCTTGCGTTACCCTTTCCTTGCCTGGCCCTGCATTCCTTAGTCTTGCGTTGCCGTGCCTTAGCCTTGTTTCCCCTTGCCGTGCCGTGCCTTTTGTTACACTTGCCTTGCCTTGCTTTCCCTTGCCTTCCTTGCCTTCCGTTACTCTTTGCTTGCGTTCCGTGCATTGCCTAGCCTTGCGTTGTCGTGCCTTAGCCTTGCCTCGCCTCACCGTGCCTTGCCTTGCGTTACCCTTTCCTTGCCTTGCCGTGCATTGCCTAGCCGTGCGTTGTCGTGCATCAGCCTTGCCTTGCCTCACCGTGCCTTGCCTTGCGTTACCCTTTCCTTGCCTTGCCGTGCATTGCCTAGCCGTGCGTTGCCGTGCCTTAGCCTTGTTTCCCCTTGTCGTGCCGTTCCTTCGGTTACCCTTGCCTTGCCTTGCTTTCCCTTGCCTTCCTTGCCTTCCGTTACTCTTTGCTTGCCTTCCGTGCATTGCCTAGCCTTGCGTTGTCGTGCATTAGCCTTGCCTAGCCTCACCGTGCCTTGCCTTGCGTTACCCTTTCCTTGCCTTGCCGTGCATTGCCTAGCCGTGCGTTGTCGTGCCTTAGCCTTGTTTCCCCTTGTCGTGCCGTTCCTTCGGTTACCCTTGCCTTGCCTTGCTTTCCCTTGCCTTCCTTGCCTTGCGTTACCCTTTCCTTGCCTTGCCGTGCATTGCCTAGCCGTGCGTTGTCGTGCATTAGCCTTGCCTTGCCTCACCGTGCCTTGCCTTGCGTTACCCTTTCCTTGCCTTGCCGTGCATTGCCTAACCGTGCGTTGTCGTGCCTTAGCCTTGTTTCCCCTTGCCGTGTCGTTCCTTCCGTTACCCTTGCCTTGCCTTGCTTTCCCTTGCCTTCCTTGCCTTCCGTTACCCTTTGCTTGCCTTCCGTGCATTGCCTAGCCTTGCGTTGTCGTGCATTAGCCTTGCCTCCCCAAACCGTGCCTTGCCTTGCGTTACCCTTTCCTTGCCTTGCCCTGCATTGCCTAGCCCTGTGTTGTCGTGCCTTAGCCTTGTTTCCCCTTACCGTGCCGTTCCTTCCGTTACCCTTGCCTTGCTTTCCCTTGCCTTCCTTGCCTTCCGTTACTCTTTGCTTGCCTTCCGTGCATTGCCTAGCCTTGCGTTGTCGTGTCTTAGCCTTTTTTCACCTTGCCATAGCCTTGCTTGCGTTGCCTTGCTTTGCCTTGCCTTCCTTGCCTTCCGTTACTCTTTGCTTGCCTTCCGTGCATTGCCTAGCCTTGCGTTGTCTTGCCTTAGCCTTGTTTCCCCTTGCCGTGCCGTGCCTGTTGTTACACTTGCCTTGCCTTGCTTTTCCTTGCCTTCCTTTCCTTCCGTTACTCATTCCTTGCCTAGCCGTGCACTGCCTAGCCTTGCGATGTCGTGCATTAGCTTTGCCTCGCCTGACCGTGCCTTGCCTTGCGTTACCCTTTCCTTACCATGCCGTGGATTGCCTAGCCGTGCGTTGCCGTGCCTTAGCCTTGTTTCCCCTTGCCGTGCCGTGCCTTCCGTTACCCTTGCCTTGCCTTGCTTTCCCTTGCATTCCTTGGTTTCCGTTACTCTTTGCTTGCCTTCCGTGCATTGCCTAGCCTTGCGCTGTCGTGCATTAGCCTTGCCTTGCCTCAGAGTGCCTTGCCTTGCGTTACATTTTCCTTGGCTGGCCGTGCATTGTCTAGCCGTGCGTTTTGGTGCCTTAGTCTTGTTTCACCTTGCCATAGACTTGCTTGCTTTGCCTTGCTTTGCCTTGCATTCCTTGCCTTCCGTTACTCTTTGCTTGCCTTCCGTGCATTGCCTAGCCTTGCGTTGTCGTGCCTTAGCCTTGCCTCGCCTGACAGTGCCTTGCCTTGCGCTACCCTTTCCTTGCCTGGCCGTGCATTGCTTAGTCTTGCATTGCCGTGCCTTAGCCTTGTTTCCCCTTGCCGTGCCGTGCCTTTTGTTACACTTGCCTTGCCTTGCTTTGCCTTGCCTTCCTTTCCTTCCGTTACTCTTTCCTTGCCTAGCCGTGCACTGCGTAGCCTTGCGTTGTCGTGCATTACCCTTGCCTCGCCTGACCGTGCCTTGCCTTGCGTTACCCTTTCCTTGCCTTGCCGTGCATTGCCTAGCCCTTCGTTACCGTGCCTTAGCCTTGTTTCCCCTTGCCGTGCCGTTCCTTCCGTTACCCTTCCCTTCCCCTGCTTTCCCTTGCCTTCCTTGCCTTCCGTTACTCTTTGCTTGCCTTCCGTGCATTGCCTAGCCTTGCGTTGTCCTGCCTTAGCCTTGCCTCGCCTGACCGTGCCTTGCCTTGCGTTACCCTTTCCTTGCCTTCCCGTGCATTGCCTAGCCGTGCGTTTTCGTGCATCAGCCTTGCCTTGCCTCACCGTGCCTTGCCTTGCGTTACCCTTTCCTTGCCTTGCCGTGCATTGCCTAGCCGTGCGTTGCCGTGCCTTAGCCTTGTTTCCCCTTGTCGTGCCGTTCCTTCCGTTACCCTTGCCTTGCCTTGTTTCCCTTGCCTTCCTTGCCTTCCGTTACTCTTTGCTTGCCTTCCGTGCATTGCCTAGCCTTGCGTTGTCGTGCATTAGCCTTGCCTCCCCAAACCGTGCCTTGCCTTGCGTTACCCTTTCCTTGCCTTGCCCTGCATTGCCTAGCCCTGTGTTGTCGTGCCTTAGCCTTGTTTCCCCTTACCGTGCCGTTCCTTTCGTTACCCTTGCCTTCCCCTGCTTTCCTTTGCATTCCTTGCCTTCCGTTACTCTTTGCTTGCCTTCCGTGCATTGCCTAGCCTTGCGTTGTCGTGCCTTAGCCTTGTTTCCCCTTGCCGTGCCGTGCCTGTTGTTACACTTGTCTTGCCATGATTTTCCTTGCCTTCCTTTCCTTCTATTACTCTTTCCTTGCCTAGCCGTGCACTGCCTAGCCTTGCGATGTCGTGCATTAGCTTTGCCTCGCCTGACAGTGCCTTGCCTTGCGTTACCCTTTCCTTGCCTTGCCGTGCATTGCCTAGCCGTGCGTTGTCGTGCATCAGCCTTGCCTTGCCTCACCGTGCCTTGCCTTGCGTTACCCTTTCCTTGCCTTGCCTGCATTGCCTAGCCGTGCGTTGCCGTGCCTTAGCCTTGTTTCCCCTTGCCGTGCCGTTCCTTCTGTTACCCTTGCCTTGCCTTGCTTTCCCTTGCCTTCCTTGCCTTCCGTTACTCTTTGCTTGCCTTCCGTTCATTGCCTAGCCGTGCGTTGTCGTGCATTTGCCTTGCCTTGCCTCACTGTGCCTTGCCTTGCGTTACCCTTTCCTTGCCTGGCCGTGCATTGCCTAGCCGTGCGTTGTCGTGCATTAGCCTTGTCTTGCCTTACCGTGCCTTGCCTTGCGTTACCCTTTCCTTGCCTGGCCGTGCATTGCCTAGCCGTGCGTTGCCGTTCCATAGCCTTTTTTCCCCTTGCCGTGCCTTGCCTTTTGTTACACTTGCCTTGCCTTGCTTTGCCTTGCCTTCCTTTCCTTCCGTTACTCTTTCCTTGCCTAGCCGTGCACTGCCTATCCTTCCGTTGTCGTGCAATAGCCTTGCCTCCCCAAACCGTGCCTTGCATTGCGTTACCATTTCCTTGCCTTGCCCTGCATTGCCTAGCCGTGCGTTACCGTACCTTAGCCTTGTTTCCCCTTGCCGTGCCGTTCCTTCCGTTAACCTTGCCTTGCCTTGCATTCCCTTGCCTTCCTTGCCTTCCGTCACTCTTTGCTTGCCTTCCGTGCATTGCCTAGCCTTGCGTTGTCGTGCATTAGCCTTGCGTCGCCTGACCGTGCCTTGCCTTGCGTTACCCTTTCCGTGCCTGGCCGTGCATTGCTTAGCCTTGCGTTGCCGTGCTTAGCATTGTTTCCGCTTGCCATGACGTGCCTTTGTTACACTTGCCTTGCCTTGCTTTGCGTTGCCTTCCTTTCCTTCCGTTACTCTTTCCTTGCCTAGCCGTGCACTGCGTAGCCTTGCGTTGTCGTGCATTACCCTTGCCTCGCTTGACCGTGCGTTGCCTTGCGTTACCCTTTCCTTACCTTGCCGTGGATTGCCTAGCCCTGCGTTGCCGTGCCTTAGCCTTGTTTCCCCTTACCGTGCCGTTCCTTCCGTTACCCTTGCCTTCCCCTGCTTTCCCTTGCCTTCCTTGCCTTCCGTTACTCTTTGCTTGCCTTTCGTGCATTGTCTAGCCTTGCGTTGTCGTGCATTAGCCTTGCCTCGCCTGACCGTGCCTTGCCTTGCGTTACCCTTTCCTTGCCTTGCCGTGCATTGCCTAGCCGTGCGTTGCCGTGCATCAGCCTTGCCTTGCCTCAAGGTGCCTTGCCTTGCGTTACCTTCTCCTTGCCTTGCCGTGCATTGCCTAGCCGTGCGTTGCCGTGCCTTAGCCTTGTTTCCCCTTGCCGTGCCGTTCCTTCCGTTACCCTTGCCTTGCCTTGCTTTCCCTTGCCTTCCTTGGTTTCCGTTACTCTTTGCTTGCCTTCCGTGCATTGCCTAGCATTGCGTTGTCGTGCCTTAGCCTTGCCTCGCCTGACAGTGCCTTGCCTTGCGTTACCCTTTCCTTGCCTGGCCCTGCATTGCTTAGTCTTGCGTTGCCGTGCCTTAGCCTTGTTTCCCCTTGCCGTGCCGTGCCTTTTGTTACACTTGCCTTGCCTTGCTTTCCCTTGCCTTCCTTGCCTTCCGTTACTCTTTGCTTGCCTTCCGTGCATTGCCTAGCCGTGCGTTGTCGTGCATCAGCCTTGCCTTGCGTCACAGTGCCTTGCCTTGCGTTACCCTTTCCTTGCCTTGCCGTGCATTGCCTAGCCGTGCGATGCCGTGCCTTAGCCTTGTTTCCCCTTGTCGTGCCGTTCCTTCCGTTACCCTTGCCTTGCCTTGCTTTCCCTTGCCTTCCTTGCCTTCCGTTACTCTTTGCTTGCCTTCCGTGCATTGCCTAGCCTTGCGTTGTCGTGCATTAGCCTTGCCTCGCCTCACCGTGCCTTGCCTTGCGTTACCCTTTCCTTGCCTTGCCGTGCATTGCCTAGCCGTGCGTTGCCGTGCCTTAGCCTTGTTTCCCCTTGCCGTGCCGTTCCTTCCGTTACCCTTGCCTTGCCTTGCTTTCCCTTGCCTTCCTTGCCTTGCGTTACCCTTTCCTTGCCTTGCCGTGCATTGCCTAGCCGTGCGTTGTCGTGCATTAGCCTTGCCTTGCCTCACCGTGCCTTGCCTTGCGTTTCCCTTTCCTTGCCTTGCCGTGCATTGCCTAACCGTGCGTTGCCGTGCCTTAGCCTTGTTTCCCCTTGTCGTGCCGTTCCTTCCGTTACCCTTGCCTTGCCTTGTTTTCCCTTGCCTTCCTTGCCTTCCGTTACCCTTTGCTTGCCTTCCGTGCATTGCCTAGCCTTGCGTTGTCGTGCATTAGCCTTGCCTCCCCAAACCGTGCCTTGCCTTGCGTTACCCTTTCCTTGCCTTGCCGTGCATTGCCTAGCCCTGCGTTGTCGTGCCTTAGCCTTGTTTCCCCTTTCCCTTGCCTTCCTTGCCTTCCGTTACTCTTTGCTTGCCTTCCGTGCATTGCCTAGCCTTGCGTTGTCGTGCCTTAGCCTTTTTTCACCTTGCCATAGACTTGCTTGCGTTGCCTTGCTTTGCCTTACCTTCCTTGCCTTCCGTTACTCTTTGTTTGCCTTCCGTGCATTGCCTAGCCTTGCGTTGTCGTGCCTTAGCCTTTTTTCACCTTGCCATAGCCTTGCTTGCGTTGCCTTGCTTTGCCTTGCATTCCTTGCATTCCGTTACTCTGTGCTTCCCTTCCGTGCATTGCCTAGCCTTGCGTTGTCGTGCATTAGCCTTGCCTCCCCAAACCGTGCCTTGCCTTGCTTTACCCTTTCCTTGCCTTGCCCTGCATTGCCTAGCCCTGTGTTGTCGTGCCTTAGCCTTGTTTCCCCTTGCCGTGCCGTTCCTTCCGTTACCCTTGCCTTGCCTTGCTTTCCCTTGCCTTCCTTCCGTTCCGTTATTCTTTGCTTGCCTTCCGTGCATTGCCTAGCCTTGCGTTGTCGTGCCTTAGCCTTGCCTCGCCTGACCGTGCCTTGCCTTGCGTTACCCTTACCTTGCCTTGCCCTGCATTGCCTAGCCGTTCGTTGTCGTGCCTTAGCCTTGTTTGACCTTGCCGTGCCGTTCCTTCCGTTACCCTTGCCTTGCTTTCCCTTGCCTTCCTTGCCTTCCGTTACTCTTTGCTTGCCTTCCGTGCATTGCCTAGCATTGCGTTGTCGTGTCTTAGCCTTTTTTCACCTTGCCATAGCCTTGCTTGCGTTGCCTTGCTTTGCCTTACCTTCCTTGTCTTCCGTTACTCTTTGCTTCCCTTCCGTGCATTGCCTAGCCTTGCGTGGTCGTGCCTTAGCCTTTTTTCACCTTGCCATAGCCTTGCTTGCGTTGCCTTGCTTTGCATGGCATTCCTTCCCTTCCGTTACTCTTTGCTTGCCTTCCGTGCATTGCCTAGCCTTGCGTGGTCGTGCCTTAGCCTTTTTTCAACTTGCCATAGCCTTGCTTGCGTTGCCTTGCTTTTCCTTGCATTCCTTGCTTTCCGTTACTCTTTGCTTGCCTTCCGTGCATTGCTAAGCCCTGCGTTGTCGTGCCTTAGCCTTGTTTCCCCTTGCCGTGCCGTTCCTTCCGTTACCCTTGCCTTGCCTTGCATTCCCTTGCCTTGCCTTCCGTTACTCTTTGCTTGCCTTCCGTGCATTGCCTAGCCGTGCGTTGTCGTGCATTAGCCTCGCCTTGCCTTACCGTGCCTTGCCTTGCGTTACCCTTTCCTTGCCTTGCCCTGCATTGCCTAGCCCTGTGTTGTCGTGCCTTAGCCTTGTTTCCCCTTACCGTGCCGTTACTTTCGTTACCCTTGCCTTCCCCTGCTTTCCTTTGCATTCCTTGCCTTCCGTTACTCTTTGCTTGCCTTCCGTGCATTGCCTAGCCTTGCGTTGTCGTGCCTTAGCCTTGTTTCCCCTTGCCGTGCCGTGCCTGTTGTTACACTTGCCTTGCCATGCTTTTCCTTGCCTTCCTTTCCTTCCATTACTCTTTCCTTGCCTAGCCGTGCACTGCCTAGCCTTGCGATGTCGAGCATTAGCTTTGCCTCGCCTGACAGTGCGTTGCCTTGCGTTACCCTTTCCTTACCATGCCGTGGATTGCCTAGCCGTGCGTTGCCGTGCCTTAGCCTTGTTTCCCCTTGCCGTGCCGTTCCTTCCGTTACCCTTACCTTGCCTTGCTTTCCCTTGCATTCCTTGGTTTCCGTTACTCTTTGCTTGCCTTCCGTGCATTGCCTAGCCTTGCGCTGTCGTGCATTAGCCTTGCCTTGCCTCAGAGTGCCTTGCCTTGCGTTACATTTTCCTTGGCTGGCCGTGCATTGTCTAGCCGTGCGTTGTGGTGCCTTAGCCTTGTTTCACCTTGCCATAGACTTGATTGCTTTGCCTTGCTTTGCCTTGCATTCCTTGCCTTCCGTTACTCTTTGCTTGCCTTCCGTGCATTGCCTAGCCTTGCGTTGTCGTGCCTTAGCCTTGCCTCGCCTGACAGTGCCTTGCCTTGCGTTACCCTTTCCTTGCCTGGCCGTGCATTGCTTAGTCTTGCATTGCCGTGCCTTAGCCTTGTTTCCCCTTGCCGTGCCGTGCCTTTTGTTACACTTGCCTTGCCTTGCTTTGCCTTGCCTTCCATTCCTTCCGTTACTCTTTCCTTGCCTAGCCGTGCACTGCGTAGCCTTGCGTTTTCGTGCATTACCCTTGCCTCGCCTGACCGTGCCTTGCCTTGCGTTACCCTTTCCTTGCCTTGCCGTGCATTGCCTAGCCCTTCGTTACCGTGCCTTAGCCTTGTTTCCCCTTGCCGAGCCGTTCCTTCCGTTACCCTTCCCTTCCCCTGCTTTCCCTTGCCTTCCTTGCCTTCCGTTACTCTTTGCTTGCCTTCCGTGCATTGCCTAGCCTTGCGTTGTCGTGCCTTAGCCTTGCCTCGCCTGACCGTGCCTTGCCTTGCGTTACCCTTTCCTTGCCTAGCCGTGCACTGCCTAGCCTTGCGATGTCGTGCATTAGCTTTGCCTCGCCTGACAGTGCCTTGCCTTGCGTTACCCTTTCCTTGCCTTGCCGTGCATTGCCTAGCCGTGCGTTGTCGTGCATCAGCCTTGCCTTGCCTCACCGTGCCTTGCCTTGCGTTACCCTTTCCTTGCCTTGCCTGCATTGCCTAGCCGTGCGTTGCCGTGCCTTAGCCTTGCTTTCCCTTGCCGTGCCGTTCCTTCTGTTACCCTTGCCTTGCCTTGCTTTCCCTTGCCTTCCTTGCCTTCCGTTACTCTTTGCTTGCCTTCCGTTCATTGCCTAGCCGTGCGTTGTCGTGCATTAGCCTTGCCTTGCCTCACTGTGCCTTGCCTTGCGTTACCCTTTCCTTGCCTGGCCGTGCATTGCCTAGCCGTGCGTTGTCGTGCCTTAGCCTTGCCTTGCCTCACCGTGCCTTGCCTTGCGTTACCCTTTCCTTGCTGGCCGTGCATTGCCTAGCCGTGCGTTGCCGTTCCATAGCCTTTTTTCCCCTTGCCGTGCCTTGCCTTTTGTTACACTTGCCTTGCCTTGCTTTGCCTTGCCTTCCTTTCCTTCCGTTACTCTTTCCTTGCCTAGCCGTGCACTGCCTATCCTTCCGTTGTCGTGCAATAGCCTTGCCTCCCCAAACCGTGCCTTGCATTGCGTTACCATTTCCTTGCCTTGCCCTGCATTGCCTAGCCGTGCGTTACCGTACCTTAGCCTTGTTTCCCCTTGCCGTGCCGTTCCTTCCGTTAACCTTGCCTTGCCTTGCATTCCCTTGCCTTCCTTGCGTTCCGTTACTCTTTGCTTGCCTTCCGTGCATTGCCTAGCCGTGCGTTTTCGTGCATTAGCCTTGCCTTCACTTACCGTGCCTTGCCTTGCGTTACCCTTTCCTTGCCTGGCCGTGCATTGCCTAGCCTTGCGTTGCCGTGCTTAGCCTTGTTTCCGCTTGCCATGACGTGCCTTTGTTACACTTGCCTTGCCTTGCTTTGCGTTGCCTTCCTTTCCTTCCGTTACTCTTTCCTTGCCTAGCCATGCACTGCGTAGCCTTGCGTTGTCGTGCATTACCCTTGCCTCGCTTGACCGTTCCTTGCCTTGCGTTACCCTTTCCTTACCTTGCCGTGGATTGCCTAGCCCTGCGTTGCCGTGCCTTAGCCTTGTTTCCCCTTACCGTGCCGTTCCTTCCGTTACCCTTGCCATCCCCTGCTTTCCCTTGCCTTCCTTGCCTTCCGTTACTCTTTGCTTGCCTTTCGTGCATTGTCTAGCCTTGCGTTGTCGTGCCTTAGCCTTGCCTTGCCTTGAGTTACCCTTTCCTTGCCTTGCCGTGCATTGCCTAGCCGTGCGTTGTCGTGCATCAGCCTTGCCTTGCCTCAAGGTGCCTTGCCTTGCGTTACCTTCTCCTTGCCTTGCCGTGCATTGCCTAGCCGTGCGTTGCCGTGCCTTAGCCTTGTTTCCCCTTGCCGTGCCGTTCCTTCCGTTACCCTTGCCTTGCCTTGCTTTCCCTTGCCTTCCTTGGTTTCTGTTACTCTTTGCTTGCCTTCCGTGCATTGCCTAGCATTGCGTTGTCGTGCCTTAGCCTTGCCTCGCCTGACAGTGCCTTGCCTTGCGTTACCCTTTCCTTGCCTTGCCCTGCATTGCCTAGCCGTGCGTTGTCGTGCCTTAGCCTTGTTTCCCCTTGCCGTGCCGTGCCTTTTGTTACAATTGCCATGCCTTGCGTTCCCTTGCCTTACTTGCCTTCCGTTACTCTTTGCTTGCCTTCCGTGCATTGCCTAGCCTTGCGTTGTCGTGCCTTAGCCTTGCCTCGCCTCACCGTGCCTTGCCTTGCGTTACCCTTTCCTTGCCTTGCCGTGCATTGCCTAGCCGTGCGTTGTCGTGCATCAGCCTTGCCTTGCCTCACCGTGCCTTGCCTTGCGTTACCCTTTCCTTGCCTTGCCGTGCATTGCCTAGCCGTGCGATGCCGTGCCTTAGCCTTGTTTCCCCTTGTCGTGCCGTTCCTTCCGTTACCCTTGCCTTGCCTTGCTTTCCCTTGCCTTCCTTGCCTTCCGTTACTCTTTGCTTGCCTTCCGTGCATTGCCTAGCCTTGCGTTGTCGTGCATTAGCCTTGCCTCGCCTCACCGTGCCTTGCCTTGCGTTACCCTTTCCTTGCCTTGCCGTGCATTGCCTAGCCGTGCGATGCCGTGCCTTAGCCTTGTTTCCCCTTGTCGTGCCGTTCCTTCCGTTACCCTTGCCTTGCCTTGCTTTCCCTTGCCTTCCTTGCCTTGCGTTACCCTTTCCTTGCCTTGCCGTGCATTGCCTAGCCGTGCGTTGTCGTGCATCAGCCTTGCCTTGCCTCACCGTGCCTTGCCTTGCGTTACCCTTTCCTTGCCTTGCCGTGCATTGCCTAACCGTGCGTTGCCGTGCCTTAGCCTTGTTTCCCCTTGTCGTGCCGTTCCTTCCGTTACCCTTGCCTTGCCTTGCTTTCCCTTGCCTTCCTTGCCTTCCGTTACCCTTTGCTTGCCTTCCGTGCATTGCCTAGCCTTGCGTTGTCGTGCATTAGCCTTGCCTCCCCAAACCGTGCCTTGCCTTGCGTTACCCTTTCCTTGCCTTGCCCTGCATTGCCTAGCCCTGTGTTGTCGTGCCTTAGCCTTGTTTCCCCTTACCGTGCCGTTCCTTCCGTTACCCTTGCCTTGCTTTCCCTTGCCTTCCTTGCCTTCCGTTACTCTTTGCTTGCCTTCCGTGCATTGCCTAGCCTTGCGTTGTCGTGTCTTAGCCTTTTTTCACCTTGCCATAGCCTTGCTTGCGTTGCCTTGCTTTGCCTTACCTTCCTTGCCTTCCGTTACTCTTTGTTTGCCTTCCGTGCATTGCCTAGCCTTGCGTGGTCGTGCCTTAGCCTTTTTTCACCTTGCCATAGCCTTGCTTGCGTTGCCTTGCTTTGCCTTGCATTCCTTGCCTTCCGTTACTCTTTGCTTGCCTTCCGTGCATTGCCTAGCCTTGCGTTGTCGTGCATTAGCCTTGCCTCCCGAAACCGTGCCTTGCCTTGCTTTACCCTTTCCTTGCCTTGCCCTGCATTGCCTAGCCCTGTGTTGTCGTGCCTTAGCCTTGTTTCCCCTTGCCGTGCCGTTCATTCCGTTACCCTTGCCTTGCCTTGCTTTCCCTTGCCTTCCTTGCGTTCCGTTATTCTTTGCTTGCCTTCCGTGCATTGCCTAGCCTTGCGTTGTCGTGCCTTAGCCTTGCCTCGCCTGACCGTGCCTTGCCTTGCGTTACCCTTACCTTGCCTTGCCCTGCATTGCCTAGCCGTTCGTTGTCGTGCCTTAGCCTTGTTTGCCCTTGCCGTGCCGTTCCTTCCGTTACCCTTGCCTTGCTTTCCCTTGCCTTCCTTGCCTTCCGTTACTCTTTGCTTGCCTTCCATGCATTGCCTAGCCTTGCGTTGTCGTGTCTTAGCCTTTTTTCACCTTGCCTTAGCCTTGCTTGCGTTGCCTTGCTTTGCCTTACCTTCCTTGCCTTCCTTTACTCTTTGCTTCCCTTCCGTGCATTGCCTAGCCTTGCGTGGTCGTGCCTTAGCCTTTTTTCACCTTGCCATAGCCTTGCTTGCGTTGCCTTGCTTTGCATGGCATTCCTTCCCTTCCGTTACTCTTTGCTTGCCTTCCGTGCATTGCCTAGCCTTGCGTGGTCGTGCCTTAGCCTTTTTTCACCTTGCCATAGCCTTGCTTGCGTTGCCTTGCTTTTCCTTGCATTCGTTGCTTTCCGTTACTCTTTGCTTGCCTTCCGTGCATTGCCTAGCCCTGCGTTGTCGTGCCTTAACCTTGTTTCCCCTTGCCGTGCCGTTCCTTCCGTTACCCTTGCCTTGCCTTGCTTTCCCTTGCCTTCCTTGCGTTCCGTTATTCTTTGCTTGCCTTCCGTGCATTGCCTAGCCTTGCGTTGTCGTGCCTTAGCGTTGCCTCGCCTGACCGTGCCTTGCCTTGCGTTACCCTTACCTTGCCTTGCCCTGCATTGCCTAGCCGTTCGTTGTCGTGCCTTAGCCTTGTTTGCCCTTGCCGTGCCGTTCCTTCCGTTACCCTTGCCTTGCTTTCCGTTGCCTTCCTTGCCTTCCGTTACTCTTTTCTTGCCTTCCGTGCATTGCCTAGCCTTGCGTGGTCGTGCCTTAGCCTTTTTTCAACTTGCCATAGCCTTGCTTGCGTTGCCTTGCTTTACCTTGCATTCCTTGCCTTCCGTTACTCTTTGCTTGCCTTCCGTGCATTGCCTAGCCTTGCGTTGTCGTGCATTAGCCTTGCCTCCCCAAACCGTACCTTGCCTTGCGTTACCCTTTCCTTGCCTTGCCCTGCATTGCCTAGCCCTGTGTTGTCGTGCCTTAGCCTTGTTTCCCCTTGCCGTGCCGTTTCTTTCGTTACCCTTGCCTTCCCCTGCTTTCCCTTGCATTCCTTGCCTTCCGTTACTCTTTGCTTGCCTTCCGTGCATTGCCTAGCCTTGCGTAGTCGTGCCTTAGCCTTCCCTCGCCTGACCGTGCCTTGCCTTGCGTTACCCTTTCCTTGCCTTGCCGTGAATTGCCTAGCCTTGCGTTGTCGTGCATTAGCCTCGGCTTGCCTTACCGTGCCTTGCCTTGCGTTACCCTTTCGTTGCCTGGCCGTTCATTGCTTAGCCTTGCGTTGCCGTGTCTTAGCCTTGTTTCCCCTTGCCGTGCCGTGCCTTTTGTTACACTTGCCTTGCCTTGTTTGCCTTGCCTTTATTTCCTTCCGTTACTCTTTCCTTGCCTAGCCGTGCACTGCGTAGCCTTGCGTTGTCGTGCATTACCCTTGCCTCGCCTGACCGTGCCTTGCCTTGCGTTACCCTTTCCTTGCCTTGCCGTGCATTGCCTAGCCCTGCGTTGTCGTGCCTTAGCCTTGTTTCCCCTTACCGTGCCGTTCCTTCCGTTACCCTTGCCTTCCCCTGCTTTCCCTTGCCTTCCTTGCCTTCCGTTACTCTTTGCTTGCCTTCCGTGCATTGCCTAGCCTTGCGTTGTCGTGCCTTAGCCTTGCCTCGCCTGACCGTGCCTTTCCTTGCGTTACCCTTTCCTTGCCTTGCCGTGCATTGCCTAGCTGTGCGTTGTCGTGCATTAGCCTTGCCTTGCCTCACCGTGCCTTGCCTTGCGTTACCCTTTCCTTGCCTTGCCGTGCATTGCCTAGCCGTGCGTTGTCGTGCCTTAGCCTTGTTTCCCGTTGCCGTGCCGTTCCTTCCGTTACCCTTGCCTTGCCTTGCTTTCCCTTGCCTTCCTTGCCTTCCGTTACTCTTTGCTTGCCTTCCGTGCATTGCCTAGCCTTGCGTTGTCGTGCATTAGCCTTGCCTCCCCAAACCGTGCCTTGCCTTGCGTTACCCTTTCCTTGCCTTGCCCTGCATTGCCTAGAACTGTGTTGTCGTGCCTTAGCCTTGTTTCCCCTTACCGTGCCGTGCCTTTCGTTACCCTTGCCTTGCCTTGCTTTCCCTTGCCTTCCTTGGTTTCCGTTACTCTTTGCTTGCCTTCCGTGCATTGCCTAGCCTTGCGCTGTCGTGCATTAGCCTTGCCTTGCCTCAGAGTGCCTTGCCTTGCGTTACATTTTCCTTGGCTGGCCGTGCATTGTCTAGCCGTGCGTTGTGGTGCCTTAGCCTTGTTTCACCTTGCCATAGACTTGCTTGCTTTGCCTTGCTTTGCCTTGCATTCCTTGCCTTCCGTTACTCTTTGCTTGCCTTCCGTGCATTGCCTAGCCTTGCGTTGTCGTGCCTTAGCCTTGCCTCGCCTGACAGTGCCTTGCCTTGCGTTACCCTTTCCTTGCCTGGCCGTGCATTGCTTAGTCTTGCATTGCCGTGCCTTAGCCTTGTTTCCCCTTGCCGTGCCGTGCCTTTTGTTACACTTGCCTTGCCTTGCTTTGCCTTGCCTTCCATTCCTTCCGTTACTCTTTCCTTGCCTAGCCGTGCACTGCGTAGCCTTGCGTTTTCGTGCATTACCCTTGCCTCGCCTGACCGTGCCTTGCCTTGCGTTACCCTTTCCTTGCCTTGCCGTGCATTGCCTAGCCCTTCGTTACCGTGCCTTAGCCTTGTTTCCCCTTGCCGAGCCGTTCCTTCCGTTACCCTTCCCTTCCCCTGCTTTCCCTTGCCTTCCTTGCCTTCCGTTACTCTTTGCTTGCCTTCCGTGCATTGCCTAGCCTTGCGTTGTCGTGCCTTAGCCTTGCCTCGCCTGACCGTGCCTTGCCTTGCGTTACCCTTTCCTTGCCTTCCCGTGCATTGCCTAGCCGTGCGTTGTCGTGCATCAGCCTTGCCTTGCCTCACCGTGCCTTGCCTTGCGTTACCCTTTCCTTGCCTTGCCGTGCATTGCCTAGCCGTGCGTTGCCGTGCCTTAGCCTTGTTTCCCCTTGTCGTGCCGTTCCTTCCGTTACCCTTGCCTTGCCTTGCTTTCCCTTGCCTTCCTTGCCTTCCGTTACTCTTTGCTTGCCTTCCGTGCATTGCCTAGCCTTGCGTTGTCGTGCATTAGCCTTGCCTCCCCAAACCGTGCCTTGCCTTGCGTTACCCTTTCCATGCCTTGCCCTGCATTGCCTAGCCCTGTGTTGTCGTGCCTTAGCCTTGTTTCCCCTTACCGTGCCGTTCCTTTCGTTACCCTTGCCTTCCCCTGCTTTCCTTTGCATTCCTTGCCTTCCGTTACTCTTTGCTTGCCTTCCGTGCATTGCCTAGCCTTGCGTTGTCGTGCCTTAGCCTTGTTTCCCCTTGCCGTGCCGTGCCTGTTGTTACACTTGTCTTGCCATGCTTTTCCTTGCCTTCCTTTCCTTCCATTACTCTTTCCTTGCCTAGCCGTGCACTGCCTAGCCTTGCGATGTCGTGCATTAGCTTTACCTCGCCTGACAGTGCCTTGCCTTGCGTTACCCTTTCCTTGCCTTGCCGTGCATTGCCTAGCCGTGCGTTGTCGTGCATCAGCCTTGCCTTGCCTCACCGTGCCTTGCCTTGCGTTACCCTTTCCTTGCCTTGCCTGCATTGCCTAGCCGTGCGTTGCCGTGCCTTAGCCTTGTTTCCCCTTGCCGTGCCGTTCCTTCTGTTACCCTTGCCTTGCCTTGCTTTCCCTTGCCTTCCTTGCCTTCCGTTACTCTTTGCTTGCCTTCCGTTCATTGCCTAGCCGTGCGTTGTCGTGCATTTGCCTTGCCTTGCCTCACTGTGCCTTGCCTTGCGTTACCCTTTCCTTGCCTGGCCGTGCATTGCCTAGCCGTGCGTTGTCGTGCATTAGCCTTGTCTTGCCTTACCGTGCCTTGCCTTGCGTTACCCTTTCCTTGCCTGGCCGTGCATTGCCTAGCCGTGCGTTGCCGTTCCATAGCCTTTTTTCCCCTTGCCGTGCCTTGCCTTTTGTTACACTTGCCTTGCCTTGCTTTGCCTTGCCTTCCTTTCCTTCCGTTACTCTTTCCTTGCCTAGCCGTGCACTGCCTATCCTTCCGTTGTCGTGCAATAGCCTTGCCTCCCCAAACCGTGCCTTGCATTGCGTTACCATTTCCTTGCCTTGCCCTGCATTGCCTAGCCGTGCGTTACCGTACCTTAGCCTTGTTTCCCCTTGCCGTGCCGTTCCTTCCGTTAACCTTGCCTTGCCTTGCATTCCCTTGCCTTCCTTGCGTTCCGTTACTCTTTGCTTGCCTTCCGTGCATTGCCTAGCCGTGCGTTGTCGTGCATTAGCCTCGCCTTGCCTTACCGTGCCTTGCCTTGCGTTACCCTTTCCTTGCCTGGCCGTGCATTGCTTAGCCTTGCGTTGCCGTGCTTAGCCTTGTTTCCGCTTGCCATGACGTGCCTTTGTTACACTTGCCTTGCCTTGCTTTGCGTTGCCTTCCTTTCCTTCCGTTACTCTTTCCTTGCCTAGCCGTGCACTGCGTAGCCTTGCGTTGTCGTGCATTACCCTTGCCTCGCTTGACCGTTCCTTGCCTTGCGTTACCCTTTCCTTACCTTGCCGTGCATTGCCTAGCCCTGCGTTGCCGTGCCTTAGCCTTGTTTCCCCTTACCGTGCCGTTCCTTCCGTTACCCTTGCCATCCCCTGCTTTCCCTTGCCTTCCTTGCTTTCCGTTACTCTTTGCTTGCCTTTCGTGCATTGTCTAGCCTTGCGTTGTCGTGCCTTAGCCTTGCCTTGCCTGACCGTGCCTTGCCTTGCGTTACCCTTTCCTTGCCTTGCCGTGCATTGCCTAGCTGTGCGTTGTCGTGCATCAGCCTTGCCTTGCCTCAAGGTGCCTTGCCTTGCGTTACCTTCTCCTTGCCTTGCCGTGCATTGCCTAGCCGTGCGTTGCCGTGCCTTAGCCTTGTTTCCCCTTGCCGTGCCGTTCCTTCCGTTACCCTTGCCTTGCCTTGCTTTCCCTTGCCTTCCTTGCCTTCCGTTACTCTTTGCTTGCCTTCCGTGCATTGCCTAGCCTTGCGTTGTCGTGCCTTAGCCTTGCCTCGCCTGACCGTGCCTTGCCTTGCGTTACCTCTTCCTTGCCTGGCCCTGCATTGCTTAGTCTTGCGTTGCCGTGCCTTAGCCTTGTTTCCCCTTGCCGTGCCGTGCCTTTTGTTACAATTGCCTTGCCTTGCTTTCCCTTGCCTTCCTTGCCTTCCGTTACTCTTTGCTTGCCTTCCGTGCATTGCCTAGCCTTGCGTTGTCGTGCCTTAGCCTTGCCTCGCCTCACCGTGCCTTGCCTTGCGTTACCCTTTCCTTGCCTTGCCGTGCATTGCCTAGCCGTGCGTTGTCGTGCATCAGCCTTGCCTTGCCTCACCGTGCCTTGCCTTGCGTTACCCTTTCCTTGCCTTGCCGTGCATTGCCTAGCCGTGCGTTGTCGTGCCTTAGCCTTGTTTCCCCTTGCCGTGCCGTTCCTTCCGTTACCCTTGCCTTGCCTTGCTTTCCCTTGCCTTCCTTGCCTTCCGTTACTCTTTGCTTGCCTTCCTTGCATTGCCTAGCCTTGCGTTGTCGTGCATTAGCCTTGCCTAGCCTCACCGTGCCTTGCCTTGCGTTACCCTTTCCTTGCCTTGCCGTGCATTGCCTAGCCGTGCGTTGCCGTGCATCGTGCCTTAGCCTTGTTTCCCCTTGTCGTGCCGTTCCTTCCGTTACCCTTGCCTTGTCTTGCTTTCCCTTGCCTTCCTTGCCTTCCGTTACCCTTTCCTTGCCTTGCCGTGCATTGCCTAGCCGTGCGTTGTCGTGCATTAGCCTTGCCTTGCCTGACCGTGCCTTCCCTTGCTTTACCCTTTCCTTGCCTTGCCGTGCATTGCCTAACCGTGCGTTGTCGTGCCTTAGCCTTGTTTCCCCTTGCCGTGTCGTTCCTTCCGTTACCCTTGCCTTGCCTTGCTTTCCCTTCCCTTCCTTGCCTTCCGTTACCCTTTGCTTGCCTTCCGTGCATTGCCTAGCCTTGCGTTGTCGTGCATTAGCCTTGCCTCCCCAAACCGTGCCTTGCCTTGCGTTACCCTTTCCTTGCCTTGCCCTGCATTGCCTAGCCCTGTGTTGTCGTGCCTTAGCCTTGTTTCCCCTTACCGTGCCGTTCCTTCCGTTACCCTTGCCTTGCTTTCCCTTGCCTTCCTTGCCTTCCGTTACTCTTTGCTTGCCTTCCGTGCATTGCCTAGCCTTGCGTTGTCGTGTCTTAGCCTTTTTTCACCTTGCCATAGCCTTGCTTGCGTTGCCTTGCTTTGCCTTACCTTCCTTGCCTTCCGTTACTCTTTGTTTGCCTTCCGTGCATTGCCTAGCCTTGCGTGGTCGTGCCTTAGCCTTTTTTCACCTTGCCATAGCCTTGCTTGCGTTGCCTTGCTTTGCCTTGCATTCCTTGCCTTCCGTTACTCTTTGCTTGCCTTCCGTGCATTGCCTAGCCTTGCGTTGTCGTGCATTAGCCTTGCCTCCCGAAACCGTGCCTTGCCTTGCTTTACCCTTTCCTTGCCTTGCCCTGCATTGTCTAGCCCTGTGTTGTCGTGCCTTAGCCTTGTTTCCCCTTGCCGTGCCGTTCATTCCGTTACCCTTGCCTTGCCTTGCTTTCCCTTGCCTTCCTTGCGTTCCGTTATTCTTTGCTTGCCTTCCGTGCATTGCCTAGCCTTGCGTTGTCGTGCCTTAGCCTTGCCTCGCCTGACCGTGCCTTGCCTTGCGTTACCCTTACCTTGCCTTGCCCTGCATTGCCTAGCCGTTCGTTGTCGTGCCTTAGCCTTGTTTGCCCTTGCCGTGCCGTTCCTTCCGTTACCCTTGCCTTGCTTTCCCTTGCCTTCCTTGCCTTCCGTTACTCTTTGCTTGCCTTCCATGCATTGCCTAGCCTTGCGTTGTCGTGTCTTAGCCTTTTTTCACCTTGCCTTAGCCTTGCTTGCGTTGCCTTGCTTTGCCTTACCTTCCTTGCCTTCCTTTACTCTTTGCTTCCCTTCCGTGCATTGCCTAGCCTTGCGTGGTCGTGCCTTAGCCTTTTTTCACCTTGCCATAGCCTTGCTTGCGTTGCCTTGCTTTGCATGGCATTCCTTCCCTTCCGTTACTCTTTGCTTGCCTTCCGTGCATTGCCTAGCCTTGCGTGGTCGTGCCTTAGCCTTTTTTCACCTTGCCATAGCCTTGCTTGCGTTGCCTTGCTTTTCCTTGCATTCGTTGCTTTCCGTTACTCTTTGCTTGCCTTCCGTGCATTGCCTAGCCCTGCGTTGTCGTGCCTTAACCTTGTTTCCCCTTGCCGTGCCGTTCCTTCCGTTACCCTTGCCTTGCCTTGCTTTCCCTTGCCTTCCTTGCGTTCCGTTATTCTTTGCTTGCCTTCCGTGCATTGCCTAGCCTTGCGTTGTCGTGCCTTAGCGTTGCCTCGCCTGACCGTGCCTTGCCTTGCGTTACCCTTACCTTGCCTTGCCCTGCATTGCCTAGCCGTTCGTTGTCGTGCCTTAGCCTTGTTTGCCCTTGCCGTGCCGTTCCTTCCGTTACCCTTGCCTTGCTTTCCGTTGCCTTCCTTGCCTTCCGTTACTCTTTTCTTGCCTTCCGTGCATTGCCTAGCCTTGCGTGGTCGTGCCTTAGCCTTTTTTCAACTTGCCATAGCCTTGCTTGCGTTGCCTTGCTTTACCTTGCATTCCTTGCCTTCCGTTACTCTTTGCTTGCCTTCCGTGCATTGCCTAGCCTTGCGTTGTCGTGCATTAGCCTTGCCTCCCCAAACCGTACCTTGCCTTGCGTTACCCTTTCCTTGCCTTGCCCTGCATTGCCTAGCCCTGTGTTGTCGTGCCTTAGCCTTGTTTCCCCTTGCCGTGCCGTTTCTTTCGTTACCCTTGCCTTCCCCTGCTTTCCCTTGCATTCCTTGCCTTCCGTTACTCTTTGCTTGCCTTCCGTGCATTGCCTAGCCTTGCGTAGTCGTGCCTTAGCCTTCCCTCGCCTGACCGTGCCTTGCCTTGCGTTACCCTTTCCTTGCCTTGCCGTGAATTGCCTAGCCTTGCGTTGTCGTGCATTAGCCTCGGCTTGCCTTACCGTGCCTTGCCTTGCGTTACCCTTTCGTTGCCTGGCCGTTCATTGCTTAGCCTTGCGTTGCCGTGTCTTAGCCTTGTTTCCCCTTGCCGTGCCGTGCCTTTTGTTACACTTGCCTTGCCTTGTTTGCCTTGCCTTTATTTCCTTCCGTTACTCTTTCCTTGCCTAGCCGTGCACTGCGTAGCCTTGCGTTGTCGTGCATTACCCTTGCCTCGCCTGACCGTGCCTTGCCTTGCGTTACCCTTTCCTTGCCTTGCCGTGCATTGCCTAGCCCTGCGTTGTCGTGCCTTAGCCTTGTTTCCCCTTACCGTGCCGTTCCTTCCGTTACCCTTGCCTTCCCCTGCTTTCCCTTGCCTTCCTTGCCTTCCGTTACTCTTTGCTTGCCTTCCGTGCATTGCCTAGCCTTGCGTTGTCGTGCCTTAGCCTTGTTTCCCCTTGCCGTGCCGTGCCTGTTGTTACACTTGTCTTGCCATGCTTTTCCTTGCCTTCCTTTCCTTCCATTACTCTTTCCTTGCCTAGCCGTGCACTGCCTAGCCTTGCGATGTCGTGCATTAGCTTTACCTCGCCTGACAGTGCCTTGCCTTGCGTTACCCTTTCCTTGCCTTGCCGTGCATTGCCTAGCCGTGCGTTGTCGTGCATCAGCCTTGCCTTGCCTCACCGTGCCTTGCCTTGCGTTACCCTTTCCTTGCCTTGCCTGCATTGCCTAGCCGTGCGTTGCCGTGCCTTAGCCTTGTTTCCCCTTGCCGTGCCGTTCCTTCTGTTACCCTTGCCTTGCCTTGCTTTCCCTTGCCTTCCTTGCCTTCCGTTACTCTTTGCTTGCCTTCCGTTCATTGCCTAGCCGTGCGTTGTCGTGCATTTGCCTTGCCTTGCCTCACTGTGCCTTGCCTTGCGTTACCCTTTCCTTGCCTGGCCGTGCATTGCCTAGCCGTGCGTTGTCGTGCATTAGCCTTGTCTTGCCTTACCGTGCCTTGCCTTGCGTTACCCTTTCCTTGCCTGGCCGTGCATTGCCTAGCCGTGCGTTGCCGTTCCATAGCCTTTTTTCCCCTTGCCGTGCCTTGCCTTTTGTTACACTTGCCTTGCCTTGCTTTGCCTTGCCTTCCTTTCCTTCCGTTACTCTTTCCTTGCCTAGCCGTGCACTGCCTAGCCGTGCGTTGCCGTGCCTTAGCCTTGCCTCGCCTAACCGTGCCTTGCCTTGCGTTACCCTTTCCTTGCCTTGCCGTGCATTGCCTAGCCGTGCGTTGTCGTGCCTTAGCCTTGTTTCCCCTTGCCGTGCCGTTCCTTCCGTTAACCTTGCCTTGCCTTGCATTCCCTTGCCTTCCTTGCGTTCCGTTACTCTTTGCTTGCCTTCCGTACATTGCCTAGCCGTGCGTTGTCGTGCATTAGCCTCGCCTTGCCTTACCGTGCCTTGCCTTGCGTTACCCTTTCCTTGCCTGGCCGTGCATTGCTTAGCCTTGCGTTGCCGTGCTTAGCCTTGTTTCCGCTTGCCATGACGTGCCTTTGTTACACTTGCCTTGCCTTGCTTTGCGTTGCCTTCCTTTCCTTCCGTTACTCTTTCCTTGCCTAGCCGTGCACTGCGTAGCCTTGCGTTGTCGTGCATTACCCTTGCCTCGCTTGACCGTTCCTTGCCTTGCGTTACCCTTTCCTTACCTTGCCGTGGATTGCCTAGCCCTGCGTTGCCGTGCCTTAGCCTTGTTTCCCCTTGCCGTGCCGTTCCTTCCGTTACCCTTGCCTTGCCTTGCTTTCCCTTGCCTTCCTTGCCCTCCGTTACTCTTTGCTTGCCTTCCGTGCAATGCCAGCCTTGCGTTGTCGTGCCTTAGCCTTGCCTTGTCTGACCGTGCCTTGCCTTGCGTTACCCTTTCCTTGCCTTGCCGTGCATTGCCTAGCCGTGCGTTGTCGTGCATCAGCCTTGCCTTGCCTCAAGGTGCCTTGCCTTGCGTTACCTTCTCCTTGCCTTGCCGTGCATTGCCTAGCCGTGCGTTACCGTGCCTTAGCCTTGTTTCCCCTTGCCGTGCCGTTCCTTCCGTTACCCTTGCCTTGCCTTGCTTTCCCTTGCCTTCCTTGGTTTCTGTTACTCTTTGCTTGCCTTCCGTGCATTGCCTAGCATTGCGTTGTCGTGCCTTAGCCTTGCCTCGCCTGACAGTGCCTTGCCTTGCGTTACCCTTTCCTTGCCTGGCCCTGCATTGCTTAGTCTTGCGTTGCCGTGCCTTAGCCTTGTTTCCCCTTGCCGTGCCGTGCCTTTTGTTACACTTGCCTTGCCTTGCTTTCCCTTGCCTTCCTTGCCTTCCGTTACTCTTTGCTTGCCTTCCGTGCATTGCCTAGCCTTGCGTTGTCGTGCCTTAGCCTTGCCTCGCCTCACCGTGCCTTGCCTTGCGTTACCCTTTCCTTGCCTTGCCGTGCATTGCCTAGCCGTGCGTTGTCGTGCATCAGCCTTGCCTTGCCTCACCGTGCCTTGCCTTGCGTTACCCTTTCCTTGCCTTGCCGTGCATTGCCTAGCCGTGCGATGCCGTGCCTTAGCCTTGTTTCCCCTTGTCGTGCCGTTCCTTCCGTTACCCTTGCCTTGCCTTGCTTTCCCTTGCCTTCCTTGCCTTCCGTTACTCTTTGCTTGCCTTCCGTGCATTGCCTAGCCTTGCGTTGTCGTGCATTAGCCTTGCCTCGCCTCACCGTGCCTTGCCTTGCGTTACCCTTTCCTTGCCTTGCCGTGCATTGCCTAGCCGTGCGTTGTCGTGCCTTAGCCTTGTTTCCCCTTGCCGTGCCGTTCCTTCCGTTACACTTGCCTTGCCTTGCTTTCCCTTGCCTTCCTTGCCTTCCGTTACTCTTTCCTTGCCTTGCCGTGCATTGCCTAGCCTTGCGTTGTCGTGCATTAGCCTTGCCTTGCCTCACCGTGCCTTGCCTTGCGTTACCCTTTCCTTGCCTTGCCGTGCATCGCCTAACCGTGCGTTGTCGTGCCTTAGCCTTGTTTCCCCTTGCCGTGCCGTTCCTTCCGTTACCCTTGCCTTGCCTTGCTTTCCCTTGCCTTCCTTGCCTTCCGTTACCCTTTGCTTGCCTTCCGTGCATTGCCTAGCCTTGCGTTGTCGTGCATTAGCCTTGCCTCCCCAAACCGTGCCTTGCCTTGCGTTACCCTTTCCTTGCCTTGCCCTGCATTGCCTAGCCCTGTGTTGTAGTGCCTTAGCCTTGTTTCCCCTTGCCGTGCCGTTCCTTCCGTTACCCTTGCCTTGCTTTCCCTTGCCTTCCTTGCCTTCCGTTACTCTTTGCTTGCCTTCCGTGCATTGCCTAGCCTTGCGTTGTCGTGCCTTAGCCTTTTTTCACCTTGCCATAGCCTTGCTTGCGTTGCCTTGCTTTACCTTGCATTCCTTGCCTTCCGTTACTCTTTGCTTGCCTTCCGTGCATTGCCTAGCCTTGCGTTGTCGAGCATTAGCCTTGCCTCCCCAAACCGTACCTTGCCTTGCGTTACCCTTTCCTTGCCTTGCCGTGCATTGCCTAGCCGTGCGTTGTCGTGCCTTAGCCTTGTTTCCCCTTGCCGTGCCGTTCCTTCCGTTACCCTTGCCTTGCCTTGCTTTCCCTTGCCTTCCTTGCCTTCCGTTACTGTTTGCTTGCCTTCCGTGCATTGCCTAGCCTTGCGTTGTCGTGCCTTAGCCTTGCCTCGCCTGACCGTGCCTTGCCTTGCGTTACCCTTTCCTTGCCTTGCCGTGAATTGCCTAGCCTTGCGTTGTCGTGCATTAGCCTCGGCTTGCCTTACCGTGCCTTGCCTTGCGTTACCCTTTCGTTGCCTGGCCGTTCATTGCTTAGCCTTGCGTTGCCGTGTCTTAGCCTTGTTTCCCCTTGCCGTGCCGTGCCTTTTGTTACACTTGCCTTGCCTTGTTTGCCTTGCCTTTATTTCCTTCCGTTACTCTTTCCTTGCCTAGCCGTGCACTGCGTAGCCTTGCGTTGTCGTGCATTACCCTTGCCTCGCCTGACCGTGCCTTGCCTTGCGTTACCCTTTCCTTGCCTTGCCGTGCATTGCCTAGCCCTGCGTTGTCGTGCCTTAGCCTTGTTTCCCCTTACCGTGCCGTTCCTTCCGTTACCCTTGCCTTCCCCTGCTTTCCCTTGCCTTCCTTGCCTTCCGTTACTCTTTGCTTGCCTTCCATGCATTGCCTAGCCTTGCGTTGTCGTGCCTTAGCCTTGCCTCGCCTGACCGTGCCTTGCCTTGCGTTACCCTTTCCTTGCCTTGCCGTGCATTGCCTAGCTGTGCGTTGTCATGCATCAGCCTTGCCTTGCCTCACCGTGCCTTGCCTTGCGTTACCCTTTCCTTGCCTTGCCGTGCATTGCCTAGCCCTGCGTTGCCGTGCCTTAGCCTTGTTTCCCCTTGCCGTGCCGTTCCTTCCGTTACCCTTGCCTTGCCTTGCTTTCCCTTGCCTTCCTTGCCTTCCGTTACTCTTTGCTTGCCTTCCGTGCATTGCCTAGCCTTGCGTTGTCGTGCATTAGCCTTGCCTCCCCAAACCGTGCCTTGCCTTGCGTTACCCTTTCCTTGCCTTGCCCTGCATTGCCTAGAACTGTGTTGTCGTGCCTTAGCCTTGTTTCCCCTTATCGTGCCGTTCCTTTCGTTACCCTTGCCTTCCCCTGCTTTCCTTTGCATTCCTTGCCTTCCGTTACTCTTTGCTTGCCTTCCGTGCATTGCGTAGCCTTGCGTTGTCGTGCCTTAGCCTTGTTTCCCCTTGCCGTGCCTTACCTTTTGTTACACTTGCCTTGCCTTGCTTTGCCTTGCCTTCCTTTCCTTCCGTTACTCTTTCCTTGCCTAGCCGTGCACTGCCTAGCCTTGCGTTGCCGTGCATTAGCCTTGCCTCCCCAAACCGTGCCTTGCCTTGCGTTACCCTTTCCTTGCCTTGCCCTGCATTGCCTAGCCGTGCGTTGCCGTGCCTTAGCCTTGTTTCCCCTTGCCGTGCCGTTCCTTCCGTTAACCTTGCCTTGCCTTGCTTTCCCTTGCCTTCCTTGCGTTCCGTTACTCTTTGCTTGCCTTCCGAGCATTGCCTAGCCTTGCGTTGTCGTGCCTTAGCCTTGCCTCGCCTAACCGTGCCTTGCCTTGCGTTACCCTTTCCTTGCATTGCCATGCATTGCCTAGCCGTGCGTTGTCGTGCATTAGCCTCGCCTTGCATTACTGTGCCTTGCCTTGCGTTACCCTTTCCTTGCCTGGCCGTGCATTGCCTAGCCTTGCGTTGTCGTGCCTTAGCCTTGTTTCCCCTTGCCGTGCCGTGCCTTTTGTTACACTTGCCTTGCCTTCCTTTGCCTTGCCTTCCTTTCCTTCCGTTACTCTTTCCTTGCCTAGCCGTGCACTGCGTAGGCTTGCGTTGTCGTGCATTACCCTTGCCTCGCCTGACCGTGCCTTGCCTTGCATTACCCTTTCCTTGCCTTGCCGTGCATTGCCTAGCCCTGCGTTGTCGTGCTTTAGCTTTGTTTCCCCTTACCGTGCCGTTCCTTCCGTTACCCTTGCCTTCCCCTCCTTTCCCTTGCCTTCCTTACCTTCCGTTACTCTTTGCTTGCCTTCCGTGCATTGCCTAGCCTTGCGTTGTCGTGCCTTAGCCTTGCCTCGCCTCACCGTGCCTTGCCTTGCGTTACCCTTTCCTTCCCTTGCCGTGCATTGCCTAGCCGTGCCTTGCCGTGCCTTAGCCTTGTTTCCCCTTGCCGTGCCGTTCCTTCCGTTACCCTTGCCTTGCCTTGCTTTCCCTTGCCTTCCTTGCCTTCCGTTACTCTTTGCTTGCCTTCCGTTCATTGCCTAGCCTTGCGTTGTCGTGCATTAGCCTTGCCTCCCCAAATCGTGCCTTGCCTTGCGTTACCCTTTCCTTGCCTTGCCCTGCATTGCCTAGCCCTGTGTTGTCGTGCCTTAGCGTTGTTTCCCCTTACCGTGCCGTTCCTTTCGTTACCCTTGCCTTCCCCTGCTTTCCTTTGCATTCCTTGCCTTCCGTTACTCTTTGCTTGCCTTCCGTGCATTGCCTATCCGTGCGTTGTCGTGCCTTAGCCTTGTTTCCCCTTGCCGTGCCGTGCCTGTTGTTACACTTGCCTTGCCATGCTTTGCCTTGCCTTCCTTTCCTTCCGTTACTCTTTCCTTGCCTAGCCGTGCACTGCCTAGCCTTGCGATGTCGTGCATTAGCTTTGCCTCGCCTGACAGTGCCTTGCCTTGCGTTACCCTTTCCTTGCCTTGCCGTGCATTGCCTAGCCCTGCGTTGTCGTGCCTTAGCCTTGTTTCCCCTTGCCGTGCCGTTCCTTCGGTTACCCTTGCCTTGCCTTGCTTTCCCCTGCCTTCCTTGCCTTCCGTTACTCTTTGCTTGCCTTCCGTGCATTGCCTAGCCTTGCGTTGTCGTGCCTCAGCCTTGCCTTGCCTGACCGTTCCTTCCCTTGCTTTACCCTTTCCTTGCCTTGCCGTGCATTGCCTAACCGTGCGTTGTCGTGCCTTAGCCTTGCCTTGCCTGACCGTGCCTTGCCTTGCGTTACCCTTTCCTTGCCTTGCCGTGCATTGCCTAGCCGTGCATTGCCGTGCCTTAGCCTTGTTTCCCGTTGCCGTGCCTTGCCTTTTGTTACACTTGCCTTGCCTTGCTTTTCCTTGCCTTCCTTTCCTTCCGTTACTCTTTCCTTGCCTAGCCGTGCACTGCCTAGCCTTGCGTTGTCGTGCATTAGCCTTGCCTCCCCAAACCGTGCCTTGCCTTGCGTTACCATTTCCTTCCCTTGCCCTGCATTGCCTAGCCGTGCGTTGCCGTGCCTTAGCCTTGTTTCCCCTTGCCGTGCCGTACCTTCCGGTAACCTTGCCTTGCCTTGCTTTCCCTTGCCTTCCTTGCGTTCCGTTACTCTTTGCTTGCCTTCCGTGCATTGCCTAGACTTGCGTTGTCGTGCCTTAGCCTTGCCTCGCCTGACCGTGCCTTGCTTTGCGTTACCCTTGCCTTGCCTTGCAGTGCATTGCCTAGCAGTGCGTTGTCGTGCCTTAGCCTTGTTTCTCCTTGCCGTGCCGTTCTTTCCGTTACCATTGCCTTGCCTTGCTTTCCCTTGCCTTCCTTGCCTTCCGTTACTCTTTGCTTGCCTTCCGTGCATTGCCTAGCCTTGCCTTGTCGTGTCTTTGCCTTTTTTCACATTGCCATAGCCTTGCTTGCGTTGCCTTGCTTTGCCTTGCCTTCCTTGCTTTCCGTTACTCTTTGCTTGCCTTCCGTGCATTGCCTAGCCTTGCGTGGTCGTGCCTTAGCCTTTTTTCACCTTGCCATAGCCTTGCTTGCGTTGCCTTGCTTTGCCTTGCATTCCTTGCCTTCCGTTACTCTTTGCTTGCTTTCCGTGCATTGCCTAGCCTTGCGTTGTCGTGCATTAGACTTGCCTCGCCTGACAGTGCCTTGCCTTGCGTTACCCTTTCCTTGCCTGGCCGTGCATTGCTTAGTCTTGCGTTGCCGTGCCTTAGCCTTGTTTCCCCTTGCCGTGCCGTGCCTTTTGTTACACTTGCCTTGCCTTGCTTTGCCTTGCCTTCCTTTCCTTCCGTTACTCTTTCCTTGCCTAGCCGTGCACTGCCTAGCCTTGCGATGTCGTGCATTAGCTTTGCCTCGCCTGACAGTGCCTTGCCTTGCGTTACCCTTTCCTTGCCTTGCCGTGCATTGCCTAGCCGTGCGTTGTCGTGCATCAGCCTTGCCTTGCCTCACCGTGCCTTGCCTTGCGTTACCCTTTCCTTGCCTTGCCTGCATTGCCTAGCCGTGCGTTGCCGTGCCTTAGACTTGTTTCCCCTTGCCGTGCCGTTCCTTCTGTTACCCTTGCCTTGCCTTGCTTTCCCTTGCCTTCCTTGCCTTCCGTTACTCTTTGCTTGCCTTCCGTGCATTGCCTAGCCGTGCGTTGTCGTGCATTTGCCTTGCCTTGCCTCACCGTGCCTTGCCTTGCGTTACCCTTTCCTTGCCTGGCCGTGCATTGCCTAGCCGTGCGTTGTCGTGCATTAGCCTTGTCTTGCCTTACCGTGCCTTGACTTGCGTTACCCTTTCCTTGCCTGGCCGTGCATTGCCTAGCCGTGCGTTGCCGTTCCTTAGCCTTTTTTCCCCTTGCCGTGCCTTGCCTTTTGGTACACTTGCCTTGCCTTGCTTTGCCTTGCCTTCCTTTCCTTCCGTTACTCTTTCCTTGCCTAGCCGTGCACTGCCTATCCTTCCGTTGTCGTGCATTAGCCTTGCCTCCCCAAACCGTGCCTTGCCTTGCGTTACCATTTCCTTGCCTTGCCCTGCATTGCCTAGCCGTGCGTTACCGTGCCTTAGCCTTGTTTCCCCTTGCCGTGCCGTTCCTTCCGTTAACCTTGCCTTGCCTTGCATTCCCTTGCCTTCCTTGCGTTCCGTTACTCTTTGCATGCCTTCCGTGCATTGCCTAGCCGTGCGTTGTCGTGCATTAGCCTCGCCTTGCCTTCCCGTGCCTTGCCTTGCGTTACCCTTTCCTTGCCTGGCCGTGCATTGCTTAGCCTTGCGTTGCCGTGCCTTAGCCTTGTTTCCCCTTGCCGTGCCGTGCCTTTTGTTACACTTGCCTTCCCTTGTTTGCCTTGCCTTTATTTCCTTCCGTTACTCTTTCCTTGCCTAGCCGTGCACTGCGTAGCCTTGCGTTGTCGTGCATTACCCTTGCCTCGCCTGACCGTGCCTTGCCTTGCGTTACCCTTTCCTTGCCTTGCCGTGCATTGCCTAGCCCTGCGTTGTCGTGCCTTAGCCTTGTTTCCCCTTACCGTGCCGTTCCTTCCGTTACCCTTGCATTCCCCTGCTTTCCCTTGCCTTCCTTGCCTTCCGTTACTCTTTGCTTGCCTTCCGTGCATTGCCTAGCCTTGCGTTGTCGTGCCTTAGCCTTGCCTCGCCTGACCGTGCCTTGCCTTGCGTTACCCTTTCCTTGCCTTGCCGTGCATTGCCTAGCTGTGCGTTGTCATGCATCAGCCTTGCCTTGCCTCACCGTGCCTTGCCTTCCGTTACCCTTTCCTTGCCTTGCCGTGCATTGCCTAGCCCTGCGTTGCCGTGCCTTAGCCTTGTTTCCCCTTGCCGTGCCGTTCCTTCCGTTACCCTTGCCTTGCCTTGCTTTCCCTTGCCTTCCTTGCCTTCCGTTACTCTTTGCTTGCCTTCCGTGCATTGCCTAGCCTTGCGTTGTCGTGCATTAGCCTTGCCTCCCCAAACCGTGCCTTGCCTTGCGTTACCCTTTCCTTGCCTTGCCCTGCATTGCCTAGAACTGTGTTGTCGTGCCTTAGCCTTGTTTCCCCTTACCGTGCCGTTCCTTTCGTTACCCTTGCCTTCCCCTGCTTTCCTTTGCATTCCTTGCCTTCCGTTACTCTTTGCTTGCCTTCCGTGCATTGCGTAGCCTTGCGTTGTCGTGCCTTAGCCTTGTTTCCCCTTGCCGTGCCTTACCTTTTGTTACACTTGCCTTGCCTTGCTTTGCCTTGCCTTCCTTTCCTTCCGTTACTCTTTCCTTGCCTAGCCGTGCACTGCCTAGCCTTGCGTTGTCGTGCATTAGCCTTGCCTCCCCAAACCGTGCCTTGACTTGCGTTACCATTTCCTTGCCTTGCCCTGCATTGCCTAGCCGTGCGTTACCGTGCCTTAGCCTTGTTTCCCCTTGCCGTGCCGTTCCTTCCTTTAACCTTGCCTTGCCTTGCTTTCCCTTGCCTTCCTTGCGTTCCGTTACTCTTTGCTTGCCTTCCGAGCATTGCCTAGCCTTGCGTTGTCGTGCCTTAGCCTTGCCTCGCCTAACCGTGCCTTGCCTTGCGTTACCCTTTCCTTGCATTGCCATGCATTGCCTAGCCGTGCGTTGTCGTGCATTAGCCTCGCCTTGCATTACTGTGCCTTGCCTTGCGTTACCCTTTCCTTGCCTGGCCCTGCATTGCCTAGCCGTGCGTTGCCGTGCCTTAGCCTTGTTTCCCCTTGCCGTGCCGTGCCTTTTGTTACACTTGCCTTGCCTTGCTTTGCCTTGCCTTCCTTTCCTTCCGTTACTCTTTCCTTGCCTAGCCGTGCACTGCGTAGCCTTGCGTTGTCGTGCATTACCCTTGCCTCGCCTGACCGTGCCTTGCCTTGCGTTACCCTTTCCTTGCCTTGCCGTGCATTGCCTAGCCCTGTGTTGTCGTGCCTTAGCCTTGTTTCCCCTTACCGTGCCGTTCCTTCCGTTACCCTTGCCTTCCCCTGCTTTCCCTTGCCTTCCTTCCCTTCCGTTACTCTTTGCTTGCCTTCCGTGCATTGCCTAGCCTTGCGTTGTCGTGCCTTAGCCTTGCCTCGCCTGACCGTGCCTTGCCTTGCGTTACCCTTTCCTTGCCTTGCCGTGCATTGCCTAGCCGTGCGTTGTCGTGCATCAGCCTTGCCTCGCCTCACCGTGCCTTGCCTTGCGTTACCCTTTCCTTCCCTTGCCGTGCATTGCCTAGCCGTGCGTTGCCGTGCCTTAGCCTTGTTTCCCCTTGCCGTGCCGTTCCTTCCGTTACCCTTGCCTTGCCTTGCTTTCCCTTGCCTTCCTTGCCTTCCGTTACTCTTTGCTTGCCTTCCGTTCATTGCCTAGCCTTGCGTTGTCGTGCATTAGCCTTGCCTCCCCAAATCGTGCCTTGCCTTGCGTTACCCTTTCCTTGCCTTGCCCTGCATTGCCTAGCCCTGTGTTGTCGTGCCTTAGCGTTGTTTCCCCTTACCGTGCCGTTCCTTTCGTTACCCTTGCCTTCCCCTGCTTTCCTTTGCATTCCTTGCCTTCCGTTACTCTTTGCTTGCCTTCCGTGCATTGCCTAGCCTTGCGTTGTCGTGCCTTAGCCTTGTTTCCCCTTGCCGTGCCGTGCCTGTTGTTACACTTGCCTTGCCTTGCCTTCCTTTCCTTCCGTTACTCTTTCCTTGCCTAGCCGTGCACTGCCTAGCCTTGCGATGTCGTGCATTAGCTTTGCCTCGCCTGACAGTGCCTTGCCTTGCGTTACCCTTTCCTTGCCTTGCCGTGCATTGCCTAGCCCTGCGTTGCCGTGCCTTAGCCTTGTTTCCCCTTGCCGAGGCGTTCCTTCCGTTACCCTTGCCTTGCCTTGGTTTTCCTTGCCTTCCTTGCCTTCCGTTACTCTTTGCTTGCCTTCCGTGCATTGCCTAGCCTTGCGTTGTCGTGCATTAGCCTTGCCTCTGCTGACCGTGCCTTGCCTTGCGTTACCCTTTCCTTGCCTTGCCGTGCATTGCCTAGCCGTGCGTCGTCGTGCATTAGCCTTGTCTTGCCTTACCGTGCCTTGCCTTGCGTTACCCTTTCCTTGCCTGGCCGTGCATTGCCTAGCCGTGCATTGCCGTTCCTTAGCCTTGTTTCCCCTTGCCGTGCCTTGCCTTTTGTTACACTTGCCTTGCCTTGCTTTGCCTTGCCTTCCTTTCCTTCCGTTACTCTTTCCTTTCCTAGCCGTGCACTGCCTAGCCTTGCGTTGTCTTGCATTAGCCTTGCCTCCCCAAACCGTGCCTTGCCTTGCGTTACCATTTCCTTGCCTTGCCCTGCATTGCCTAGCCGTGCGTTGCCGTGCCTTAGCCTTGTTTCCCCTTGCCGTGCCGTACCTTCCGGTAACCTTGCCTTGCCTTGCTTTCCCTTGCCTTCCTTGCGTTCCGTTACTCTTTGCTTGCCTTCCGTGCATTGCCTAGACTTGCGTTGTCGTGCCTTAGCCTTGCCTCGCCTGACCGTGCCTTGCTTTGCGTTACCCTTGCCTTGCCTTGCAGTGCATTGCCTAGCAGTGCGTTGTCGTGCCTTAGCCTTGTTTCTCCTTGCCGTGCCGTTCTTTCCGTTACCATTGCCTTGCCTTGCTTTCCCTTGCCTTCCTTGCCTTCCGTTACTCTTTGCTTGCCTTCCGTGCATTGCCTAGCCTTGCCTTGTCGTGTCTTAGCCTTTTTTCACATTGCCATAGCCTTGCTTGCGTTGCCTTGCTTTGCCTTGCCTTCCTTGCTTTCCGTTACTCTTTGCTTGCCTTCCGTGCATTGCCTAGCCTTGCGTGGTCGTGCCTTAGCCTTTTTTCACCTTGCCATAGCCTTGCTTGCGTTGCCTTGCTTTGCCTTGCATTCCTTGCCTTCCGTTACTCTTTGCTTGCTTTCCGTGCATTGCCTAGCCTTGCGTTGTCGTGCATTAGACTTGCCTCGCCTGACAGTGCCTTGCCTTGCGTTACCCTTTCCTTGCCTGGCCGTGCATTGCTTAGTCTTGCGTTGCCGTGCCTTAGCCTTGTTTCCCCTTGCCGTGCCGTGCCTTTTGTTACACTTGCCTTGCCTTGCTTTGCCTTGCCTTCCTTTCCTTCCGTTACTCTTTCCTTGCCTAGCCGTGCACTGCCTAGCCTTGCGATGTCGTGCATTAGCTTTGCCTCGCCTGACAGTGCCTTGCCTTGCGTTACCCTTTCCTTGCCTTGCCGTGCATTGCCTAGCCGTGCGTTGTCGTGCATCAGCCTTGCCTTGCCTCACCGTGCCTTGCCTTGCGTTACCCTTTCCTTGCCTTGCCTGCATTGCCTAGCCGTGCGTTGCCGTGCCTTAGCCTTGTTTCCCCTTGCCGTGCCGTTCCTTCTGTTACCCTTGCCTTGCCTTGCTTTCCCTTGCCTTCCTTGCCTTCCGTTACTCTTTGCTTGCCTTCCGTGCATTGCCTAGCCGTGCGTTGTCGTGCATTTGCCTTGCCTTGCCTCACCGTGCCTTGCCTTGCGTTACCCTTTCCTTGCCTGGCCGTGCATTGCCTAGCCGTGCGTTGTCGTGCATTAGCCTTGTCTTGCCTTACCGTGCCTTGCCTTGCGTTACCCTTTCCTTGCCTGGCCGTGCATTGCCTAGCCGTGCGCTGCCGTTCCTTAGCCTTTTTTCCCCTTGCCGTGCCTTGCCTTTTGGTACACTTGCCTTGCCTTGCTTTGCCTTGCCTTCCTTTCCTTCCGTTACTCTTTCCTTGCCTAGCCGTGCACTGCCTATCCTTCCGTTGTCGTGCATTAGCCTTGCCTCCCCAAACCGTGCCTTGCCTTGCGTTACCATTTCCTTACCTTGCCCTGCATTGCCTAGCCGTGCGTTACCGTGCCTTAGCCTTGTTTCCCCTTGCCGTGCCGTTCCTTCCGTTAACCTTGCCTTGCCTTGCATTCCCTTGCCTTCCTTGCGTTCCGTTACTCTTTGCATGCCTTCCGTGCATTGCCTAGCCGTGCGTTGTCGTGCATTAGCCTCGCCTTGCCTTCCCGTGCCTTGCCTTGCGTTACCCTTTCCTTGCCTGGCCGTGCATTGCTTAGCCTTGCGTTGCCGTGCCTTAGCCTTGTTTCCCCTTGCCGTGCCGTGCCTTTTGTTACACTTGCCTTGCCTTGTTTGCCTTGCCTTTATTTCCTTCCGTTACTCTTTCCTTGCCTAGCCGTGCACTGCGTAGCCTTGCGTTGTCGTGCATTACCCTTGCCTCGCCTGACCGTGCCTTGCCTTGCGTTACCCTTTCCTTGCCTTGCCGTGCATTGCCTAGCCCTGCGTTGTCGTGCCTTAGCCTTGTTTCCCCTTACCGTGCCGTTCCTTCCGTTACCCTTGCATTCCCCTGCTTTCCCTTGCCTTCCTTGCCTTCCGTTACTCTTTGCTTGCCTTCCGTGCATTGCCTAGCCTTGCGTTGTCGTGCCTTAGCCTTGCCTCGCCTGACCGTGCCTTGCCTTGCGTTACCCTTTCCTTGCCTTGCCGTGCATTGCCTAGCTGTGCGTTGTCATGCATCAGCCTTGCCTTGCCTCACCGTGCCTTGCCTTCCGTTACCCTTTCCTTGCCTTGCCGTGCATTGCCTAGCCCTGCGTTGCCGTGCCTTAGCCTTGTTTCCCCTTGCCGTGCCGTTCCTTCCGTTACCCTTGCCTTGCCTTGCTTTCCCTTGCCTTCCTTGCCTTCCGTTACTCTTTGCTTGCCTTCCGTGCATTGCCTAGCCTTGCGTTGTCGTGCATTAGCCTTGCCTCCCCAAACCGTGCCTTGCCTTGCGTTACCCTTTCCTTGCCTTGCCCTGCATTGCCTAGAACTGTGTTGTCGTGCCTTAGCCTTGTTTCCCCTTACCGTGCCGTTCCTTTCGTTACCCTTGCCTTCCCCTGCTTTCCTTTGCATTCCTTGCCTTCCGTTACTCTTTGCTTGCCTTCCGTGCATTGCGTAGCCTTGCGTTGTCGTGCCTTAGCCTTGTTTCCCCTTGCCGTGCCTTACCTTTTGTTACACTTGCCTTGCCTTGCTTTGCCTTGCCTTCCTTTCCTTCCGTTACTCTTTCCTTGCCTAGCCGTGCACTGCCTAGCCTTGCGTTGTCGTGCATTAGCCTTGCCTCCCCAAACCGTGCCTTGACTTGCGTTACCATTTCCTTGCCTTGCCCTGCATTGCCTAGCCGTGCGTTACCGTGCCTTAGCCTTGTTTCCCCTTGCCGTGCCGTTCCTTCCTTTAACCTTGCCTTGCCTTGCTTTCCCTTGCCTTCCTTGCGTTCCGTTACTCTTTGCTTGCCTTCCGAGCATTGCCTAGCCTTGCGTTGTCGTGCCTTAGCCTTGCCTCGCCTAACCGTGCCTTGCCTTGCGTTACCCTTTCCTTGCATTGCCATGCATTGCCTAGCCGTGCGTTGTCGTGCATTAGCCTCGCCTTGCATTACTGTGCCTTGCCTTGCGTTACCCTTTCCTTGCCTGGCCGTGCATTGCTTAGCCTTGCGTTGCCGTGCCTTAGCCTTGTTTCCCCTTGCCGTGCCGTGCCTTTTGTTACACTTGCCTTGCCTTGCTTTGCCTTGCCTTCCTTTCCTTCCGTTACTCTTTCCTTGCCTAGCCGTGCACTGCGTAGGCTTGCGTTGTCGTGCATTACCCTTGCCTCGCCTGACCGTGCCTTGCCTTGCATTACCCTTTCCTTGCCTTGCCGTGCATTGCCTAGCCCTGCGTTGTCGTGCTTTAGCTTTGTTTCCCCTTACCGTGCCGTTCCTTCCGTTACCCTTGCATTCCCCTCCTTTCCCTTGCCTTCCTTCCCTTCCGTTACTCTTTGCTTGCCTTCCGTGCATTGCCTAGCCTTGCGTTGTCGTGCCTTAGCCTTGCCTCGCCTCACCGTGCCTTGCCTTGCGTTACCCTTTCCTTGCCTTGCAGTGCATTGCCTAGCCGTGCGTTGTCGTGCATCAGCCTTGCCTTGCCTCACCGTGCCTTGCCTTGCGTTACCCTTTCCTTGGCTGCAGTGCATTGCCTAGCCGTGCGTTGCCGTGCCTTAGCCTTGTTTCCCCTTGCCGTGCCGTTCCTTCCGTTACCCTTGCCTTGCCTTGCTTTCCCTTGCCTTCCTTGCCTTCCGTTACTCTTTGCTTGCCTTCCGTTCATTGCCTAGCCTTGCGTTGTCGTGCATTAGCCTTGCCTCCCCAAATCGTGCCTTGCCTTGCGTTACCCTTTCCTTGCCTTGCCCTGCATTGCCTAGCCCTGTGTTGTCGTGCCTTAGCGTTGTTTCCCCTTACCGTGCCGTTCCTTTCGTTACCCTTGCCTTCCCCTGCTTTACTTTGCATTCCTTGCCTTCCGTTACTCTTTGCTTGCCTTCCGTGCATTGCCTAGCATTGCGTTGTCGTGCCTTAGCCTTGTTTCCCCTTGCCGTGCCATGCCTGTTGTTACACTTGCCTTGCCATGCTTTGCCTTGCCTTCCTTTCCTTCCGTTACTCTTTCCTTGCCTAGCCGTGCACTGCCTAGCCTTGCGATGTCGTGCATTAGCTTTGCCTCGCCTGACAGTGCCTTGCCTTGCGTTACCCTTTCCTTGCCTTGCCGTGCATTGCCTAGCCCTGCGTTGCCGTGCCTTAGCCTTGTTTCCCCTTGCCGAGCCGTTCCTTCCGTTACCCTTGCCTTGCCTTGGTTTCCCCTGCCTTCCTTGCCTTCCGTTACTCTTTGCTTGCCTTCCGTGCATTGCCTAGCCTTGCGTTGTCGTGCATTAGCCTTGCCTCTCCTGACCGTGCCTTGCCTTGCGTTACCCTTTCCTTGCCTTGCCGTGCATTGCCTAGCCGTGCGTCGTCGTGCATTAGCCTTGTCTTGCCTTACCGTGCCTTGCCTTGCGTTACCCTTTCCTTGCCTGGCCGTGCATTGCCTAGCCGTGCATTGCCGTTCCTTAGCCTTGTTTCCCGTTGCCGTGCCTTGCCTTTTGTTACACTTGCCTTGCCTTGCTTTCCCTTGCCTTCCTTGCGTTCCGTTACTCTTTCCTTGCCTAGCCGTGCACTGCCTAGCCTTGCGTTGTCGTGCATTAGCCTTGCCTCCCCAAACCGTGCCTTGCCTTGTGTTACCATTTCCTTGCCTTGCCCGCATTGCCTAGCCGTGCGTTGCCGTGCCTTAGCCTTGTTTCCCCTTGCCGTGCCGTACCTTCCGGTAACCTTGCCTTGCCTTGCTTTCCCTTGCCTTCCTTGCGTTCCGTTACTCTTTGCTTGCCTTCCGTGCATTGCCTAGACTTGCGTTGTCGTGCCTTAGCCTTGCCTCGCCTGACCGTGCCTTGCTTTGCGTTACCCTTTCCTTGCCTTGCAGTGCATTGCCTAGCAGTGCGTTGTCGTGCCTTAGCCTTGTTTCCCCTTGCCGTGCCGTTCTTTCCGTTACCATTGCCTTGCCTTGCTTTCCCTTGCCTTCCTTGCCTTCCGTTACTCTTTGCTTGCCTTCCGTGCATTGCCTAGCCTTGCCTTGTCGTGTCTTAGGTTTTTTCACATTGCCATAGCCTTGCTTGCGTTGCCTTGCTTTGCCTTGCCTTCCTTGCTTTCCGTTACTCTTTGCTTGCCTTCCGTGCATTGCCTAGCCTTGCGTGGTCGTGCCTTAGCCTTTTTTCACCTTGCCATAGCCTTGCTTGCGTTGCCTTGCTTTGCCTTGCATTCCTTGCCTTCCGTTACTCTTTGCTTGCTTTCCGTGCATTGCCTAGCCTTGCGTTGTCGTGCATTAGACTTGCCTCCCCAAACCGTGCCTTGCCTTGCGTTACCCTTTCCTTGCCTTACCCTGCATTGCCTAGCCCTGTGTTGTCGTGCCTTAGCCTTGTTTCCCCTTGCCGTGCCGTTCCTTCCGTTACCCTTGACTTCCCTTGCTTTCCCTTGCTTTCCTTGCCTTCCGTTACTCTTTGCTTTCCTTCCGTGCATTGCCAAGCCTTGCGTTGTCGTGCCTTAGCCTTGCCTCGCCTGACCGTGCCTTGCCTTGCGTTACCCTTTCCTTGCCTTGCCGTGCATTGCTTAGTCTTGCGTTGCCGTGCCTTAGCCTTGTTTCCCCTTGCCGTGCCGTGCCTTTTGTTACACTTGCCTTGCCTTGCTTTGCCTTGCCTTCCTTTCCTTCCGTTACTCTTTCCTTGCCTAGCCGTGCACTGCGTAGCCTTGCGTTTTCGTGCATTACCCTTGCCTCGCCTGACCGTGCCTTGCCTTGCGTTACACTTTCCTTGCCTTGCCGTGCATTGCCTAGCCCTTCGTTACCGTTCCTTAGACTTGTTTCCCCTTGCCGAGCCGTTCCTTCCGTTACCCTTCCCTTCCCCTGCTTTCCCTTGCCTTCCTTGCCTTCCGTTACTCTTTGCTTGCCTTCCGTGCATTGCCTAGCCTTGCGTTGTCGTGCCTTAGCCTTGCCTCGCCTCACCGTGCCTTGCCTTGCGTTACCCTTTCCTTGCCTTGCCCTGCATTGCCTAGCCGTGCGTTGTCGTGCATCAGCCTTGCCTTGCCTCACCGTGCCTTGCCTTGCGTTACCCTTTCCTTGCCTTGCCGTGCATTGCCTAGCCGTGCGTTGCCGTGCCTTAGCCTTGTTTCCCCTTGTCGTGCCGTTCCTTCCGTTACCCTTGCCTTGCCTTGCTTTCCCTTGCCTTCCTTGCCTTCCGTTACTCTTTGCTTGCCTTCCGTGCATTGCCTAGCCTTGCGTTGTCGTGCATTAGCCTTGCCTCCCCAAACCGTGCCTTGCCTTGCGTTACCCTTTCCTTGCCTTGCCCTGCATTGCCTAGCCCTGTGTTGTCGTGCCTTAGCCTTGTTTCCCCTTACCGTGCCGTTCCTTTCGTTACCCTTGCCTTCCCCTGCTTTCCTTTGCATTCCTTGCCTTCCGTTACTCTTTGCTTGCCTTCCGTGCATTGCCTAGCCTTGCGTTGTCGTGCCTTAGCCTTGTTTCCCCTTGCCGTGCCGTGCCTGTTGTTACACTTGTCTTGCCATGCTTTTCCTTGCCTTCCTTTCCTTCCATTACTCTTTCCTTGCCTAGCCGTGCACTGCCTAGCCTTGCGATGTCGTGCATTAGCTTTGCCTCGCCTGACAGTGCCTTGCCTTGCGTTACCCTTTCCTTGCCTTGCCGTGCATTGCCTAGCCGTGCGTTGTCGTGCATCAGCCTTGCCTTGCCTCACCGTGCCTTGCCTTGCGTTACCCTTTCCTTGCCTTGCCTGCATTGCCTAGCCGTGCGTTGCCGTGCCTTAGCCTTGTTTCCCCTTGCCGTGCCGTTCCTTCTGTTACCCTTGCCTTGCCTTGCTTTCCCTTGCATTCCTTGCCTTCCGTTACTCTTTGCTTGCCTTCCGTGCATTGCCTAGCCGTGCGTTGTCGTGCATTTGCCTTGCCTTGCCTCACCGTGCCTTGCCTTGCGTTACCCTTTCCTTGCCTGGCCGTGCATTGCCTAGCCGTGCGTTGTCGTGCATTAGCCTTGTCTTGCCTTACCGTGCCTTGCCTTGCGTTACCCTTTCCTTGCCTGGCCGTGCATTGCCTAGCCGTGCGCTGCCGTTCCTTAGCCTTTTTTCCCCTTGCCGTGCCTTGCCTTTTGTTACACTTGCCTTGCCTTGCTTTGCCTTGCCTTCCTTTCCTTCCGTTACTCTTTCCTTGCCTAGCCGTGCACTGCCTATCCTTCCGTTGTCGTGCATAAGCCTTGCCTCCCCAAACCGTGCCTTGCCTTGCGTTACCATTTCCTCGCCTTGCCCTGCATTGCCTAGCCGTGCGTTACCGTGCCTTAGCCTTGTTTCCCCTTGCGTGCCGTTCCTTCCGTTAACCTTGCCTTGCTTTGCATTCCCTTGCCTTCCTTGCGTTCCGTTACTCTTTGCTTGCCTTCCGTGCATTGCCTAGCCGTGCGTTGTCGTGCATTAGCCTCGCCTTGCCTTACCGTGCCTTGCCTTGCGTTACCCTTTCCTTGCCTGGCCGTGCATTGCTTAGCCTTGCGTTGCCGTGCCTTAGCCTTGTTTCCCCTTGCCGTGACGTGCCTTTGTTACACTTGCCTTGCCTTGCTTTGCCTTGCCTTCCTTTCCTTCCGTTACTCTTTCCTTGCCTAGCCGTGCACTGCGTAGCCTTCCGTTGTCGTGCATTACCCTTGCCTCGCCTGACCGTGCCTTGCCTTGCGTTACCCTTTCCTTACCTTGCCGTGGATTGCCTAGCCCTGCCTTGTCGTGCCTTAGCCTTGTTTCCCCTTACCGTGCCGTTCCTTCCGTTACCCTTGCCTTCCCCTGCTTTCCCTTGCCTTCCTTGCCTTCCGTTACTCTTTGCTTGCCTTTCGTGCATTGTCTAGCCTTGCCTTGTCGTGCCTTAGCCTTGCCTTGCCTGACCGTGCCTTGCCTTGCGTTACCCTTTCCTTGCCTTGCCGTGCATTGCCTAGCCGTGCGTTGTCGTGCATCAGCCTTGCCTTGCCTCAAGGTGCCTTGCCTTGCGTTACCTTCTCCTTGCCTTGCCGTGCATTGCCTAGCCGTGCGTTGCCGTGCCTTAGCCTTGTATCCCCTTGCCGTGCCGTTCCTTCCGTTACCCTTGCCTAGCCTTGCTTTCCCTGCCTTCCTTGCCTTCCGTTACTCTTTGCTTGCCTTCCGTGCATTGCCTAGCCTTGCGTTGTCGTGCCTTAGCCTTGCCTCGCCTGACAGTGCCTTCCCTTGCGTTACCCTTTCCTTGCCTGGCCGTGCATTGCTTAGTCTTGCGTTGCCGTGCCTTAGCCTTGTTTCCCCTTGCCGTGCCGTGCCTTTTGTTACACTTGCCTTGCCTTGCTTTCCCTTGCCTTCCTTGCCTTCCGTTACTCTTTGCTTGCCTTCCGTGCATTACCTAGCGTTGCGTTGTCGTGCCTTAGCCTTGCCTCGCCTGACCGTGCCTTGCCTTGCGTTACCCTTTCCTTGCCTTGCCGTGCCTTGCCTAGCCGTGCATTGTCGTGCATTAGCCTTGCCTTGCCTCACCGTGCCTTGCCTTGCGTTACCCTTTCCTTGCCTTGCCGTGCCTTGCCTAGCCGTGCATTGTCGTGTCTTAGCCTTGTTTCCCCTTGTCGTGCCGTTCCTTCGGTTACCCTTGCCTTGCCTTGCTTTCCCTTGCCTTCCTTGCCTTCCGTTACCCTTTGCTTGCCTTCCGTGCATTGCCTAGCCTTGCGTTGTCGTGCATTAGCCTTGCCTCCCCAAACCGTGCCTTGCCTTGCGTTACCCTTTCCTTGCCTTGCCCTGCATTGCCTAGCCCTGTGTTGTCGTGCCTTAGCCTTGTTTCCCCTTACCGTGCCGTTCCTTTCGTTACCCTTGCCTTCCCCTGCTTTCCTTTGCATTCCTTGCCTTCCGTTACTCTTTGCTTGCCTTCCGTGCATTGCCTAGCCTTGCGTTGTCGTGCCTTAGCCTTGTTTCCCCTTGCCGTGCCGTGCCTGTTGTTACACTTGCCTTGCCATGCTTTTCCTTGCCTTCCTTTCCTTCCATTACTCTTTCCTTGCCTAGCCGTGCACTGCCTAGCCTTGCGATGTCGTGCATTAGCTTTGCCTCGCCTGACAGTGCCTTGCCTTGCGTTACCCTTTCCTTGCCTTGCCGTGCATTGCCTAGCCGTGCGTTGTCGTGCATCAGCCTTGCCTTGCCTCACCGTGCCTTGCCTTGCATTACCCTTTCCTTGCCTTGCCTGCATTGCCTAGCCGTGCGTTGCCGTGCCTTAGCCTTGTTTCCCCTTGCCGTGCCGTTCCTTCTGTTACCCTTGCCTTGCCTTGCTTTCCCTTGCCTTCCTTGCCTTCCGTTACTCTTTGCTTGCCTTCCGTTCATTGCCTAGCCGTGCGTTGTCGTGCATTTGCCTTGCCTTGCCTCACCGTGCCTTGCCTTGCGTTACCCTTTCCTTGCCTGGCCGTGCATTGCCTAGCCGTGCGTTGTCGTGCATTAGCCTTGTCTTGCCTTACCGTGCCTTGCCTTGCGTTACCCTTTCCTTGCCTGGCCGTGCATTGCCTAGCCGTGCGTTGCCGTTCCTTAGCCTTTTTTCCCCTTGTCGTGCCTTGCCTTTTGTTACACTTGCCTTGCCTTGCTTTGCCTTGCCTTCCTTTCCTTCCGTTACTCTTTCCTTGCCTAGCCGTGCACTGCCTATCCTTCCGTTGTCGTGCATTAGCCTTGCCTCCCCAAACCGTGCCTTGCCTTGCGTTACCATTTCCTTGCCTTGCCCTGCATTGCCTAGCCTTGCGTTGTCGTGTCTTAGCCTTTTTTCACCTTGCCATAGCCTTGCTTGCGTTGCCTTGCTTTGCCTTGCCTTCCTTGCCTTCCTTTACTCTTTGCTTGCCTTCCGTGCATTGCCTAGCCTTGCGTGGTCGTGCCTTAGCCTTTTTTCACCTTGCCATAGCCTTGCTTGCGTTGCCTTGCTTTGCATGGCATTCCTTCCCTTCCGTTACTCTTTGCTTGCCTTCCGTGCATTGCCTAGCCTTGCGTGGTCGTGCCTTAGCCTTTTTTCACCTTGCCATAGCCTTACTTGCGTTGCCTTGCTTTTCCTTGCATTCGTTGCTTTCCGTTACTCTTTGCTTGCCTTCCGTGCATTGCCTAGCCCTGCGTTGTCGTGCCTTAGCCTTGTTTCCCCTTGCCGTGCCGTTCCTTCCGTTACCCTTGCCTTGCCTTGCTTTCCCTTGCCTTCCTTGCGTTCCGTTATTCTTTGCTTGCCTTCCGTGCATTGCCTAGCCTTGCGTTGTCGTGCCTTAGCGTTGCCTCGCCTGACCGTGCCTTGCCTTGCGTTACCCTTACCTTGCCTTGCCCTGCATTGCCTAGCCGTTCGTTGTCGTGCCTTAGCCTTGTTTGCCCTTGCCGTGCCGTTCCTTCCGTTACCCTTGCCTTGCTTTCCGTTGCCTTCCTTGCCTTCCGTTACTCTTTGCTTGCCTTCCGTGCATTGCCTAGCCTTGCGTGGTCGTGCCTTAGCCTTTTTTCAACTTGCCATAGCCTTGCTTGCGTTGCCTTGCTTTACCTTGCATTCCTTGCCTTCCGTTACTCTTTGCTTGCCTTCCGTGCATTGCCTAGCCTTGCGTTGTCGTGCATTAGCCTTGCCTCCCCAAACCGTACCTTGCCTTGCGTTACCCTTTCCTTGCCTTGCCCTGCATTGCCTAGCCCTGTGTTGTCGTGCCTTAGCCTTGTTTCCCCTTGCCGTGCCGTTTCTTTCGTTACCCTTGCCTTCCCCTGCTTTCCCTTGCATTCCTTGCCTTCCGTTATTCTTTGCTTGCCTTCCGTGCATTGCCTAGCCTTGCGTAGTCGTGCCTTAGCCTTCCCTCGCCTGACCGTGCCTTGCCTTGCGTTACCCTTTCCTTGCCTTGCCGTGAATTGCCTAGCCTTGCGTTGTCGTGCATTAGCCTCGGCTTGCCTTACCGTGCCTTGCCTTGCGTTACCCTTTCGTTGCCTGGCCGTTCATTGCTTAGCCTTGCGTTGCCGTGTCTTAGCCTTGTTTCCCCTTGCCGTGCCGTGCCTTTTGTTACACTTGCCTTGCCTTGTTTGCCTTGCCTTTATTTCCTTCCGTTACTCTTTCCTTGCCTAGCCGTGCACTGCGTAGCCTTGCGTTGTCGTGCATTACCCTTGCCTCGCCTGACCGTGCCTTGCCTTGCGTTACCCTTTCCTTGCCTTGCCGTGCATTGCCTAGCCCTGCGTTGTCGTGCCTTAGCCTTGTTTCCCCTTACCGTGCCGTTCCTTCCGTTACCCTTGCCTTCCCCTGCTTTCCCTTGCCTTCCTTGCCTTCCGTTACTCTTTGCTTGCCTTCCGTGCATTGCCTAGCCTTGCGTTGTCGTGCCTTAGCCTTGCCTCGCCTGACCGTGCCTTGCCTTGCGTTACCCTTTCCTTGCCTTGCCGTGCATTGCCTAGCTGTGCGTTGTCATGCATCAGCCTTGCCTTGCCTCACCGTGCCTTGCCTTGCGTTACCCTTTCCTTGCCTTGCCGTGCATTGCCTAGCCCTGCGTTGCCGTGCCTTAGCCTTGTTTCCCCTTGCCGTGCCGTTCCTTCCGTTACCCTTGCCTTGCCTTGCTTTCCCTTGCCTTCCTTGCCTTCCGTTACTCTTTGCTTGCCTTCCGTGCATTGCCTAGCCTTGCGTTGTCGTGCATTAGCCTTGCCTCCCCAAACCGTGCCTTGCCTTGCGTTACCCTTTCCTTGCCTTGCCGTGCATTGCCTAGCCTTGCGTTGTCGTGCCTTAGCCTTGTTTCCCCTTGCCGTGCCGTGCCTTTCGTTACCCATGCCTTGCCTTGCCTTCCCTTGCCGTTCCTTGCCTTCCGTTACCCTTTCCTTGACTTGCCGTGCATTGCCTAGCCTTGCGTTGTCGTGCATTAGCCTTGCCTTGCCTCAGAGTGCCTTGCCTTGCGTTACATTTTCCTTGGCTGGCCGTGCATTGTCTAGCCGTGCGTTGTGGTGCCTTAGCCTTGTTTCACCTTGCCATAGACTTGCTTGCTTTGCCTTGCTTTGCCTTGCATTCCTTGCCTTCCGTTACTCTTTGCTTGCCTTCCGTGCTTTGCCTAGCCTTGCGTTGTCGTGCCTTAGCCTTGCCTCGCGTGACAGTGCCTTGCCTTGCGTTACCCTTTCTTTGCCTGGCCGTGCATTGCTTAGTCTTGCATTGCCGTGCCTTAGCCTTGTTTCCCCTTGCCGTGCCGTGCCTTTTGTTACACTTGCCTTGCCTTGCTTTGCCTTGCCTTCCATTCCTTCTGTTACTCTTTCCTTGCCTAGCCGTGCACTGCGTAGCCTTGCGTTGTCGTGCATTACCCTTGCCTCGCCTGACCGTGCCTTGCCTTGCGTTACCCTTTCCTTGCCTTGCCGTGCATTGCCTAGCCCTTCGTTACCGTGCCTTAGCCTTGTTTCCCCTTGCCGAGCCGTTCCTTCCGTTACCCTTCCCTTCCCCTGCTTTCCCTTGCCTTCCTTGCCTTCCGTTACTCTTTGCTTGCCTTCCGTGCATTGCCTAGCCTTGCGTTGTCGTGCCTTAGCCTTGCCTCGCCTGACCGTGCCTTGCCTTGCGTTACCCTTTCCTTGCCTTCCCGTGCATTGCCTAGCCGTGCGTTGTCGTGCATCAGCCTTGCCTTGCCTCACCGTGCCTTGCCTTGCGTTACCCTTTCCTTGCCTTGCCGTGCATTGCCTAGCCGTGCGTTGCCGTGCCTTAGCCTTGTTTCCCCTTGCCGTGCCGTTCCTTCCGTTACCCTTGCCTTGCCTTGCTTTCCCTTCCCTTCCTTGCCTTCCGTTACTCTTTGCTTGCCTTCCGTGCATTGCCTAGCCTTGCGTTGTCGTGCATTAGCCTTGCCTCCCCAAACCGTGCCTTGCCTTGCGTTACCCTTTCCTTCCCTTGCCCTGCATTGCCTAGCCCTGTGTTGTCGTGCCTTAGCCTTGTTTCCCCTTACCGTGCCGTTCCTTTCGTTACCCTTGCCTTCCCCTGCTTTCCTTTGCATTCCTTGCCTTCCGTTACTCTTTGCTTGCCTTCCGTGCATTGCCTAGCCTTGGGTTGTCGTGCCTTAGCCTTGTTTCCCCTTGCCGTGCCGTGCCTGTTGTTACACTTGTCTTGCCATGCTTTTCCTTGCCTTCCTTTCCTTCCATTACTCTTTCCTTGCCTAGCCGTGCACTGCCTAGCCTTGCGATGTCGTGCATTAGCTTTGCCTCGCCTGACAGTGCCTTGCCTTGCGTTACCCTTTCCTTGCCTTGCCTGCATTGCCTAGCCGTGCGTTGCCGTGCCTTAGCCTTGTTTCCCCTTGCCGTGCCGTTCCTTCTGTTACCCTTGCCTTGCCTTGCTTTCCCTTGCCTTCCTTGCCTTCCGTTACTCTTTGCTTGCCTTCCGTTCATTGCCTAGCCGTGCGTTGTCGTGCATTTGCCTTGCCTTGCCTCACTGTGCCTTGCCTTGCGTTACCCTTTCCTTGCCTGGCCGTGCATTGCCTAGCCGTGCGTTGTCGTGCATTAGCCTTGTCTTGCCTTACCGTGCCTTGCCTTGCGTTACCCTTTCCTTGCCTGGCCGTGCATTGCCTAGCCGTGCGTTGCCGTTCCATAGCCTTTTTTCCCCTTGCCGTGCCTTGCCTTTTGTTACACTTGCCTTGCCTTGCTTTGCCTTGCCTTCCTTTCCTTCCGTTACTCTTTCCTTGCCTAGCCGTGCACTGCCTATCCTTCCGTTGTCGTGCAATAGCCTTGCCTCCCCAAACCGTGCCTTGCATTGCGTTACCATTTCCTTGCCTTGCCCTGCATTGCCTAGCCGTGCGTTACCGTACCTTAGCCTTGTTTCCCCTTGCCGTGCCGTTCCTTCCGTTAACCTTGCCTTGCCTTGCATTCCCTTGCCTTCCTTGCGTTCCGTTACTCTTTGCTTGCCTTCCGTGCATTGCCTAGCCGTGCGTTGTCGTGCATTAGCCTCGCCTTGCCTTACCGTGCCTTGCCTTGCGTTACCCTTTCCTTGCCTGGCCGTGCATTGCTTAGCCTTGCGTTGCCGTGCTTAGCCTTGTTTCCGCTTGCCATGACGTGCCTTTGTTACACTTGCCTTGCCTTGCTTTGCGTTGCCTTCCTTTCCTTCCGTTACTCTTTCCTTGCCTAGCCGTGCACTGCGTAGCCTTGCGTTGTCGTGCATTACCCTTGCCTCGCTTGACCGTTCCTTGCCTTGCGTTACCCTTTCCTTACCTTGCCGTGGATTGCCTAGCCCTGCGTTGCCGTGCCTTAGCCTTGTTTCCCCTTACCGTGCCGTTCCTTCCGTTACCCTTGCCATCCCCTGCTTTCCCTTGCCTTCCTTGCCTTCCGTTACTCTTTGCTTGCCTTTCGTGCATTGTCTAGCCTTGCGTTGTCGTGCCTTAGCCTTGCCTTGCCTGACCGTGCCTTGCCTTGCGTTACCCTTTCCTTGCCTTGCCGTGCATTGCCTAGCCGTGCGTTGTCGTGCATCAGCCTTGCCTTGCCTCAAGGTGCCTTGCCTTGCGTTACCTTCTCCTTGCCTTGCCGTGCATTGCCTAGCCGTGCGTTGCCGTGCCTTAGCCTTGTTTCCCCTTGCCGTGCCGTTCCTTCCGTTACCCTTGCCTTGCCTTGCTTTCCCTTGCCTTCCTTGGTTTCTGTTACTCTTTGCTTGCCTTCCGTGCATTGCCTAGCATTGCGTTGTCGTGCCTTAGCCTTGCCTCGCCTGACAGTGCCTTGCCTTGCGTTACCCTTTCCTTGCCTGGCCCTGCATTGCTTAGTCTTGCGTTGCCGTGCCTTAGCCTTGTTTCCCCTTGCTGTGCCGTGCCTTTTGTTACACTTGCCTTGCCTTGCTTTCCCTTGCCTTCCTTGCCTTCCGTTACTCTTTGCTTGCCTTCCGTGCATTGCCTAGCCTTGCGTTGTCGTGCCTTAGCCTTGCCTCGCCTCACCGTGCCTTGCCTTGCGTTACCCTTTCCTTGCCTTGCCGTGCATTGCCTAGCCGTGCGTTGTCGTGCATCAGCCTTGCCTTGCCTCACCGTGCCTTGCCTTGCGTTACCCTTTCCTTGCCTTGCCGTGCATTGCCTAGCCGTGCGATGCCGTGCCTTAGCCTTGTTTCCCCTTGTCGTGCCGTTCCTTCCGTTACCCTTGCCTTGCCTTGCTTTCCCTTGCCTTCCTTGCCTTCCGTTACTCTTTGCTTGCCTTCCGTGCATTGCCTAGCCTTGCGTTGTCGTGCATTAGCCTTGCCTCGCCTCACCGTGCCTTGCCTTGCGTTACCCTTTCCTTGCCTTGCCGTGCATTGCCTAGCCGTGCGTTGCCGTGCCTTTGCCTTGTTTCCCCTTGTCGTGCCGTTCCTTCCGTTACCCTTGCCTTGCCTTGCTTTCCCTTGCCTGCCTTGCCTTCCGTTACCCTTTCCTTGCCTTGCCGTGCATTGCCTAGCCGTGCGTTGCCGTGCCTTAGCCTTGCCTAGCCTCACCGTGCCTTGCCTTGCGTTACCCTTTCCTTGCCTTGCCGTGCATTGCCTAACCGTGCGTTGTCGTGCCTTAGCCTTGTTTCCCCTTGTCGTGCCGTTCCTTCCGTTACCCTTGCCTTGCCTTGCTTTCCCTTGCCTTCCTTGCCTTCCGTTACCCTTTGCTTGCCTTCCGTGCATTGCCTAGCCTTGCGTTGTCGTGCATTAGCCTTGCCTCCCCAAACCGTGCCTTGCCTTGCGTTACCCTTTCCTTGCCTTGCCGTGCATTGCCTAGCCCTGTGTTGTCGTGCCTTAGCCTTGTTTCCCCTTACCGTGCCGTTCCTTCCGTTACCCTTGCCTTGCTTTCCCTTGCCTTCCTTCCCTTCCGTTACTCTTTGCTTGCCTTCCGTGCATTGCCTAGCCTTGCGTTGTCGTGTCTTAGCCTTTTTTCACCTTGCCATAGCCTTGCTTGCGTTGCCTTGCTTTGCCTTACCTTCCTTGCCTTCCGTTACTCTTTGCTTGCCTTCCGTGCATTGCCTAGCCTTGCGTTGTCGTGCCTTAGCCTTTTTTCACCTTGCCATAGCCTTGCTTGCGTTGCCTTGCGTTGCCTTGCATTCCTTGCCTTCCGTTACTCTTTGCTTGCCTTCCGTGCATTGCCTAGCCTTGCGTTGTCGTGCATTAGCCTTGCCTCCCGAAACCGTGCCTTGCCTTGCTTTACACTTTCCTTGCCTTGCCCTGCATTGCCTAGCCCTGTGTTGTCGTGCCTTGGCCTTGTTTCCCCTTGCCGTGCCGTTCCTTCCGTTACCCTTGCCTTGCCTTGCTTTCCCTTGCCTTCCTTGCGTTCCGTTATTCTTTGCTTGCCTTCCGTGCATTGCCTAGCCTTGCGTTGTCGTGCCTTAGCCTTGCCTCGCCTGACCGTGCCTTGCCTTGCGTTACCCTTACCTTGCCTTGCCCTGCATTGCCTAGCCGTTCGTTGTCGTGCCTTAGCCTTGTTTGCCCTTGCCGTGCCGTTCCTTCCGTTACCCTTGCCTTGCTTTCCCTTGCCTTCCTTGCATTCCGTTACTCTTTGCTTGCCTTCCGTGCATTGCCTAGCCTTGCGTTGTCGTGTCTTAGCCTTTTTTCACCTTGCCATAGCCTTGCTTGCGTTGCCTTGCTTTGCCTTACCTTCCTTGCCTTCCGTTACTCTTTGCTTCCCTTCCGTGCATTGCCTAGCCTTGCGTGCTCGTGCCTTAGCCTTTTTTCACCTTGCCATAGCCTTGCTTGCGTTGCCTTGCTTTGCATGGCATTCCTTCCCTTCCGTTACTCTTTGCTTGCCTTCCGTGCATTGCCTAGCCTTGCGTGGTCGTGCCTTAGCCTTTTTTCACCTTGCCATAGCCTTGCTTGCGTTGCCTTGCTTTTCCTTGCATTCGTTGCTTTCCGTTACTCTTTGCTTGCCTTCCGTGCATTGCCTAGCCCTGCGTTGTCGTGCCTTAGCCTTGTTTCCCCTTGCCGTGCCGTTCCTTCCGTTACCCTTGCCTTGCGTTACCCTTTCCTTGCCTTGCCGTGCATTGCCTAGCCGTGCGTTGTCGTGCCTTAGCCTTGCCTCGCCTGACCGTGCCTTGCCTTGCGTTACCCTTTCCTTGCCTTGCCGTGCATTGCCTAGCCGTGCGTTGTCGTGCCTTAGCCTTGTTTCCCCTTGCCGTGCCATTCCTTCCGTTACCCTTGTCTTCCCTCGCTTTCCCTTGCCTTCCTTGCCTTCCGTTACTCTTTGCTTGCCTTCCGTGCATTGCCTAGCCTTGCGTGGTCGTGCCTTAGCCTTTTTTCACCTTGCCATAGCCTTGCTTGCGTTGCCTTGCTTTACCTTGCATTCCTTGCCTTCCGTTACTCTTTGCTTGCCTTCCGTGCATTGCCTAGCCTTGCGTTGTCGAGCATTAGCCTTGCCTCCCCAAACCGTACCTTGCCTTGCGTTACCCTTTCCTTGCCTTGCCCTGCATTGCCTAGCCCTGTGTTGTCGTGCCTTAGCCTTGATTCCCCTTGCCGTGCCGTTTCTTTCGTCACCCTTGCCTTCCCCTGCTTTCCCTTGCATTCCTTGCCTTCCGTTACTCTTTGCTTGCCTTCCGTGCATTGCCTAGCCTTGCGTAGTCGTGCCTTAGCCTTCCCTCGCCTGACCGTGCCTTGCCTTGCGTTACCCTTTCCTTGCCTTGCCGTGAATTGCCTAGCCTTGCGTTGTCGTGCATTAGCCTCGGCTTGCCTTACCGTGCCTTGCCTTGCGTTACCCTTTCGTTGCCTGGCCGTTCATTGCTTAGCCTTGCGTTGCCGTGTCTTAGCCTTGTTTCCCCTTGCCGTGCCGTGCCTTTTGTTACACTTGCCTTGCCTTGTTTGCCTTGCCTTTATTTCCTTCCGTTACTCTTTCCTTGCCTAGCCGTGCACTGCGTAGCCTTGCGTTGTCGTGCATTACCCTTGCCTCGCCTGACCGTGCCTTGCCTTGCGTTACCCTTTCCTTGCCTTGCCGTGCATTGCCTAGCCCTGCGTTGTCGTGCCTTAGCCTTGTTTCCCCTTACCGTGCCGTTCCTTCCGTTACCCTTGCCTTCCCCTGCTTTCCCTTGCCTTCCTTGCCTTCCGTTACTCTTTGCTTGCCTTCCATGCATTGCCTAGCCTTGCGTTGTCGTGCCTTAGCCTTGCCTCGCCTGACCGTGCCTTGCCTTGCGTTACCCTTTCCTTGCCTTGCCGTGCATTGCCTAGCTGTGCGTTGTCATGCATCAGCCTTGCCTTGCCTCACCGTGCCTTGCCTTGCGTTACCCTTTCCTTGCCTTGCCGTGCATTGCCTAGCCCTGCGTTGCCGTGCCTTAGCCTTGTTTCCCCTTGCCGTGCCGTTCCTTCCGTTACCCTTGCCTTGCCTTGCTTTCCCTTGCCTTCCTTGCCTTCCGTTACTCTTTGCTTGCCTTCCGTGCATTGCCTAGCCTTCCGTTGTCGTGCATTAGCCTTGCCTCCCCAAACCGTGCCTTGCCTTGCGTTACCCTTTCCTTGCCTTGCCCTGCATTGCCTAGAACTGTGTTGTCGTGCCTTAGCCTTGTTTCCCCTTACCGTGCCGTTCCTTTCGTTACCCTTGCCTTCCCCTGCTTTCCTTTGCATTCCTTGCCTTCCGGTACTCTTTGCTTGCCTTCCGTGCATTGCGTAGCCTTGCGTTGTCGTGCCTTAGCCTTGTTTCCCCTTGCCGTGCCTTACCTTTTGTTACACTTGCCTTGCCTTGCTTTGCCTTGCCTTCCTTTCCTTCCGTTACTCTTTCCTTGCCTAGCCGTGCACTGCCTAGCCTTGCGTTGTCGTGCATTAGCCTTGCCTCCCCAAACCGTGCCTTGACTTGCGTTACCATTTCCTTGCCTTGCCCTGCATTGCCTAGCCGTGCGTTACCGTGCCTTAGCCTTGTTTCCCCTTGCCGTGCCGTTCCTTCCGTTAACCTTGCCTTGCCTTGCTTTCCCTTGCCTTCCTTGCGTTCCGTTACTCTTTGCTTGCCTTCCGAGCATTGCCTAGCCTTGCGTTGTCGTGCCTTAGCCTTGCCTCGCCTAACCGTGCCTTGCCTTGCGTTACCCTTTCCTTGCATTGCCATGCATTGCCTAGCCGTGCGTTGTCGTGCATTAGCCTCGCCTTGCATTACAGTGCCTTGCCTTGCGTTACCCTTTCCTTGCCTGGCCGTGCATTGCTTAGCCTTGCGTTGCCGTGCCTTAGCCTTGTTTCCCCTTGCCGTGCCGTGCCTTTTGTTACACTTGCCTTGCCTTGCTTTGCCTTGCCTTCCTTTCCTTCCGTTACTCTTTCCTTGCCTAGCCTTGCACTGCGTAGGCTTGCGTTGTCGTGCATTACCATTGCCTCGCCTGACCGTGCCTTGCCTTGCGTTACCCTTTCCTTGCCTTGCCGTGCATTGCCTAGCCGTGCGTTGTCGTGCCTTAGCCTTGTTTCCCCTTACCGTGCCGTTCCTTCCGTTACCCTTGCCTTCCCCTCCTTTCCCTTGCCTTCCTTCCCTTCCGTTACTCTTTGCTTGCCTTCCGTGCATTGCCTAGCCTTGCGTTGTCGTGCCTTAGCCTTGCCTCGCCTGACCGTGCCTTGCCTTGCGTTACCCTTTCCTTGCCTTGCCGTGCATTGCCTAGCCGTGCGTTGTCGTGCATTAGCCTTGCCTTGCCTGACCGTGCCTTGCCTTGCGTTACCCTTTCCTTGGCTTGCCGTGCATTGCCTAGCCGTGCGTTGTCGTGCCTTAGCCTTGTTTCCCCTTGCCGTGCCGTTCCTTCCGTTACCCTTGCCTTGCCTTGCTTTCCCTTGCCTTCCTTGCCTTCCGTTACTCTTTGCTTGCCTTCCGTTCATTGCCTAGCCTTGCGTTGTCGTGCATTAGCCTTGCCTCCCCAAATCGTGCCTTGCCTTGCGTTACCCTTTCCTTGCCTTGCCCTGCATTGCCTAGCCCTGTGTTGTCGTGCCTTAGCGTTGTTTCCCCTTACCGTGCCGTTCCTTTCGTTACCCTTGCCTTCCCCTGCTTTCCTTTGCATTCCTTGCCTTCCGTTACTCTTTGCTTGCCTTCCGTGCATTGCCTAGCATTGCGTTGTCGTGCCTTAGCCTTGTTTCCCCTTGCCGTGCCATGCCTGTTGTTACACTTGCCTTGCCATGCTTTGCCTTGCCTTCCTTTCCTTCCGTTACTCTTTCCTTGCCTAGCCGTGTACTGCCTAGCCTTGCGATGTCGTGCATTAGCTTTGCCTCGCCTGACAGTGCCTTGCCTTGCGTTACCCTTTCCTTGCCTTGCCGTGCATTGCCTAGCCCTGCGTTGCCGTGCCTTAGCCTTGTTTCCCCTTGCCGAGCCGTTCCTTCCGTTACCCTTGCCTTGCCTTGGTTTCACCTGCCTTCCTTGCCTTCCGTTACTCTTTGCTTGCCTTCCGTGCATTGCCTAGCCTTGCGTTGTCGTGCATTAGCCTTGCCTCTCCTGACCGTTCCTTGCCTTGCGTTACCCTTTCCTTGCCTTGCCGTGCATTGCCTAGCCGTGCGTCGTCGTGCATTAGCCTTGTCTTGCCTTACCGTGCCTTGCCTTGCGTTACCCTTTCCTTGCCTGGCCGTGCATTGCCTAGCCGTGCATTGCCGTTCCTTAGCCTTGTTTCCCGTTGCCGTGCCTTGCCTTTTGTTACACTTGCCTTGCCTTCCTTTGCCTTGCCTTCCTTTCCTTCCGTTACTCTTTCCTTGCCTAGCCGTGCACTGCCTAGCCTTGCGTTGTCGTGCATTAGCCTTGCCTCCCCAAACCGTGCCTTGCCTTGCGTTACCATTTCCTTGCCTTGCCCTGCATTGCCTAGCCGTGCGTTGCCGTGCCTTAGCCTTGTTTCCCCTTGCCGTGCCGTACCTTCCGGTAACCTTGCCTTGCCTTGCTTTCCCTTGCCTTCCTTGCGTTCCGTTACTCTTTGCTTGCCTTCCGTGCATTGCCTAGACTTGCGTTGTCGTGCCTTAGCCTTGCCTCGCCTGACCGTGCCTTGCTTTGCGTTACCCTTTCCTTGCCTTGCAGTGCATTGCCTAGCAGTGCGTTGTCGTGCCTTAGCCTTGTTTCCCCTTGCCGTGCCGTTCTTTCCGTTACCATTGCCTTGCCTTGCTTTCCCTTGCCTTCCTTGCCTTCCGTTACTCTTTGCTTGCCTTCCGTGCATTGCCTAGCCTTGCCTTGTCGTGTCTTAGCCTTTTTTCACATTGCCATAGCCTTGCTTGCGTTGCCTTGCTTTGCCTTGCCTTCCTTGCTTTCCGTTACTCTTTGCTTGCCTTCCGTGCATTGCCTAGCCTTGCGTGGTCGTGCCTTAGCCTTTTTTCACCTTGCCATAGCCTTGCTTGCGTTGCCTTGCTTTGCCTTGCATTCCTTGCCTTCCGTTACTCTTTGCTTGCTTTCCGTGCATTGCCTAGCCTTGCGTTGTCGTGCATTAGACTTGCCTCCCCAAACCGTGCCTTGCCTTGCGTTACCCTTTCCTTGCCTTACCCTGCATTGCCTAGCCCTGTGTTGTCGTGCCTTAGCCTTGTTTCCCCTTGCCGTGCCGTTCCTTCCGTTACCCTTGCCTTCCCTTGCTTTCCCTTGCTTTCCTTGCCTTCCGTTACACTTCGCTTTCCTTCCGTGCATTGCCTAGCCTTGCGTTGTCGTGCCTTAGCCTTGCCTAGCCTGACAGTGCCTTGCCTTGCGTTACCCTTTCCTTGCCTGGCCGTGCATTGCTTAGTCTTGCGTTGCCGTGCCTTAGCCTTGTTTCCCCTTGCCGTGCCGTGCCTTTTGTTACACTTGCCTTGCCTTGCTTTGCCTTGCCTTCCTTTCCTTCCGTTACTCTTTCCTTGCCTAGCCGTGCACTGCGTAGCCTTGCGTTTTCGTGCATTACCCTTGCCTCGCCTGACCGTGCCTTGCCTTGCGTTACACTTTCCTTGCCTTGCCGTGCATTGCCTAGCCCTTCGTTACCGTGCCTTAGACTTGTTTCCCCTTGCCGAGCCGTTCCTTCCGTTACCCTTCCCTTCCCCTGCTTTCCCTTGCCTTCCTTGCCTTCCGTTACTCTTTGCTTGCCTTCCGTGCATTGCCTAGCCTTGCGTTGTCGTGCATTAGCCTTGCCTCCCCAAACCGTGCCTTGCCTTGCGTTACCCTTTCCTTGCCTTGCCCTGCATTGCCTAGCCCTGTGTTGTCGTGCCTTAGCCTTGTTTCCCCTTACCGTGCCGTTCCTTTCGTTACCCTTGCCTTCCCCTGCTTTCCTTTGCATTCCTTGCCTTCCGTTACTCTTTGCTTGCCTTCCGTGCATTGCCTAGCCTTGCGTTGTCGTGCCTTAGCCTTGTTTCCCCTTGCCGTGCCGTGCCTGTTGTTACACTTGTCTTGCCATGCTTTTCCTTGCCTTCCTTTCCTTCCATTACTCTTTCCTTGCCTAGCCGTGCACTGCCTAGCCTTGCGATGTCGTCCATTAGCTTTGCCTCGCCTGACAGTGCCTTGCCTTGCGTTACCCTTTCCTTGCCTTGCCGTGCATTGCCTAGCCGTGCGTTGTCGTGCATCAGCCTTGCCTTGCCTCACCGTGCCTTGCCTTGCGTTACCCTTTCCTTGCCTTGCCTGCATTGCCTAGCCGTGCGTTGCCGTGCCTTAGCCTTGTTTCCCCTTGCCGTGCCGTTCCTTCTGTTACCCTTGCCTTGCCTTGCTTTCCCTTGCATTCCTTGCCTTCCGTTACTCTTTGCTTGCCTTCCGTGCATTGCCTAGCCTTGCGTTGTCGTGTCTTAGCCTTTTTTCACCTTGCCATAGCCTTGCTTGCGTTGCCTTGCTTTGCCTTACCTTCCTTGCCTTCCGTTACTCTTTGCTTCCCTTCCGTGCATTGCCTAGCCTTGCGTGCTCGTGCCTTAGCCTTTTTTCACCTTGCCATAGCCTTGCTTGCGTTGCCTTGCTTTGCCTTGCATTCCTTGCCTTCCGTTACTCTTTGCTTGCCTTCCGTGCATTGCCTAGCCTTGCGTGGTCGTGCCTTAGCCTTTTTTTCACCTTGCCATAGCCTTGCTTGCGTTGCCTTGCTTTCCCTTGCATTCCTTGCCTTCCGTTACTCTTTGCTTGCCTTCCGTGCATTGCCTAGCCCTGTGTTGTCGTGCCTTAGCCTTGTTTCCCCTTACCGTGCCGTTCCTTCCGTTACCCTTGCCTTGCCTTGCTTTCCCTTGCCTTCCTTGCGTTCCGTTATTCTTTGCTTGCCTTCCGTGCATTGCCTAGCCTTGCGTTGTCGTGCCTTAGCGTTGCCTCGCCTGACCGTGCCTTGCCTTGCGTTACCCTTACCTTGCCTTGCCCTGCATTGCCTAGCCGTTCGTTGTCGTGCCTTAGCCTTGTTTGCCCTTGCCGTGCCATTCCTTCCGTTACCCTTGCCTTGCTTTCCGTTGCCTTCCTTGCCTTCCGTTACTCTTTGCTTGCCTTCCGTGCATTGCCTAGCCTTGCGTGGTCGTGCCTTAGCCTTTTTTCACCTTGCCATAGCCTTGCTTGCGTTGCCTTGCTTTACCTTGCATTCCTTGCCTTCCGTTACTCTTTGCTTGCCTTCCGTGCATTGCCTAGCCTTGCGTTGTCGAGCATTAGCCTTGCCTCCCCAAACCGTACCTTGCCTTGCGTTACCCTTTCCTTGCCTTGCCCTGCATTGCCTAGCCCTGTGTTGTCGTGCCTTAGCCTTGATTCCCCTTGCCGTGCCGTTTCTTTCGTTACCCTTGCCTTCCCCTGCTTTCCCTTGCATTCCTTGCCTTCCGTTACTCTTTGCTTGCCTTCCGTGCATTGCCTAGCCTTGCGTAGTCGTGCCTTAGCCTTCCCTCGCCTGACCGTGCCTTGCCTTGCGTTACCCTTTCCTTGCCTTGCCGTGAATTGCCTAGCCTTGCGTTGTCGTGCATTAGCCTCGGCTTGCCTTACCGTGCCTTGCCTTGCGTTACCCTTTCGTTGCCTGGCCGTTCATTGCTTAGCCTTGCGTTGCCGTGTCTTAGCCTTGTTTCCCCTTGCCGTGCCGTGCCTTTTGTTACACTTGCCTTGCCTTGTTTGCCTTGCCTTTATTTCCTTCCGTTACTCTTTCCTTGCCTAGCCGTGCACTGCGTAGCCTTGCGTTGTCGTGCATTACCCTTGCCTCGCCTGACCGTGCCTTGCCTTGCGTTACCCTTTCCTTGCCTTGCCGTGCATTGCCTAGCCCTGCGTTGTCGTGCCTTAGCCTTGTTTCCCCTTACCGTGCCGTTCCTTCCGTTACCCTTGCCTTCCCCTGCTTTCCCTTGCCTTCCTTGCCTTCCGTTACTCTTTGCTTGCCTTCCATGCATTGCCTAGCCTTGCGTTGTCGTGCCTTAGCCTTGCCTCGCCTGACCGTGCCTTGCCTTGCGTTACCCTTTCCTTGCCTTGCCGTGCATTGCCTAGCTGTGCGTTGTCATGCATCAGCCTTGCCTTGCCTCACCGTGCCTTGCCTTGCGTTACCCTTTCCTTGCCTTGCCGTGCATTGCCTAGCCCTGCGTTGCCGTGCCTTAGCCTTGTTTCCCCTTGCCGTGCCGTTCCTTCCGTTACCCTTGCCTTGCCTTGCTTTCCCTTGCCTTCCTTGCCTTCCGTTACTCTTTGCTTGCCTTCCGTGCATTGCCTAGCCTTCCGTTGTCGTGCATTAGCCTTGCCTCCCCAAACCGTGCCTTGCCTTGCGTTACCCTTTCCTTGCCTTGCCCTGCATTGCCTAGAACTGTGTTGTCGTGCCTTAGCCTTGTTTCCCCTTACCGTGCCGTTCCTTTCGTTACCCTTGCCTTCCCCTGCTTTCCTTTGCATTCCTTGCCTTCCGGTACTCTTTGCTTGCCTTCCGTGCATTGCGTAGCCTTGCGTTGTCGTGCCTTAGCCTTGTTTCCCCTTGCCGTGCCTTACCTTTTGTTACACTTGCCTTGCCTTGCTTTGCCTTGCCTTCCTTTCCTTCCGTTACTCTTTCCTTGCCTAGCCGTGCACTGCCTAGCCTTGCGTTGTCGTGCATTAGCCTTGCCTCCCCAAACCGTGCCTTGACTTGCGTTACCATTTCCTTGCCTTGCCCTGCATTGCCTAGCCGTGCGTTACCGTGCCTTAGCCTTGTTTCCCCTTGCCGTGCCGTTCCTTCCGTTAACCTTGCCTTGCCTTGCTTTCCCTTGCCTTCCTTGCGTTCCGTTACTCTTTGCTTGCCTTCCGAGCATTGCCTAGCCTTGCGTTGTCGTGCCTTAGCCTTGCCTCGCCTAACCGTGCCTTGCCTTGCGTTACCCTTTCCTTGCCTTGCCATGCATTGCCTAGCCCTGTGTTGTCGTGCCTTAGCGTTGTTTCCCCTTACCGTGCCGTTCCTTTCGTTACCCTTGCCTTCCCCTGCTTTCCTTTGCATTCCTTGCCTTCCGTTACTCTTTGCTTGCCTTCCGTGCATTGCCTAGCATTGCGTTGTCGTGCCTTAGCCTTGTTTCCCCTTGCCGTGCCGTGCCTGTTGTTACACTTGCCTTGCCATGCTTTGCCTTGCCTTCCTTTCCTTCCGTTACTCTTTCCTTGCCTAGCCGTGCACTGCCTAGCCTTGCGATGTCGTGCATTAGCTTTGCCTCGCCTGACAGTGCCTTGCCTTGCGTTACCCTTTCCTTGCCTTGCCGTGCATTGCCTAGCCCTGCGTTGCCGTGCCTTAGCCTTGTTTCCCCTTGCCGAGCCGTTCCTTCCGTTACCCTTGCCTTGCCTTGGTTTCACCTGCCTTCCTTGCCTTCCGTTACTCTTTGCTTGCCTTCCGTGCATTGCCTAGCCTTGCGTTGTCGTGCATTAGCCTTGCCTCTCCTGACCGTTCCTTGCCTTGCGTTACCCTTTCCTTGCCTGGCCGTGCATTGCCTAGCCGTGCATTGCCGTTCCTTAGCCTTGTTTCCCGTTGCCGTGCCTTGCCTTTTGTTACACTTGCCTTGCCTTGCTTTGCCTTGCCTTCCTTTCCTTCCGTTACTCTTTCCTTGCCTAGCCGTGCACTGCCTAGCCTTGCGTTGTCGTGCATTAGCCTTGCCTCCCCAAACCGTGCCTTGCCTTGCGGTACCATTTCCTTGCCTTGCCCTGCATTGCCTAGCCGTGCGTTGCCGTGCCTTAGCCTTGTTTCCCCTTGCCGTGCCGTACCTTCCGGTAACCTTGCCTTGCCTTGCTTTCCCTTGCCTTCCTTGCGTTCCGTTACTCTTTGCTTGCCTTCCGTGCATTGCCTAGACTTGCGTTGTCGTGCCTTAGCCTTGCCTCGCCTGACCGTGCCTTGCTTTGCGTTACCCTTTCCTTGCCTTGCAGTGCATTGCCTAGCAGTGCGTTGTCGTGCCTTAGCCTTGTTTCCCCTTGCCGTGCCGTTCTTTCCGTTACCATTGCCTTGCCTTGCTTTCCCTTGCCTTCCTTGCCTTCCGTTACTCTTTGCTTGCCTTCCGTGCATTGCCTAGCCTTGCCTTGTCGTGTCTTAGCCTTTTTTCACATTGCCATAGCCTTGCTTGCGTTGCCTTGCTTTGCCTTGCCTTCCTTGCTTTCCGTTACTCTTTGCTTGCCTTCCGTGCATTGCCTAGCCTTGCGTGGTCGTGCCTTAGCCTTTTTTCACCTTGCCATAGCCTTGCTTGCGTTGCCTTGCTTTGCCTTGCATTCCTTGCCTTCCGTTACTCTTTGCTTGCTTTCCGTGCATTGCCTAGCCTTGCGTTGTCGTGCATTAGACTTGCCTCCCCAAACCGTGCCTTGCCTTGCGTTACCCTTTCCTTGCCTTACCCTGCATTGCCTAGCCCTCTGTTGTCGTGCCTTAGCCTTGTTTCCCCTTGCCGTGCCGTTCCTTCCGTTACCCTTGCCTTCCCTTGCTTTCCCTTGCTTTCCTTGCCTTCCGTTACTCTTCGCTTTCCTTCCGTGCATTGCCTAGCCTTGCGTTGTCGTGCCTTAGCCTTGCCTAGCCTGACAGTGCCTTGCCTTGCGTTACCCTTTCCTTGCCTGGCCGTGCATTGCTTAGTCTTGCGTTGCCGTGCCTTAGCCTTGTTTCCCCTTGCCGTGCCGTGCCTTTTGTTACACTTGCCTTGCCTTGCTTTGCCTTGCCTTCCTTTCCTTCCGTTACTCTTTCCTTGCCTAGCCGTGCACTGCGTAGCCTTGCGTTTTCGTGCATTACCCTTGCCTCGCCTGACCGTGCCTTGCCTTGCGTTACACTTTCCTTGCCTTGCCGTGCATTGCCTAGCCCTTCGTTACCGTGCCTTAGACTTGTTTCCCCTTGCCGAGCCGTTCCTTCCGTTACCCTTCCCTTCCCCTGCTTTCCCTTGCCTTCCTTGCCTTCCGTTACTCTTTGCTTGCCTTCCGTGCATTGCCTAGCCTTGCGTTGTCGTGCATTAGCCTTGCCTCCCCAAACCGTGCCTTGCCTTGCGTTACCCTTTCCTTGCCTTGCCCTGCATTGCCTAGCCCTGTGTTGTCGTGCCTTAGCCTTGTTTCCCCTTACCGTGCCGTTCCTTTCGTTGCCCTTGCCTTCCCCTGCTTTCCTTTGCATTCCTTGCCTTCCGTTACTCTTTGCTTGCCTTCCGTGCATTGCCTAGCCTTGCGTTGTCGTGCCTTAGCCTTGTTTCCCCTTGCCGTGCCGTGCCTGTTGTTACACTTGTCTTGCCATGCTTTTCCTTGCCTTCCTTTCCTTCCATTACTCTTTCCTTGCCTAGCCGTGCACTGCCTAGCCTTGCGATGTCGTCCATTAGCTTTGCCTCGCCTGACAGTGCCTTGCCTTGCGTTACCCTTTCCTTGCCTTGCCGTGCATTGCCTAGCCGTGCGTTGTCGTGCATCAGCCTTGCCTTGCCTCACCGTGCCTTGCCTTGCGTTACCCTTTCCTTGCCTTGCCTGCATTGCCTAGCCGTGCGTTGCCGTGCCTTAGCCTTGTTTCCCCTTGCCGTGCCGTTCCTTCTGTTACCCTTGCCTTGCCTTGCTTTCCCTTGCATTCCTTGCCTTCCGTTACTCTTTGCTTGCCTTCCGTGCATTGCCTAGCCGTGCGTTGTCGTGCATTTGCCTTGCCTTGCCTCACCGTGCCTTGCCTTGCGTTACCCTTTCCTTGCCTGGCCGTGCATTGCCTAGCCGTGCGTTGTCGTGCATTAGCCTTGTCTTGCCTTACCGTGCCTTGCCATGCGTTACCCTTTCCTTGCCTGGCCGTGCATTGCCTAGCCGTGCGCTGCCGTTCCTTAGCCTTTTTTCCCCTTGCCGTGCCTTGCCTTTTGTTACACTTGCCTTGCCTTGCTTTGCCTTGCCTTCCTTTCCTTCCGTTACTCTTTCCTTGCCTAGCCGTGCACTGCCTATCCTTCCGTTGTCGTGCATAAGCCTTGCCTCCCCAAACCGTGCCTTGCCTTGCGTTACCATTTCCTCGCCTTGCCCTGCATTGCCTAGCCGTGCGTTACCGTGCCTTAGCCTTGTTTCCCCTTGCGTGCCGTTCCTTCCGTTAACCTTGCCTTGCCTTGCATTCCCTTGCCTTCCTTGCGTTCCGTTACTCTTTGCTTGCCTTCCGTGCATTGCCTAGCCGTGCGTTGTCGTGCATTAGCCTCGCCTTGCCTTACCGTGCCTTGCCTTGCGTTACCCTTTCCTTGCCTGGCCGTGCATTGCTTAGCCTTGCGTTGCCGTGCCTTAGCCTTGTTTCCCCTTGCCGTGACGTGCCTTTGTTACACTTGCCTTGCCTTGCTTTGCCTTGCCTTCCTTTCCTTCCGTTACTCTTTCCTTGCCTAGCCGTGCACTGCGTAGCCTTCCGTTGTCGTGCATTACACTTGCCTCGCCTGACCGTGCCTTGCCTTGCGTTACCCTTTCCTTACCTTGCCGTGGATTGCCTAGCCCTGCCTTGTCGTGCCTTAGCCTTGTTTCCCTTACCGTGCCGTTCCTTCCGTTACCCTTGCCTTCCCCTGCTTTCCCTTGCCTTCCTTGCCTTCCGTTACTCTTTGCTTGCCTTTCGTGCATTGTCTAGCCTTGCCTTGTCGTGCCTTAGCCTTGCCTTGCCTGACCGTGCCTTGCCTTGCGTTACCCTTTCCTTGCCTTGCCGTGCATTGCCTAGCCGTGCGTTGTCGTGCATCAGCCTTGCCTTGCCTCAAGGTGCCTTGCCTTGCGTTACCTTCTCCTTGCCTTGCCGTGCATTGCCTAGCCGTGCGTTGCCGTGCCTTAGCCTTGTATCCCCTTGCCGTGCCGTTCCTTCCGTTACCCTTGCCTAGCCTTGCTTTCCCTTGCCTTCCTTGGTTTCCTTTACTCTTTGCTTGCCTTCCGTGCATTGCCCAGCATTGCGTTGTCGTGCCTTAGCCTTGCCTCGCCTGACAGTGCCTTCCCTTTCGTTACCCTTTCCTTGCTGGCCGTGCATTGCTTAGTCTTGCGTTGCCGTGCCTTAGCCTTGTTTCCCCTTGCCGTGCCGTGCCTTCCGTTACACTTGCCTTGCCTTGCTTTCCCTTGCCTTCCTTGCCTTCCGTTACTCTTTGCTTGCCTTCCGTGCATTGCCTAGCCTTGCGTTGTCGTGCCTTAGCCTTGCCTCGCCTCACCGTGCCTTGCCTTGCGTTACCCTTTCCTTGCCTTGCCGTGCATTGCCTAGCCGTGCGTTGTCGTGCATCAGCCTTGCCTTGCCTCACCGTGCCTTGCCTTGCGTTACCCTTTCCTTGGCTTGCCGTGCATTGCCTAGCCGTGCGTTGCCGTGCCTTAGCCTTGTTTCCCCTTGCCGTGCCGTTCCTTCCGTTACCCTTGCCTTGCCTTGCTTTCCCTTGCCTTCCTTGCCTTCCGTTACTCTTTGCTTGCCTTCCGTTCATTGCCTAGCCTTGCGTTGTCGTGCATTAGCCTTGCCTCCCCAAATCGTGCCTTGCCTTGCGTTACCCTTTCCTTGCCTTGCCCTGCATTGCCTAGCCCTGTGTTGTCGTGCCTTAGCGTTGTTTCCCCTTACCGTGCCGTTCCTTTCGTTACCCTTGCCTTCCCCTGCTTTCCTTTGCATTCCTTGCCTTCCGTTACTCTTTGCTTGCCTTCCGTGCATTGCCTAGCATTGCGTTGTCGTGCCTTAGCCTTGTTTCCCCTTGCCGTGCCATGCCTGTTGTTACACTTGCCTTGCCATGCTTTGCCTTGCCTTCCTTTCCTTCCGTTACTCTTTCCTTGCCTAGCCGTGCACTGCCTAGCCTTGCGATGTCGTGCATTAGCTTTGCCTCGCCTGACAGTGCCTTGCCTTGCGTTACCCTTTCCTTGCCTTGCCGTGCATTGCCTAGCCCTGCGTTGCCGTGCCTTAGCCTTGTTTCCCCTTGCCGAGCCGTTCCTTCCGTTACCCTTGCCTTGCCTTGGTTTCACCTGCCTTCCTTGCCTTCCGTTACTCTTTGCTTGCCTTCCGTGCATTGCCTAGCCTTGCGTTGTCGTGCATTAGCCTTGCCTCTCCTGACCGTTCCTTGCCTTGCGTTACCCTTTCCTTGCCTGGCCGTGCATTGCCTAGCCGTGCATTGCCGTTCCTTAGCCTTGTTTCCCGTTGCCGTGCCTTGCCTTTTGTTACACTTGCCTTGCCTTGCTTTGCCTTGCCTTCCTTTCCTTCCGTTACTCTTTCCTTGCCTAGCCGTGCACTGCCTAGCCTTGCGTTGTCGTGCATTAGCCTTGCCTCCCCAAACCGTGCCTTGCCTTGCGTTACCATTTCCTTGCCTTGCCCTGCATTGCCTAGCCGTGCGTTGCCGTGCCTTAGCCTTGTTTCCCCTTGCCGTGCCGTACCTTCCGGTAACCTTGCCTTGCCTTGCTTTCCCTTGCCTTCCTTGCGTTCCGTTACTCTTTGCTTGCCTTCCGTGCATTGCCTAGACTTGCGTTGTCGTGCCTTAGCCTTGCCTCGCCTGACCGTGCCTTGCTTTGCGTTACCCTTTCCTTGCCTTGCAGTGCATTGCCTAGCAGTGCGTTGTCGTGCCTTAGCCTTGTTTCCCCTTGCCGTGCCGTTCTTTCCGTTACCATTGCCTTGCCTTGCTTTCCCTTGCCTTCCTTGCCTTCCGTTACTCTTTGCTTGCCTTCCGTGCATTGCCTAGCCTTGCCTTGTCGTGTCTTAGCCTTTTTTCACATTGCCATAGCCTTGCTTGCGTTGCCTTGCTTTGCCTTGCCTTCCTTGCTTTCCGTTACTCTTTGCTTGCCTTCCGTGCATTGCCTAGCCTTGCGTGGTCGTGCCTTAGCCTTTTTTCACCTTGCCATAGCCTTGCTTGCGTTGCCTTGCTTTGCCTTGCATTCCTTGCCTTCCGTTACTCTTTGCTTGCTTTCCGTGCATTGCCTAGCCTTGCGTTGTCGTGCATTAGACTTGCCTCCCCAAACCGTGCCTTGCCTTGCGTTACCCTTTCCTTGCCTTACCCTGCATTGCCTAGCCCTCTGTTGTCGTGCCTTAGCCTTGTTTCCCCTTGCCGTGCCGTTCCTTCCGTTACCCTTGCCTTCCCTTGCTTTCCCTTGCTTTCCTTGCCTTCCGTTACTCTTCGCTTTCCTTCCGTGCATTGCCTAGCCTTGCGTTGTCGTGCCTTAGCCTTGCCTAGCCTGACAGTGCCTTGCCTTGCGTTACCCTTTCCTTGCCTGGCCGTGCATTGCTTAGTCTTGCGTTGCCGTGCCTTAGCCTTGTTTCCCCTTGCCGTGCCGTGCCTTTTGTTACACTTGCCTTGCCTTGCTTTGCCTTGCCTTCCTTTCCTTCCGTTACTCTTTCCTTGCCTAGCCGTGCACTGCGTAGCCTTGCGTTTTCGTGCATTACCCTTGCCTCGCCTGACCGTGCCTTGCCTTGCGTTACACTTTCCTTGCCTTGCCGTGCATTGCCTAGCCCTTCGTTACCGTGCCTTAGACTTGTTTCCCCTTGCCGAGCCGTTCCTTCCGTTACCCTTCCCTTCCCCTGCTTTCCCTTGCCTTCCTTGCCTTCCGTTACTCTTTGCTTGCCTTCCGTGCATTGCCTAGCCTTGCGTTGTCGTGCATTAGCCTTGCCTCCCCAAACCGTGCCTTGCCTTGCGTTACCCTTTCCTTGCCTTGCCCTGCATTGCCTAGCCCTGTGTTGTCGTGCCTTAGCCTTGTTTCCCCTTACCGTGCCGTTCCTTTCGTTGCCCTTGCCTTCCCCTGCTTTCCTTTGCATTCCTTGCCTTCCGTTACTCTTTGCTTGCCTTCCGTGCATTGCCTAGCCTTGCGTTGTCGTGCCTTAGCCTTGTTTCCCCTTGCCGTGCCGTGCCTGTTGTTACACTTGTCTTGCCATGCTTTTCCTTGCCTTCCTTTCCTTCCATTACTCTTTCCTTGCCTAGCCGTGCACTGCCTAGCCTTGCGATGTCGTCCATTAGCTTTGCCTCGCCTGACAGTGCCTTGCCTTGCGTTACCCTTTCCTTGCCTTGCCGTGCATTGCCTAGCCGTGCGTTGTCGTGCATCAGCCTTGCCTTGCCTCACCGTGCCTTGCCTTGCGTTACCCTTTCCTTGCCTTGCCTGCATTGCCTAGCCGTGCGTTGCCGTGCCTTAGCCTTGTTTCCCCTTGCCGTGCCGTTCCTTCTGTTACCCTTGCCTTGCCTTGCTTTCCCTTGCATTCCTTGCCTTCCGTTACTCTTTGCTTGCCTTCCGTGCATTGCCTAGCCGTGCGTTGTCGTGCATTTGCCTTGCCTTGCCTCACCGTGCCTTGCCTTGCGTTACCCTTTCCTTGCCTGGCCGTGCATTGCCTAGCCGTGCGTTGTCGTGCATTAGCCTTGTCTTGCCTTACCGTGCCTTGCCATGCGTTACCCTTTCCTTGCCTGGCCGTGCATTGCCTAGCCGTGCGCTGCCGTTCCTTAGCCTTTTTTCCCCTTGCCGTGCCTTGCCTTTTGTTACACTTGCCTTGCCTTGCTTTGCCTTGCCTTCCTTTCCTTCCGTTACTCTTTCCTTGCCTAGCCGTGCACTGCCTATCCTTCCGTTGTCGTGCATAAGCCTTGCCTCCCCAAACCGTGCCTTGCCTTGCGTTACCATTTCCTCGCCTTGCCCTGCATTGCCTAGCCGTGCGTTACCGTGCCTTAGCCTTGTTTCCCCTTGCGTGCCGTTCCTTCCGTTAACCTTGCCTTGCCTTGCATTCCCTTGCCTTCCTTGCGTTCCGTTACTCTTTGCTTGCCTTCCGTGCATTGCCTAGCCGTGCGTTGTCGTGCATTAGCCTCGCCTTGCCTTACCGTGCCTTGCCTTGCGTTACCCTTTCCTTGCCTGGCCGTGCATTGCTTAGCCTTGCGTTGCCGTGCCTTAGCCTTGTTTCCCCTTGCCGTGACGTGCCTTTGTTACACTTGCCTTGCCTTGCTTTGCCTTGCCTTCCTTTCCTTCCGTTACTCTTTCCTTGCCTAGCCGTGCACTGCGTAGCCTTCCGTTGTCGTGCATTACACTTGCCTCGCCTGACCGTGCCTTGCCTTGCGTTACCCTTTCCTTACCTTGCCGTGGATTGCCTAGCCCTGCCTTGTCGTGCCTTAGCCTTGTTTCCCTTACCGTGCCGTTCCTTCCGTTACCCTTGCCTTCCCCTGCTTTCCCTTGCCTTCCTTGCCTTCCGTTACTCTTTGCTTGCCTTTCGTGCATTGTCTAGCCTTGCCTTGTCGTGCCTTAGCCTTGCCTTGCCTGACCGTGCCTTGCCTTGCGTTACCCTTTCCTTGCCTTGCCGTGCATTGCCTAGCCGTGCGTTGTCGTGCATCAGCCTTGCCTTGCCTCAAGGTGCCTTGCCTTGCGTTACCTTCTCCTTGCCTTGCCGTGCATTGCCTAGCCGTGCGTTGCCGTGCCTTAGCCTTGTATCCCCTTGCCGTGCCGTTCCTTCCGTTACCCTTGCCTAGCCTTGCTTTCCCTTGCCTTCCTTGGTTTCCTTTACTCTTTGCTTGCCTTCCGTGCATTGCCCAGCATTGCGTTGTCGTGCCTTAGCCTTGCCTCGCCTGACAGTGCCTTCCCTTTCGTTACCCTTTCCTTGCCTGGCCGTGCATTGCTTAGTCTTGCGTTGCCGTGCCTTAGCCTTGTTTCCCCTTGCCGTGCCGTGCCTTTTGTTACACTTGCCTTGCCTTGCTTTCCCTTGCCTTCCTTGCCTTCCGTTACTCTTTGCTTGCCTTCCGTGCATTACCTAGCGTTGCGTTGTCGTGCCTTAGCCTTGCCTCGCCTGACCGTGCCTTGCCTTGCGTTACCCTTTCCTTGCCTTGCCGTGCATTGCCTAGCCGTGCGTTGTCGTGCATCAGCCTTGCCTTGCCTCACCGTGCCTTGCCTTGCGTTACCCTTTCCTTGCCTTGCCGTGCATTGCCTAGCCGTGCGTTGCCGTGCCTTAGCCTTGTTTCCCCTTGTCGTGTCGTTCCTTCCGTTACCCTTGCCTTGCCTTGCTTTCCCTTGCCTTCCTTGCCTTCCGTTACCCTTTCCTTGCCTTGCCGTGCATTGCCTAGCCTTGCGTTGTCGTGCATTAGCCTTGCCTCCCCAAACCGTGCCTTGCCTTGCGTTACCCTTTCCTTGCCTTGCCCTGCATTGCCTAGCCCTGTGTTGTCGTGCCTTAGCCTTGTTTCCCCTTACCGTGCCGTTCCTTTCGTTACCCTTGCCTTCCCCTGCTTTCCTTTGCATTCCTTGCCTTCCGTTACTCTTTGCTTGCCTTCCGTGCATTGCCTAGCCTTGCGTTGTCGTGCCTTAGCCTTGTTTCCCCTTGCCTTGCCGTGCCTGTTGTTACACTTGCCTTGCCATGCTTTTCCTTGCCTTCCTTTCCTTCCATTACTCTTTCCTTGCCTAGCCGTGCACTGCCTAGCCTTGCGATGTCGTGCATTAGCTTTGCCTCGCCTGACAGTGCCTTGCCTTGCGTTACCCTTTCCTTACCTTGCCGTGCCTTGCCTAGCCGTGCGTTGTCGTGCCTTAGCCTTGTTTCCCCTTGCCGTGCCGTGCCTTTGTTACACTTGCCTTGCCTTGCTTTGCCTTGCCTTCCTTTCCTTCCGTTACTCTTTCCTTGCCTAGCCGTGCACTGCGTAGCCTTGCGTTGTCGTGCATTAGCCTTGCCTTGCCTCACCGTGCCTTGCCTTGCGTTACCCTTTCCTTACCTTGCCGTGGATTGCCTAGCCCTGCCTTGTCGTGCCTTAGCCTTGTTTCCCTTACCGTGCCGTTCCTTCCGTTACCCTTGCCTTCCCCTGCTTTCCCTTGCCTTCCTTGCCTTCCGTTACTCTTTGCTTGCCTTTCGTGCATTGTCTAGCCTTGCCTTGTCGTGCCTTAGCCTTGCCTTGCCTGACCGTGCCTTGCCTTGCGTTACCCTTTCCTTGCCTTGCCGTGCATTGCCTAGCCGTGCGTTGTCGTGCATCAGCCTTGCCTTGCCTCACCGTGCCTTGCCTTGCGTTACCCTTTCCTTGCCTTGCCGTGCATTGCCTAGCCCTGCGTTGTCGTGCCTTAGCCTTGTATCCACTTGCCGTGCCGTTCCTTCCGTTACCCTTGCCTTGCCTTGCTTTCCCTTGCCTTCCTTGGTTTCCTTTACTCTTTGCTTGCCTTCCGTGCATTGCCCAGCATTGCGTTGTCGTGCCTTAGCCTTGCCTCGCCTGACAGTGCCTTCCCTTTCGTTACCCTTTCCTTGCCTGGCCGTGCATTGCTTAGTCTTGCGTTGCCGTGCCTTAGCCTTGTTTCCCCTTGCCGTGCCGTTCCTTCCGTTACCCTTGCCTTTCCTTGCTTTCCCTTGCCTTCCTTGCCTTCCGTTACTCTTTGCTTGCCTTCCGTGCATTACCTAGCCTTGCGTTGTCGTGCCTTAGCCTTGCCTCGCCTGACCGTGCCTTGCCTTGCGTTACCCTTTCCTTGCCTTGCCGTGCCTTGCCTAGCCGTGCGTTGTCGTGCATTAGCCTTGCCTTGCCTCACCGTGCCTTGCCTTGCGTTACCCTTTCCTTGCCTTGCCCTGCCTTGCCTAGCCGTGCATTGTCGTGTCTTAGCCTTGTTTCCCCTTGTCGTGCCGTTCCTTCCGTTACCCTTGCCTTGCCTTGCTTTCCCTTGCCTTCCTTGCCTTCCGTTACCCTTTGCTTGCCTTCCGTGCATTGCCTAGCCTTGCGTTGTCGTGCATTAGCCTTGCCTCCCCAAACCGTGCCTTGCCTTGCGTTACCCTTTCCTTGCCTTGCCCTGCATTGCCTAGCCCTGTGTTGTCGTGCCTTAGCCTTGTTTCCCCTTACCGTGCCGTTCCTTTCGTTACCCTTGCCTTCCCCTGCTTTCCTTTGCATTCCTTGCCTTCCGTTACTCTTTGCTTGCCTTCCGTGCATTGCCTAGCCTTGCGTTGTCGTGCCTTAGCCTTGTTTCCCCTTGCCGTGCCGTGCCTGTTGTTACACTTGCCTTGCCATGCTTTTCCTTGCCTTCCTTTCCTTCCATTACTCTTTCCTTGCCTAGCCGTGCACTGCCTAGCCTTGCGATGTCGTGCATTAGCTTTGCCTCGCCTGACAGTGCCTTGCCTTGCGTTACCCTTTCCTTACCTTGCCGTGGATTGCCTAGCCGTGCGTTGCCGTGCCTTAGCCTTGTTTCCCCTTGCCGTGCCGTTCCTTCCGTTACCCTTGCCTTGCCTTACTTTCCCTTGCATTCCTTGGTTTCCGTTACTCTTTTCTTGCCTTCCGTGCATTACCTAGCCGTGCGTTGTCGTGCATTAGCCTTGCCTTGCCTCAGAGTGCCTTGCCTTGCGTTACATTTTCCTTGGCTGGCCGTGCATTGTCTAGCCGTGCGTTGTGGTGCCTTAGCCTTGTTTCACCTTGCCATAGACTTGCTTGCTTTGCCTTGCTTTGCCTTGCATTCCTTGCCTTCCGTTACTCTTTGCTTGCCTTCCGTGCATTGCCTAGCCTTGCGTTGTCGTGCCTTAGCCTTGCCTCGCCTGACCGTGCCTTGCCTTGCGTTACCCTTTCCTTGCCTAGCCGTGCATTGCTTAGCCTTGCGTTGCCGTGCCTTAGGGTTGTTTCCCCTTGCCGTGACGTGCCTTTGTTACACTTGCCTTGCCTTGCTTTGCCTTGCCTTCCTTTCCTTCCGTTACTCTTTCCTTGCCTATCCGTGCACTGCGTAGCCTTCCGTTGTCGTGCATTACCCTTGCCTCGCCTGACCGTGCCTTGCCTTGCGTTACCCTTTCCTTACCTTGCCGTGCATTGCCTAGCCCTGCGTTGTCGTGCCTTAGCCTTGTTTCCCCTTGCCGTGTCTTCCTTCCGTTACCCTTGACTTCCCTTGCTTTCCCTTGCCTTCCTTGCCTTCCGTTACTCTTTGCTTGCCTTTCGTGCATTGTCTAGCCTTGCCTTGTCGTGCCTTAGCCTTGCCTTGCCTGACCGTGCCTTGCCTTGCGTTACCCTTTCCTTGCCTTGCCGTGCATTGCCTAGCCGTGCGTTGTCGTGCATCAGCCTTGCCTTGCCTCAAGGTGCCTTGCCTTGCGTTACCTTCTCCTTGCCTTGCCGTGCATTGCCTAGCCGTGCGTTGCCGTGCCTTAGCCTTGTATCCCCTTGCCGTGCCGTTCCTTCCGTTACCCTTGCCTAGCCTTGCTTTCCCTTGCCTTCCTTGGTTTCCTTTACTCTTTGCTTGCCTTCCGTGCGTTGCCTAGCATTGCGTTGTCGTGCCTTAGCCTTGCCTCGCCTGACAGTGCCTTCCCTTGCGTTACCCTTTCCTTGCCTGGCCGTGCATTGCTTAGTCTTGCGTTGCCGTGCCTTAGCCTTGTTTCCCCTTGCCGTGCCGTGCCTTTTGTTACACTTGCCTTGCCTTGCTTTCCCTTGCCTTCCTTGCCTTCCGTTACTCTTTGCTTGCCTTCCGTGCATTGCCTAGCCTTGCGTTGTCGTGCCTTAGCCTTGCCTCGCCTCACCGTGCCTTGCCTTGCGTTACCCTTTCCTTGCCTTGCCGTGCATTGCCTAGCCGTGCGTTGTCGTGCATCAGCCTTGCCTTGCCTCACCGTGCCTTGCCTTGCGTTACCCTTTCCTTGCCTTGCCGTGCATTGCCTAGCCGTGCGTTGCCGTGCCTTAGCCTTGTTTCCCCTTGTCGTGCCGATCCTTCCGTTACCCTTGCCTTGCCTTGCTTTCCCTTGCCTTCCTTGCCTTCCGTTACCCTTTGCTTGCCTTCCGTGCATTGCCTAGCCTTGCGTTGTCGTGCATTAGCCTTGACTCCCCAAACCGTGCCTTGCCTTGCGTTACCCTTTCCTTGCCTTGCCCTGCATTGCCTAGCCCTGTGTTGTCGTGCCTTAGCCTTGTTTCCCCTTACCGTGCCGTTCCTTTCGTTACCCTTGCCTTCCCCTGCTTTCCTTTGCATTCCTTGCCTTCCGTTACTCTTTGCTTGCCTTCCGTGCATTGCCTAGCCTTGCGTTGTCGTGCCTTAGCCTTGTTTCCCCTTGCCGTGCCGTGCCTGTTGTTACACTTGCCTTGCCATGCTTTTCCTTGCCTTCCTTTCCTTCCATTACTCTTTCCTTGCCTAGCCGTGCACTGCCTAGCCTTGCGATGTCGTGCATTAGCTTTGCCTCGCCTGACAGTGCCTTGCCTTGCGTTACCCTTTCCTTACCTTGCCGTGGATTGCCTAGCCGTGCGTTGCCGTGCCTTAGCCTTGTTTCCCCTTGCCGTGCCGTTCCTTCCGTTACCCTTGCCTTGCCTTGCTTTCCCTTGCATTCCTTGGTTTCCGTTACTCTTTGCTTGCCTTCCGTGCATTGCCTAGCCTTGCGCTGTCGTGCATTAGCCTTGCCTTGCCTCAGAGTGCCTTGCCTTGGGTTACATTTTCCTTGGCTGGCCGTGCATTGTCTAGCCGTGCGTTGTGGTGCCTTAGCCTTGTTTCACCTTGCCATAGACTTGCTTGCTTTGCCTTGCTTTGCCTTGCATTCCTTGCCTTCCGTTACTCTTTGCTTGCCTTCCGTGCATTGCCTAGCCTTGCGTTGTCGTGCCTTAGCCTTGCCTCGCCTGACAGTGCCTTGCCTTGCGTTACCCTTTCCTTGCCTGGCCGTGCATTGCTTAGTCTTGCATTGCCGTGCCTTAGCCTTGTTTCCCCTTGCCGTGCCGTGCCTTTTGTTACACTTGCCTTGCCTTACTTTGCCTTGCCTTCCTTTCCTTCCGTTACTCTTTCCTTGCCTAGCCGTGCACTGCGTAGCCTTGCGTTTTCGTGCATTACCCTTGCCTCGCCTGACCGTGCCTTGCCTTGCGTTACCCTTTCCTTGCCTTGCCGTGCATTGCCTAGCCCTTCGTTACCGTGCCTTAGCCTTGTTTCCCCTTGCCGAGCCGTTCCTTCCGTTACCCTTACCTTCCCCTGCTTTCCCTTGCCTTCCTTGCCTTCCGTTACTCTTTGCTTGCCTTCCGTGCATTGCCTAGCCTTGCGTTGTCGTGCCTTAGCCTTGCCTCGCCTGACCGTGCCTTGCCTTGCGTTACCCTTTCCTTGCCTTGCCGTGCATTGCCTAGCCGTGCGTTGTCGTGCATCAGCCTTGCCTTGCCTCACCGTGCCTTGCCTTGCGTTACCCTTTCCTTGCCTTGCCGTGCATTGCCTAGCCGTGCGTTGTCGTGCCTTAGCCTTGTTTCCCCTTGCCGTGCCGTTCCTTCTGTTATCCTTGCCTTGCCTTGCTTTCCCTTGCCTTCCTTGCCTTCCGTAACTCTTTGCTTGCCTTCCGTGCATTGCCTAGCCTTGCGTTGTCGTGGATTCGCCTTGCCTCCCGAAACCGTGCCTTGCCTTGCGTTACCCTTTCCTTGCCTTGCCGTGCATTGCCTAGCCCTGTGTTGTCGTGCCTTAGCCTTGTTTCCCCTTACCGTGCCGTTCCTTTCGTTACCCTTGCCTTCCCATGCTTTCCCTTGCCTTCCTTGCCTTCCGTTACTCTTTGCTTGCCTTCCGTGCATTGCCTAGCCTTGCGTTGTCGTGCCTTAGCCTTGTTTCCCCTTGCCGTGCCGTGCCTGTTGTTACACTTGCCTTGCCATGCTTTTCCTTGCCTATCTTTCCTTCCATTACTCTTTCCTTGCCTAGCCGTGCACTGCCTAGCCTTGCGATGTCGTGCATTAGCTTTGCCTCGCCTGACAGTGCCTTGCCTTGCGTTACCCTTTCCGTGCCTTGCCGTGCATTGCCTAGCCGTACGTTGTCGTGCATCAGCCTTGCCTTGCCTCACCGTGCCTTGCCTTGCGTTACCCTTTCCTTGCCTTGCCGTGCATTGCCTAGCCGTGCGTTGTCGTGCCTTAGCCTTGTTTCCCCTTGCCGTGCCGTTCCTTCTGTTACCCTTGCCTTGCCTTGCTTTCCCTTGCCTTCCTTGCCTTCCGTTACTCTTTGCTTGCCTTCCGTGCATTGCCTAGCCGTGCGTTGTCGTGCATTTGCCTTGCCTTGCCTCACCGTGCCTTGCCTTGCGTTACCCTTTCCTTGCCTGGCCGTGCATTGCCTAGCCGTGCGTTGTCGTGCATTAGCCTTGTCTTGCCTTACCGTGCCTTGCCTTGCGTTACCCTTTCCTTGCCTGGCCGTGCATTGCCTAGCCGTGCGTTGCCGTTCCTTAGCCTTTTTTCCCCTTGTCGTGCCTTGCCTTTTGTTACACTTGCCTTGCCTTGCTTTGCCTTGCCTTCCTTTCCTTCCGTTACTCTTTCCTTGCCTAGCCGTGCACTGCCTATCCTTCCGTTGTCGTGCATTAGCCTTGCCTCCCCAAACCGTGCCTTGCATTGCGTTACCATTTAATTGCCTTGCCCTGCATTGCCTAGCCGTGCGTTACCGTACCTTAGCCTTGTTTCCCCTTGCCGTGCCGTTCCTTCCGTTAACCTTGCCTTGCCTTGCATTCCCTTGCCTTCCTTGCGTTCCGTTACTCTTTGCTTGCCTTCCGTGCATTGCCTAGCCGTGCGTTGTCGTGCATTAGCCTTGTCTTGCCTTACCGTGCCTTGCCTTGCGTTACCCTTTCCTTGCCTGGCCGTGCATTGCTTAGCCTTGCGTTGCCGTGCCTTAGCCTTGTTTCCCCTTGCCGTGACGTGCCTTTGTTACACTTGCCTTGCCTTGTTTTGCCTTGCCTTCCATTCCTTCCGTTACTCTTTCCTTGCCTAGCCGTGCACTGCGTAGCCTTGCGTTGTCGTGCCTTACCCTTGCCTCGCCTGACCGTGCCTTGCCTTGCGTTACCCTTTCCTTGCCTTGCCGTGCCTTGCCTAGCCGTGCATTGTCGTGCCTTAGCCTTGTTTCCCCTTGCCGTGTCTTCCTTCCGTTACCCTTGCCTTCCCCTGCTTTCCTTTGCCTTCCTTGCCTTCCGTTACTCTTTGCTTGCCTTCTGTGCATTGCCTAGCCTTGCGTTGTCGTGCCTTAGCCTTGCCTCGCCTGACCGTGCCTTGCCTTGCGTTACCCTTTCCTTGCCTTGCCGTGCATTGCCTAGCTGTGCGTTGTCATGCATCAGCCTTGCCTTGCCTCACCGTGCCTTGCCTTGCGTTACCCTTTCCTTGCCTGGCCGTGCATTGCCTAGCCCTGCGTTGCCGTGCCTTAGCCTTGTTTCCCCTTGCCGTGCCGTTCCTTCCGTTACCCTTGCCTTGCCTTGCTTTCCCTTGCCTTCCTTGCCTTCCGTTACTCTTTGCTTGCCTTCCGTGCATTGCCTAGCCTTGCGTTGTCGTGCATTAGCCTTGCCTCCCCAAACCGTGCCTTGCCTTGCGTTACCCTTTCCTTGCCTTGCCCTGCATTGCCTAGAACTTTGTTGTCGTGCCTTAGCCTTATTTCCCCTTACCGTGCCGTTCCTTTCGTTACCCTTGCCTTCCCCTGCTTTCCTTTGCCTTCCTTGCCTTCCGTTACTCTTTGCTTGCCTTCCGTGCATTGCGTAGCCTTGCGTTGCCGTGCCTTTTGTTACACTTGCCTTGCCTTGCTTTGCCTTGCCTTCCTTTCCTTCCGTTACTCTTTCCTTGCCTAGCCGTGCACTGCCTATCCTTGCGTTGTCGTGCATTAGCCTTGCCTCCCCAAACCTTGCCTTGACTTGCGTTACCATTTCCTTGCCTTGCCCTGCATTGCCTAGCCGTGCGTTACCGTGCCTTAGCCTTGTTTCCCCTTGCCGTGCCGTTCCTTCCGTTAACCTTGCCTTGCCTTGCTTTCCCTTGCCTTCCTTGCGTTACGTTACTCTTTGCTTGCCTTCCGAGCATTGCCTAGCCTTGCGTTGTCGTGCCTTAGCCTTGCCTCGCCTAACCGTGCCTTCCCATGCGTTACCCTTTCCTTGCCTTGCCGTGCATTGCCTAGCCGTGCGTTGTCGTGCATTAGCCTCACCTTGCATTACTGTGCCTTGCCTTGCGTTACCCTTTCCTTGCCTGGCCGTGCATTGCTTAGCCTTGCGTTGCCGTGCCTTAGCCTTGTTTCCCCTTGCAGTGCCGTGCCTTTTGTTACACTTGCCTTGCCTTGCTTTGCCTTGCCTTCCTTTCCTTCCGTTACTCTTTCCTTGCCTAGCCGTGCACTGCGTAGGCTTGCGTTGTCGTGCATTACCCTTGCCTCGCCTGACCGTGCCTTGCCTTGCATTACCCTTTCCTTGCCTTGCCGTGCATTGCCTAGCCCTGCGTTGTCGTGCTTTAGCTTTGTTTCCCCTTACCGTGCCGTTCCTTCCGTTACCCTTGCCTTCCCCTCCTTTCCCTTGCCTTCCTTCCCTTCCGTTACTCTTTGCTTGCCTTCCGTGCATTGCCTAGCCTTGCGTTGTCGTGCCTTAGCCTTGCCTCGCCTCACCGTGCCTTGCCTTGCGTTACCCTTTCCTTGCCTTGCCGTGCATTGCCTAGCCGTGCGTTGTCGTGCATCAGCCTTGCCTTGCCTCACCGTGCCTTGCCTTGCGTTACCCTTTCCTTGCCTTGCCGTGCATTGCCTAGCCGTGCGTTGCCGTGCCTTAGCCTTGTTTCCCCTTGCCGTGCCGTTCCTTCCGTTACCCTTGCCTTGCCTTGCTTTCCCTTGCCTTCCTTGCCTTCCGTTACTCTTTGCTTGCCTTCCGTTCATTGCCTAGCCTTGCGTTGTCGTGCATTAGCCTTGCCTCCCCAAATCGTGCCTTGCCTTGCGTTACCCTTTCCTTGCCTTGCCCTGCATTGCCTAGCCCTGTGTTGTCGTGCCTTAGCGTTGTTTCCCCTTACCGTGCCGTTCCTTTCGTTACCCTTGCCTTCCCCTGCTTTCCTTTGCATTCCTTGCCTTCCGTTACTCTTTGCTTGCCTTCCGTGCATTGCCTAGCATTGCGTTGTCGTGCCTTAGCCTTGTTTCCCCTTGCCGTGCCATGCCTGTTGTTACACTTGCCTTGCCATGCTTTGCCTTGCCTTCCTTTCCTTCCGTTACTCTTTCCTTGCCTAGCCGTGCACTGCCTAGCCTTGCGATGTCGTGCATTAGCTTTGCCTCGCCTGACAGTGCCTTGCCTTGCGTTACCCTTTCCTTGCCTTGCCGTGCATTGCCTAGCCCTGCGTTGCCGTGCCTTAGCCTTGTTTCCCCTTGCCGAGCCGTTCCTTCCGTTACCCTTGCCTTGCCTTGGTTTCCCCTGCCTTCCTTGCCTTCCGTTACTCTTTGCTTGCCTTCCGTGCATTGCCTAGCCTTGCGTTGTCGTGCATTAGCCTTGCCTCTCCTGACCGTGCCTTGCCTTGCGTTACCCTTTCCTTGCCTTGCCGTGCATTGCCTAGCCGTGCGTCGTCGTGCATTAGCCGTGTCTTGCCTTACCGTGCCTTGCCTTGCGTTACCCTTTCCTTTCCTGGCCGTGCATTGCCTAGCCGTGCATTGCCGTTCCTTAGCCTTGTTTCCCGTTGCCGTGCCTTGCCTTTTGTTACCCTTGCCTTGCCTTGCTTTGCCTTGCCTTCCTTTCCTTCCGTTACTCTTTCCTTGCCTAGCCGTGCACTGCCTAGCCTTGCGTTGTCGTGCATTAGCCTTGCCTCCCCAAACCGTGCCTTGCCTTGCGTTACCATTTCCTTGCCTTGCCCTGCATTGCCTAGCCGTGCGTTGCCGTGCCTTAGCCTTGTTTCCCCTTGCCGTGCCGTGCCTTCCGGTAACCTTGCCTTGCCTTGCTTTCCCTTGCCTTCCTTGCGTTCCGTTACTCTTTGCTTGCCTTCCGTGCATTGCCTAGACTTGCGTTGTCGTGCCTTAGCCTTGCCTCGCCTGACCGTGCCTTGCTTTGCGTTACCCTTTCCTTGCCTTGCAGTGCATTGCCTAGCAGTGCGTTGTCGTGCCTTAGCCTTGTTTCCCCTTGCCGTGCCGTTCTTTCCGTTACCATTGCCTTGCCTTGCTTTCCCTTGCCTTCCTTGCCTTCCGTTACTCTTTGCTTGCCTTCCGTGCATTGCCTAGCCTTGCCTTGTCGTGTCTTAGCCTTTTTTCACATTGCCATAGCCTTGCTTGCGTTGCCTTGCTTTGCCTTGCCTTCCTTGCTTTCCGTTACTCTTTGCTTGACTTCCGTGCATTGCCTAGCCTTGCGTGGTCGTGCCTTAGCCTTTTTTCACCTTGCCATAGCCTTGCTTGCGTTGCCTTGCTTTGCCTTGCATTCCTTGCCTTCCGTTACTCTTTGCTTGCTTTCCGTGCATTGCCTAGCCTTGCGTTGTCGTGCATTAGACTTGCCTCCCCAAACCGTGCCTTGCCTTGCGTTACCCTTTCCTTGCCTTACCCTGCATTGCCTAGCCCTGTGTTGTCGTGCCTTAGCCTTGTTTCCCCTTGCCGTGCCGTTCCTTCCGTTACCCTTGCCTTCCCTTGCTTTCCCTTGCTTTCCTTGCCTTCCGTTACTCTTCGCTTTCCTTCCGTGCATTGCCTAGCCTTGCGTTGTCGTGCCTTAGCCTTGCCTCGCCTGACAGTGCCTTGCCTTGCGTTACCCTTTCCTTGCCTGGCCGTGCATTGCTTAGTCTTGCGTTGCCGTGCCTTAGCCTTGTTTCCCCTTGCCGTGCCGTGCCTTTTGTTACACTTGCCTTGCCTTGCTTTGCCTTGCCTTCCTTTCCTTCCGTTACTCTTTCCTTGCCTAGCCGTGCACTGCGTAGCCTTGTGTTTTCGTGCATTACCCTTGCCTCGCCTGACCGTGCCTTGCCTTGCGTTACCCTTTCCTTGCCTTGCCGTGCATTGCCTAGCCCTTCGTTACCGTGCCTTAGCCTTGTTTCCCCTTGCCGAGCCGTTCCTTCCGTTACCCTTCCCTTCCCCTGCTTTCCCTTGCCTTCCTTGCCTTCCGTTACTCTTTGCTTGCCTTCCGTGCATTGCCTAGCCTTGCGTTGTCGTGCCTTAGCCTTGCCTCGCCTCACCGTGCCTTGCCTTGCGTTACCCTTTCCTTGCCTTGCCGTGCATTGCCTACCCGTGCGTTGTCGTGCATCAGCCTTGCCTTGCCTCACCGTGCCTTGCCTTGCGTTACCCTTTCCTTGCCTTGCCGTGCATTGCCTAGCCGTGCGTTGCCGTGCCTTAGCCTTGTTTCCCCTTGTCGTGCCGTTCCTTCCGTTACCCTTGCCTTGCCTTGCTTTCCCTTGCCTTCCTTGCCTTCCGTTACTCTTTGCTTGCCTTCCGTGCATTGCCTAGCCTTGCGTTGTCGTGCATTAGCCTTGCCTCCCCAAACCGTGCCTTGCCTTGCGTTACCCTTTCCTTGCCTTGCCCTGCATTGCCTAGCCCTGTGTTGTCGTGCCTTAGCCTTGTTTCCCCTTACCGTGCCGTTCCTTTCGTTACCCTTGCCTTCCCCTGCTTTCCTTTGCATTCCTTGCCTTCCGTTACTCTTTGCTTGCCTTCCGTGCATTGCCTAGCCTTGCGTTGTCGTGCCTTAGCCTTGTTTCCCCTTGCCGTGCCGTGCTTGTTGTTACACTTGTCTTGCCATGCTTTTCCTTGCCTTCCTTTCCTTCCATTACTCTTTCCTTGCCTAGCCGTGCACTGCCTAGCCTTGCGATGTCGTGCATTAGCTTTGCCTCGCCTGACAGTGCCTTGCCTTGCGTTACCCTTTCCTTGCCTTGCCGTGCATTGCCTAGCCGTGCGTTGTCGTGCATCAGCCTTGCCTTGCCTCACCGTGCCTTGCCTTGCGTTACCCTTTCCTTGCCTTGCCTGCATTGCCTAGCCGTGCGTTGCCGTGCCTTAGCCTTGTTTCCCCTTGCCGTGCCGTTCCTTCTCGTTACCCTTGCCTTGCCTTGCTTTCCCTTGCCTTCCTTGGTTTCCGTTACTCTTTGCTTGCCTTCCGTGCATTGCCTAGCTTTGCGCTGTCGTGCATTAGCCTTGCCTTGCCTCAGAGTGCCTTGCCTTGCGTTACCTTTTCCTTGGCTGGCCGTGCATTGTCTAGCCGTGCGTTGTGGTGCCTTAGCCTTGTTTCACCTTGCCATAGCCTTGCTTGCTTTGCCTTGCTTTGCCTTGCATTCCTTGCCTTCCGTTACTCTTTGCTTGCCTTGCGTGCATTGCCTAGCCTTGCGTTGTCGTGCCTTAGCCTTGCCTCGCCTGACAGTGCCTTGCCTTGCGTTACCCTTTCCTTGCCTGGCCGTGCATTGCTTAGTCTTGCGTTGCCGTGCCTTAGCCTTGTTTCCCCTTGCCGTGCCGTTCCTTCCGTTACCCTTGCCTTGCCTTGCTTTCCCTTGCCTTCCTTGCGTTCCGTTATTCTTTGCTTGCCTTCCGTGCATTGCCTAGCCTTGCGTTGTCGTGCCTTAGCCTTGCCTCGCCTGACCGTGCCTTGCCTTGCGTTACCCTTACCTTGCCTTCCCTGCATTCCCTAGCCGTTCGTTGTCGTGCCTTAGCCTTGTTTGCCCTTGCCGTGCCGTTCCTTCCGTTACCCTTGCCTTGCTTTCCCTTGCCTTCCTTGCCTTCCGTTACTCTTTGCTTGCCTTCCGTGCATTGCCTAGCCTTGCGTTGTCGTGTCTTAGCCTTTTTTCACCTTGCCATAGCCTTGCTTGCGTTGCCTTGCTTTGCCTTACCTTCCTTGCCTTCCGTTACTCTTTGTTTGCCTTCCGTGCATTGCCTAGCCTTGCGTGGTCGTGCCTTAGCCTTTTTTCACCTTGCCATAGCCTTGCTTGCGTTGCCTTGCTTTGCCTTGCCTTCCTTGCCTTCCGTTACTCTTTGCTTGCCTTCCGTGCATTGCCTAGCCTTGCGTGGTCGTGCATTAGCCTTGCCTCCCGAAACCGTGCCTTGCCTTGCTTTACCCTTTCCTTGCCTTGCCCTGCATTGCCTAGCCCTGTGTTGTCGTGCCTTAGCCTTGTTTCCCCTTGCCGTGCCGTTCCTTCCGTTACCCTTGCCTTGCCTTGCTTTCCCTTGACTTCCTTGCGTTCCGTTATTCTTTGCTTGCCTTCCGTGCATTGCCTAGCCTTGCGTTGTCGTGCCTTAGCCTTGCCTCGCCTGACCGTGCCTTGCCTTGCGTTACCCTTACCTTGCCTTGCCCTGCATTGCCTAGCCGTTCGTTTTCGTGCCTTAGCCTTGTTTGCCCTTGCCGTGCCGTTCCTTCCGTTACCCTTGCCTTGCTTTCCCTTGCCTTCCTTGCCTTCCGTTACTCTTTGCTTGCCTTCCGTGCATTGCCTAGCCTTGCGTTGTCGTGTCTTAGCCTTTTTTCACCTTGCCATAGCCTTGCTTGCGTTGCCTTGCTTTGCCTTACCTTCCTTGCCTTCCGTTACTCTTTGCTTCCCTTCCGTGCATTGCCTAGCCTTGCGTGGTCGTGCCTTAGCCTTTTTTCACCTTGCCATAGCCTTGCTTGCGTTGCCTTGCTTTGCATGGAATTCCTTCCCTTCCGTTACTCTTTGCTTGCCTTCCGTGCATTGCCTAGCCTTGCGTGGTCGTGCCTTAGCCTTTTTTCACCTTGCCATAGCCTTGCTTGCGTTGCCTTGCTTTTCCTTGCATTCCTTGCCTTCCGTTACTCTTTGCTTGCCTTCCGTGCATTGTCTAGCCTTGCGTTGTCGTGCATTAGCCTTGCCTCCCCAAACCGTGCCTTGCCTTGCTTTACCCTTTCCTTGCCTTGCCCTGCATTGCCTAGCCCTGTGTTGTCGTGCCTTAGCCTTGTTTCCCCTTGCCGTGCCGTTCCTTCCGTTACCCTTGCCTTGCCTTGCTTTCCCTTGCCTTCCTTGCGTTCCGTTATTCTTTACTTGCCTTCCGTGCATTGCCTAGCCTTGCGTTGTCGTGCCTTAGCCTTGCCTCGCCTGACCGTGACTTGCCTTGCGTTACCCTTACCTTGCCTTGCCCTGCATTGCCTAGCCGTTCGTTGTCGTGCCTTAGCCTTGTTTGCCCTTCCCGTGCCGTTCCTTCCGTTACCCTTGCCTTGCTTTCCCTTGCCTTCCTTGCCTTCCGTTACTCTTTGCTTGCCTTCCGTGCATTGCCTAGCCTTGCGTGGTAGTGCCTTAGCCTTTTTTCACCTTGCCATAGCCTTGCTTGCGTTGCCTTGCTTTACCTTGCATTCCTTGCCTTCCGTTACTCTTTGCTTGCCTTCCGTGCATTGCCTAGCCTTGCGTTGTCGTGCATTAGCCTTGCCTCCCCAAACCGTACCTTGCCTTGCGTTACCCTTTCCTTGCCTTGCCCTGCATTGCCTAGCCCTGTGTTGTCGTGCCTTAGCCTTGTTTCCCCTTGCCGTGCCGTTTCTTTCGTTACCCTTGCCTTCCCCTGCTTTCCCTTGCATTCCTTGCCTTCCGTTACTCTTTGCTTGCCTTCCGTGCATTGCGTAGCCTTGCGTTGTCGTGCCTTAGCCTTGTTTCCCCTTGCCGTGCCTTGCCTTTTGTTACACTTGCCTTGCCTTGCTTTGCCTTGCCTTCCTTTCCTTCCGTTACTCTTTCCTTGCCTAGCCGTGCACTGCCTAGCCTTGCGTTGTCGTGCATTAGCCTTGCCTCCCCAAACCGTGCCTTGACTTGCGTTACCATTTCCTTGCCTTGCCCTGCATTGCCTAGCCGTGCGTTACCGTGCCTTAGCCTTGTTTCCCCTTGCCGTGCCGTTCCTTCCGTTAACCTTGCCTTGCCTTGCTTTCCCTTGCCTTCCTTGCGTTCCGTTACTCTTTGCTTGCCTTCCGAGCATTGCCTAGCCTTGCGTTGTCGTGCCTTAGCCTTGCCTCGCCTAACCGTGCCTTGCCTTGCGTTACCCTTTCCTTGCATTGCCATGCATTGCCTAGCCGTGCGTTGTCGTGCATTAGCCTCGCCTTGCATTACTGTGCCTTGCCTTGCGTTACCCTTTCCTTGCCTGGCCGTGCATTGCTTAGCCTTGCGTTGCCGTGCCTTAGCCTTGTTTCCCCTTGCCGTGCCGTGCCTTTTGTTACACTTGCCTTGCCTTGCTTTGCCTTGCCTTCCTTTCCTTCCGTTACTCTTTCCTTGCCTAGCCCTGCACTGCGTAGGCTTGCGTTGTCGTGCATTACCCTTGCCTCGCCTGACCGTGCCTTGCCTTGCATTACCCTTTCCTTGCCTTGCCGTGCATTGCCTAGCCCTGCGTTGTCGTGCTTTAGCTTTGTTTCCCCTTACCGTGCCGTTCCTTCCGTTACCCTTGCCTTCCCCTCCTTTCCCTTGCCTTCCTTCCCTTCCGTTACTCTTTGCTTGCCTTCCGTGCATTGCCTAGCCTTGCGTTGTCGTGCCTTAGCCTTGCCTCGCCTCACCGTGCCTTGCCTTGCGTTACCCTTTCCTTGCCTTGCCGTGCATTGCCTAGCCGTGCGTTGTCGTGCATTAGCCTTGCCTTGCCTCACCGTGCCTTGCCTTGCGTTACCCTTTCCTTGCCTTGCCGTTCATTGCCTAGCCGTGCGTTGCCGTGCCTTAGCCTTGTTTCCCCTTGCCGTGCCGTTCCTTCCGTTACCCTGGCCTTGCCTTGCTTTCCCTTGCCTTCCTTGCCTTCCGTTACTCTTTGCTTGCCTTCCGTTCATTGCCTAGCCTTGCGTTGTCGTGCATTAGCCTTGCCTCCCCAAATCGTGCCTTGCCTTGCGTTACCCTTTCCTTGCCTTGCCCTGCATTGCCTAGCCCTGTGTTGTCGTGCCTTAGCGTTGTTTCCCCTTACCGTGCCGTTCCTTTCGTTACCCTTGCCTTCCCCTGCTTTCCTTTGCATTCCTTGCCTTCCGTTACTCTTTGCTTGCCTTCCGTGCATTGCCTAGCCTTGCGTTGTCGTGCCTTAGCCTTGTTTCCCCTTGCCGTGCCGTGCCTGTTGTTACACTTGCCTTGCCATGCTTTGCCTTGCCTTCCTTTCCTTCCGTTATTCTTTCCTTGCCTAGCCGTGCACTGCCTAGCCTTGCGATGTCGTGCATTAGCTTTGCCTCGCCTGACAGTGCCTTGCCTTGCGTTACCCTTTCCTTGCCTTGCCGTGCATTGCCTAGCCCTGCGTTGCCGTGCCTTAGCCTTGTTTCCCCTTGCCGAGCCGTTCCTTCCGTTACCCTTGCCTTGCCTTGGTTTCCCCTGCCTTCCTTGCCTTCCGTTACTCTTTGCTTGCCTTCCGTGCATTGCCTAGCCTTGCGTTGTCGTGCATTAGCCTTGCCTCTCCTGACCGTGCCTTGCCTTGCGTTACCCTTTCCTTGCCTTGCCGTGCATTGCCTAGCCGTGCGTCGTCGTGCATTAGCCTTGTCTTGCCTTACCGTGCCTTGCCTTGCGTTACCCTTTCCTTGCCTGGCCGTGCATTGCCTAGCCGTGCATTGCCGTTCCTTAGCCTTGTTTCCCGTTGCCGTGCCTTGCCTTTTGTTACACTTGCCTTGCCTTGCTTTGCCTTGCCTTCCTTTCCTTCCGTTACTCTTTCCTTGCCTAGCCGTGCACTGCCTAGCCTTGCGTTGTCGTGCATTAGCCTTGCCTCCCAAAACCGTGCCTTGCCTTGCGTTACCATTTCCTTGCCTTGCCCTGCATTGCCTAGCCGTGCGTTGCCGTGCCTTAGCCTTGTTTCCCCTTGCCGTGCCGTTCCTTCCGTTACCCTGGCCTTGCCTTGCTTTCCCTTGCCTTCCTTGCCTTCCGTTACTCTTTGCTTGCCTTCCGTTCATTGCCTAGCCTTGCGTTGTCGTGCATTAGCCTTGCCTCCCCAAATCGTGCCTTGCCTTGCGTTACCCTTTCCTTGCCTTGCCCTGCATTGCCTAGCCCTGTGTTGTCGTGCCTTAGCGTTGTTTCCCCTTACCGTGCCGTTCCTTTCGTTACCCTTGCCTTCCCCTGCTTTCCTTTGCATTCCTTGCCTTCCGTTACTCTTTGCTTGCCTTCCGTGCATTGCCTAGCCTTGCGTTGTCGTGCCTTAGCCTTGTTTCCCCTTGCCGTGCCGTGCCTGTTGTTACACTTGCCTTGCCATGCTTTGCCTTGCCTTCCTTTCCTTCCGTTATTCTTTCCTTGCCTAGCCGTGCACTGCCTAGCCTTGCGATGTCGTGCATTAGCTTTGCCTCGCCTGACAGTGCCTTGCCTTGCGTTACCCTTTCCTTGCCTTGCCGTGCATTGCCTAGCCCTGCGTTGCCGTGCCTTAGCCTTGTTTCCCCTTGCCGAGCCGTTCCTTCCGTTACCCTTGCCTTGCCTTGGTTTCCCCTGCCTTCCTTGCCTTCCGTTACTCTTTGCTTGCCTTCCGTGCATTGCCTAGCCTTGCGTTGTCGTGCATTAGCCTTGCCTCTCCTGACCGTGCCTTGCCTTGCGTTACCCTTTCCTTGCCTTGCCGTGCATTGCCTAGCCGTGCGTCGTCGTGCATTAGCCTTGTCTTGCCTTACCGTGCCTTGCCTTGCGTTACCCTTTCCTTGCCTGGCCGTGCATTGCCTAGCCGTGCATTGCCGTTCCTTAGCCTTGTTTCCCGTTGCCGTGCCTTGCCTTTTGTTACACTTGCCTTGCCTTGCTTTGCCTTGCCTTCCTTTCCTTCCGTTACTCTTTCCTTGCCTAGCCGTGCACTGCCTAGCCTTGCGTTGTCGTGCATTAGCCTTGCCTCCCAAAACCGTGCCTTGCCTTGCGTTACCATTTCCTTGCCTTGCCCTGCATTGCCTAGCCGTGCGTTGCCGTGCCTTAGCCTTGTTTCCCCTTGCCGTGCCGTACCTTCCGGTAACCTTGCCTTGCCTTGCTTTCCCTTGCCTTCCTTGCGTTCCGTTACTCTTTGCTTGCCTTCCGTGCATTGCCTAGACTTGCGTTGTCGTGCCTTAGCCTTGCCTCGCCTGACCGTGCCTTGCCTTGCGTTACCCTTTCCTTGCCTTGCAGTGCATTGCCTAGCAGTGCGTTGTCGTGCCTTAGCCTTGTTTCCCCTTGCCGTGCCGTTCTTTCCGTTACCATTGCCTTGCCTTGCTTTCCCTTGCCTTCCTTGCCTTCCGTTACTCTTTGCTTGCCTTCCGTGCATTGCCTAGCCTTGCCTTGTCGTGTCTTAGCCTTTTTTCACATTGCCATAGCCTTGCTTGCGTTGCCTTGCTTTGCCTTTCCTTCCTTGCTTTCCGTTACTCTTTGCTTGCCTTCCGTGCATTGCCTAGCCTTGCGTGGTGGTGCCTTAGCCTTTTTTCACCTTGCCATAGCCTTGCTTGCGTTGCCTTGCTTTGCCTTGCATTCCTTGCCTTCCGTTACTCTTTGCTTGCTTTCCGTGCATTGCCTAGCCTAGCGTTGTCGTGCATTAGCCTTGCCTCCCCAAACCGTGCCTTGCCTTGCGTTACCCTTTCCTTGCCTTGCCCTGCATTGCCTAGCCCTGTGTTGTCGTGCCTTAGCTTTGTTTCCCCTTGCCGTGCCTTTCCTTCCGTTACCCTTGCCTTGCCTTGCTTTCCCTTGCCTTCCTTGCCTTCCGTTACTCTTTGCTTTCCTTCCGTGCATTGCCTAGCCTTGCGTTGTCGTGCCTTAGCCTTGCCTCGCCTGACAGTGCCTTTCCTTGCGTTACCCTTTCCTTGCCTTGCCGTGCACTGCCTAGCCTTGCCTTGTCGTGCATTAGCCTTGCCTTGCCTGACCGTGCCTTGCCTGGCGTTACCCTTTCCTTGCCTTGCCGTGCATTGCCTAGCCGTGCGTTGTCGTGCCTTAGCCTTGTTTCCCCTTGCCGTGCCGTTCCTTCCGTTACCCTTGCCTTGCCTTGCTTTCCCTTGCCTTCCTTGGTTTCCGTTACTCTTTGCTTGCCTTCCGTGCATTGCCTAGCCTTGCGCTGTCATGCATTAGCCTTGCCTTGCCTCAGAGTGCCTTGCCTTGCGTTACCATTTCCTTGGCTGGCCGTGCATTGCCTAGTCGTGCGTTGTGGTGCCTTAGCCTTGTTTCACCTTGCCATAGCCTTGCTTGCTTTGCCTTGCTTTCCCTTGCCTTCCTTGCCTTCCGTTACTCTTTGCTTGCCTTTCGTGCATTGCCTAGGCTTGCGTTGCTGTGCCTTAGCCTTGTTTCACCTTGCCATAACCTTGCTTGCGTTGCCTTGCTTTGCCTTGCCTTCCTTGCCTTCCGTTACTCTTTGCTTCTCTTCCGTGCATTGCCTAGCCTTGCGTTGTCGTGCCTTAGCCTTTGTTCACCTTGCCATAGCCTTGCTTGCGTTGCCTTGCTTTGCCTTGCATTCCTTGCCTTCCGTTACTCTTTGCTTGCCTTCCGTGCATTGCCTAGCCTTGCGTTGTCGTGCATTAGCCTTGCCTCCCCAAACCGTGCCTTGCCTTGCGTTACCCTTTCCTTGCCTTGCCGTGCATTGCCTAGCTGTGCGTTGTCGTGCATCAGCCTTGCCTTGCCTCACCGTGCCTTGCCTTGCGTTACCCTTTCCTTGCCTTGCCGTGCATTGCCTAGCCGTGCGTTGCCTTACCGTGCCGTTCCTTCCGTTACCCTTGCCTTGCCTTGCTTTGCCTTGCCTTCCTTTCCTTCCGTTACTCTTTCCTTGCCTAGCCGTGCACTGCCTAGCCTTGCGTTGTCGTGCATTAGCCTTGCCTCCCCAAACCGTGCCTTGACTTGCGTTACCATTTCCTTGCCTTGCCCTGCATTGCCTAGCCGTGCGTTACCGTGCCTTAGCCTTGTTTCCCCTTGCCGTGCCGTTCCTTCCGTTACCCTTGCCTTGCCTTGCTTTCCCTTGCCTTCCTTGCCTTCCGTTACTCTTTGCTTGCCTTCCGTGCACTGCCTAGCCTTGCGATGTCGTGCATTAGCTTTGCCTCGCCTGACAGTGCCTTGCCTTGCGTTACCCTTTCCTTGCCTTGCCGTGCATTGCCTAGCCGTGCGTTGTCGTGCATTAGCCTTCCCTTGCATTACTGTGCCTTGCCTTGCGTTACCCTTTCCTTGCCTGGCCGTGCATTGCTTAGCCTTGCGTTGCCGTGCCTTAGCCTTGTTTCCCCTTGCAGTGCCGTGCCTTTTGTTACACTTGCCTTGCCTTGCTTTGCCTTGCCTTCCTTTCCTTCCGTTACTCTTTCCTTGCCTAGCCGTGCACTGCCTAGCCTTGCGTTGTCGTGCCTTAGCCTTGCCTCGCCTGACCGTGCCTTGCCTTGCGTTACCCTTTCCTTGCCTTGCCGTGCCTTGCCTAGCCGTGCGTTGTCGTGCCTTAGCCTTGTTTCCCCTTGCCGTGCCGTTCCTTCCGTTACCCTTGCCTTCCCTCGCTTTCCCTTGCCTTCCTTCCCTTCCGTTACTCTTTTCTTGCCTTCCGTGCATTACCTAGCCTTGCGTTGTCGTGCCTTAGCCTTGCCTCGCCTGACCGTGCCTTGCCTTGCGTTGTCGTGCCTTAGCCTTGCCTCGCCTGACCGTGCCTTGCCTTGCGTTACCCTTTCCTTGCCTTGCCGTGCCTTGCCTAGCCGTGCATTGTCGTGTCTTAGCCTTGTTTCCCCTTGTCGTGCCGTTCCTTCGGTTACCCTTGCCTTGCCTTGCTTTCCCTTGCCTTCCTTGCCTTCCGTTACTCTTTGCTTGCCTTCCGTGCATTGCCTAGCCTTGCGTTGTCGTGCCTTAGCCTTGCCTCGCCTTACCGTGCCTTGCCTTGCGTTACCCTTTCCTTGCCTTGCCCTGCATTGCCTAGCCCTGTGTTGTCGTGCCTTAGCGTTGTTTCCCCTTACCGTGCCGTTCCTTCCGTTACCCTTGCCTTGCCTTGCTTTCCCTTGCCTTCCTTGCCTTCCGTTACTCTTTGCTTGCCTTCCGTGCATTGCCTAGCATTGCGTTGTCGTGCCTTAGCCTTGTTTCCCCTTGCCGTGCCATGCCTGTTGTTACACTTGCCTTGCCATGCTTTGCCTTGCCTTCCTTTCCTTCCGTTACTCTTTCCTTGCCTAGCCGTGCACTGCCTAGCCTTGCGATGTCGTGCATTAGCTTTGCCTCGCCTGACAGTGCCTTGCCTTGCGTTACCCTTTCCTTGCCTTGCCGTGCATTGCCTAGCCGTGCGTTGCCGTGCCTTAGCCTTGTTTCCCCCTTGCCGTGCCGTTCCTTCCGTTACCCTTGCCTTGCCTTGGTTTCCCCTGCCTTCCTTGCCTTCCGTTACTCTTTGCTTGCCTTCCGTGCATTGCCTAGCCTTGCGTTGTCGTGCATTAGCCTTGCCTCTCCTGACCGTGCCTTGCCTTGCGTTACCCTTTCCTTGCCTTGCCGTGCATTGCCTAGCCGTGCGTTGTCGTGCATCAGCCTTGCCTTGCCTCAAGGTGCCTTGCCTTGCGTTACCCTTCTCCTTGCCTTGCCGTGCATTGCCTAGCCGTGCGTTGCCGTGCCTTAGCCTTGTTTCCCCTTGCCGTGCCGTTCCTTCCGTTACCCTTGCCTTGCCTTGCTTTCCCTTGCCTTCCTTGGTTTCCGTTACTCTTTGCTTGCCTTCCGTGCATTGCCTAGCCTTGCGCTGTCGTGCATTAGCCTTGCCTTGCCTCAGAGTGCCTTGCCTTGCGTTACCTTTTCCTTGGCTGGCCGTGCATTGTCTAGCCGTATGTTGTGGTGCCTTAGCCTTGTTTCACCTTGCCATGCCGTACCTTCCGCCTTGCTTTGCCTTGCTTTGCCTTGCCTTCATTTCCTTCCTTTACTCTTTCCTTGCCTAGCCGTGCATTGCCTAGACTTGCGTTGTCGTGCCTTAGCCTTGCCTCGCCTGACCGTGCCTTGCCTTGCGTTACCCTTTCCTTGCCTTGCCGTGCATTGCCTAGCAGTGCGTTGTCGTGCCTTAGCCTTGTTTCCCCTTGCCGTGCCGTTCCTTCCGTTACCATTGCCTTGCCTTGCTTTCCCTTGCCTTCCTTGCCTTCCGTTACGCTTTGCTTGCCTTCCGTGCATTGCCTAACCTTGCGTTGTCGTGTCTTAGCCTTTTTTCGCCTGACCGTGCCTTGCCTTGCGTTACCCTTTCCTTGCCTTGCCGTGCATTGCCTAGCCGTGCGTTGTCGTGCATCAGCCTTGCCTTGCCTCACCGTGCCTTGCCTTGCGTTACCCTTTCCTTGCCTGGCCGTGCATTGCCTAGCCCTGCGTTGCCGTGCCTTAGCCTTGTTTCCCCTTGTCGTGCCGTTCCTTCCGTTACCCTTGCCTTGCCTTGCTTTCCCTTGCCTTCCTTGCCTTCCGTTACTCTTTGCTTGCCTTCCGTGCATTGCCTACCCTTGCGTTGTCGTGCATTAGCCTTGCCTCCCCAAACCGTGCCTTGCCTTGCGTTACCCTTTCCTTGCCTTGCCCTGCATTGCCTAACCCTGTGTTGTCGTGCCTTAGCCTTGTTTCCCCTTACCGTGCCGTTCCTTTCGTTACCCTTGCCTTCCCCTGCTTTCCTTTGCATTCCTTGCCTTCCGTTACTCTTTGCTTGCCTTCCGTGCATTGCCTAGCCTTGCGCTGTCGTGCCTTAGCCTTGTTTCCCCTTGCCGTGCCGTGCCTGTTGTTACACTTGCCTTGCCATGCTTTTCCTTGCCTTCCTTTCCTTCCATTAGTCTTTCCTTGCCTAGCCGTGCACTGCCTAGCCTTGCGATGTCGTGCATTAGCTTTGCCTCGCCTGACAGTGCCTTGCCTTGCGTTACCATTTCCTTGCCTTGCCCTGCATTGCCTAGCCGTGCGTTACCGTGCATTAGCCTTACCTTGCCTCAGAGTGCCTTGCCTTGCGTTGTCGTGCCTTAGCCTTGCCTCGCCTAACCGTCCTTGCCTTGCGTTACTCTTTCCTTGCCTAGCCGTGCACTGCGTAGCCTTGCGTTGTCGTGCATTACCCTTGCCTCGCCTGACCGTGCCTTGCCTTGCGTTACCCTTTCCTTGCCTTGCCGTGCATTGCCTAGCCCTTGCGTTGTCGTGCCTTAGCCTTGTTTCCCCTTGCCGTGCCGTTCCTTCCGTTACCCTTGCCTTCCCCTGCTTTCCCTTGCCTTCCTTGCCTTCCGTTACTCTTTGCTTGCCTTCCGTGCATTGCCTAGCCTTGCGTTGTCGTGCCTTAGCCTTGCCTCGCCTGACCGTGCCTTGCCTTGCGTTACCCTTTCCTTGCCTTGCCGTGCATTGCCTAGCCGTGCGTTGTCGTGCATCAGCCTTGCCTTGCCTCACCGTGCCTTGCCTTGCGTTACCCTTTCCTTGCCTTGCCGTGCATTGCCTAGCCGTGCGTTGCCGTGCCTTAGCCTTGTTTCCCCTTGCCGTGCCGTTCCTTCCGTTACCCTTGCCTTGCCTTGCTTTCCCTTGCCTTCCTTGCCTTCCGTTACTCTTTGCTTGCCTTCCGTGCATTGCCTAGCCTTGCGTTGTCGTGCATTAGCCTTGCCTCCCCAAACCGTGCCTTGCCTTGCGTTACCCTTTCCTTGCCTTGCCCTGCATTGCCTAGCCCTGTGTTGTCGTGCCTTAGCCTTGTTTCCCCTTACCGTAGCCGTTCCTTTCGTTACCCTTCCGTTACTCTTCCCCCGTGCTTTCCTTGTCGCATTCCTTGACAGTGCCTTCCGTTACTCTTTGCTTGCCTTCCGTGCATTGCCTAGCCTTGCGTTGTCGTGCCTTAGCCTTGTTTCCCCTTGCCGTGCCGTGCCTGTTGTTACACTTGCCTTGCCATGCTTTTCCTTGCCTTCCTTTCCTTCCGTTACTCTTTCCTTGCCTAGCCGTGCACTGCCTAGCCTTGCGATGTCGTGCATTAGCTTTGCCTCGCCTGACAGTGCCTTGCCTTGCGTTACCCTTTCCTTGCCTTGCCGTGCATTGCCTAGCCCTTCGTTACCGTGCCTTAGCCTTGTTTCCCCTTGCCGAGCCGTTCCTTCCGTTACCCTTCCCTTCCCCTGCTTTCCCTTGCCTTCCTTGCCTTCCGTTACTCTTTCCTTGCCTTCCGTGCATTGCCTAGCCTTGCGTTGTCGTGCCTTAGCCTTGCCTCGCCTGACCGTGCCTTGCCTTGCGTTACCCTTTCCTTGCCTTGCCGTGCATTGCCTAGCCGTGCGTTGTCGTGCATCAGCCTTGCCTTGCCTCAAGGTGCCTTGCCTTGCGTTACCTTCTCCTTGCCTTGCCGTGCATTGCCTAGCCGTGCGTTGCCGTGCCCTAGCCTTGTTTCCCCTTGCCGTGCCGTTCCTTCCGTTACCCTTGCCTTGCCTTGCTTTCCCTTGCCTTCCTTGGTTTCCGTTACTCTTTGCTTGCCTTCCGTGCATTGCCTAGCTTTGCGCTGTCGTGCATTAGCCTTGCCTTGCCTCAGAGTGCCTTGCCTTGCGTTACCTTTTCCTTGGCTGGCCGTGCATTGTCTAGCCGTGCGTTGTGGTGCCTTAGCCTTGTTTCACCTTGCCATAGCCTTGCTTGCTTTGCCTTGCTTTGCCTTGCATTCCTTGCCTTCCGTTACTCTTTGCTTGCCTTCCGTGCATTGCCTAGCATTGCGTTGTCGTGCCTTAGCCTTGCCTCGCCTGACAGTGCCTTGCCGTGCGTTACCCTTTCCTTGCCTGGCCGTGCATTGCTTAGTCTTGCGTTGCCGTGCCTTAGCCTTGTTTCCCATTGCCGTGCCGTTCCTTCCGTTACCCTTGCCTTGCCTTGCTTTCACTTGCATTCCTTGCCTTCCGTTACTCTTTGCTTGCCTTCCGTGCATTGCCTAGCCTTGCGTTGTCGTGCCTTAGCCTTGCCTCGCCTGACCGTGCCTTGCCTTGCGTTACCCTTACCTTGCCTTCCCTGCATTGCCTAGCCGTTCGTTGTCGTGCCTTAGCCTTGTTTGCCCTTGCCGTGCCGTTCCTTCCGTTACCCTTGCCTTGCTTTCCCTTGCCTTCCTTGCCTTCCGTTACTCTTTGCTTGCCTTCCGTGCATTGCCTAGCCTTGCGTTGTCGTGGCTTAGCCTTTTTTCACCTTGCCATAGACTTGCTTGCTTTGCCTTGCTTTGCCTTGCATTCCTTGCCTTCCGTTACTCTTTGTTTGCCTTCCGTGCATTGCCTAGCTTTGCGTGGTCGTGCCTTAGCCTTTTTTCACCTTGCCATAGCCTTGCTTGCGTTGCCTTGCTTTGCCTTGCATTCCTTGCCTTCCGTTACTCTTTGCTTGCCTTCCGTGCATTGCCTAGCCTTGCGTTGTCGTGCATTAGCCTTGCCTCCCGAAACCGTGCCTTGCCTTGCTTTACCCTTTCCTTGCCTTGCCGTGCATTGCCTAGCCCTGTGTTGTCGTGCCTTAGCCTTGTTTCCCCTTGCCGTGCCGTTCCTTCCGTTACCCTTGCCTTGGATTGCTTTCCCTTGACTTCCTTGCGTTCCGTTATTCTTTGCTTGCCTTCCGTGCATTGCCTAGCCTTGCGTTGTCGTGCCTTAGCCTTGCCTCGCCTGACCGTGCCTTGCCTTGCGTTACCCTTACCTTGCCTTGCCCTGCATTGCCTAGCCGTTCGTTTTCGTGCCTTAGCCTTGTTTCCCCTTGCCGTGCCGTTCCTTCCGTTACCCTTGCCTTGCTTTCCCTTGCCTTCCTTGCCTTCCGTTACTCTTTGCTTGCCTTCCGTGCATTGCCTAGCCTTGCGTTGTCGTGTCTTAGCCTTTTTTCACCTTGCCATAGCCTTGCTTGCGTTGCCTTGCTTTGCCTTACCTTCCTTGCCTTCCGTTACTCTTTGCTTCCCTTCCGTGCATTGCCTAGCCTTGCGTGGTCGTGCCTTAGCCTTTTTTCACCTTGCCATAGCCTTGCTTGCGTTGCCTTGCTTTGCATGGCATTCCTTCCCTTCCGTTACTCTTTGCTTGCCTTCCGTGCATTGCCTAGCCTTGCGTGGTCGTGCCTTAGCCTTTTTTCACCTTGCCATAG